>NC_134573.1:103080669-103380669 GCF_050947875.1 Dermacentor variabilis
GCAAGCGAATAGCCGAAATATTCTGGAAAGCTATTCGCGTTATTAAAGGAATAATGCGCTTGGTGGCGTTTATTTGTCGCAGTGAGGATATTTAGGTAGCGCTATATTGTTGTTTTCTTACCTAATTCGGTAAATAACACAGCCGTTAACCAGCTCATTTGAGACGGTAGTGCAGCAGCTTTAGATAAAATACGGTTTGCTATATTTGTGTTTTCTCCTGTGGTGCGAGCGCCGGCGTAGAAAGCGACTGCCGTCCTTCCCTCCCGACAGTGCCCTCTCTCGCTCGCAGGCATCATTGGGGCAGGCGCTGGCGGGAGGATGAAAGAGTTGTTCTGTCCGTCCAATCCACCGACACATCTAAACTCTAATGCAACATCTAAAGCTCACACGCTACAACACGTTTGTCTCAAAGGGTTTCTTAGCGTTCTGCGAAGAACGAGCTCTGCAAATTGGTCACTTGGTTGTGCGAGAACGCTCGCCCCTTGCATCGGCACATTTGTATCGGCGGTCAGTCCGACTACCGACCATCAACCACAGATACGGGATAAGGAGGCGGAGAAAGCTATTCACTTTAACACTCGCAAGGTTTAGATAGATTCCTAGGAGGAGCTTTCTTGCTGCTTTGAAACTAAATTTACACCTGCAAGATAGAACTTCACCCCTTACCCTCGACATGAAGGCGCCATCGAGATACTCCACTGGATTTTCAAATCGCATTGCAATTTCCACTTCTGTGCTTGTCTCGTGCATGACAATTTTCCCGCTGAATTGAACGAACGCGAGTTATTATTGATGTATCAAAGTTTAATGTTGAAAATGACATGTCACGGTGGTCAATTCGCATCGGGTTCTTAAGTGGATTGGCTGAACAGCGCTGGGAAGTGCCCGCGTGACAGAAGCAACAAACGCGGTTCACTCCAAACTACAGAAAACGATTCGTCCGCACGCCAGCCCTAGGTTTCTTGCCTTTCTGTCGAGGCTACTCGCACGTCAATAATGTCACAATGCTGACAGGCTTCTGTATGTTTGACAGCGCTATGAAGCATATTTTTTCGCCCGTAAGACAACTCTTAAAGCCTTTCTTTTTCCCTGTCACGCGCCACGCTTGTATTGTAACACGCTTACCACAGGAAACGCCGGTGTGGCCACTCGAAGAACGTATTTTCGTCGGCGGCTATCTCTCGTGCTCGCGCAGCTATATCGACGCCGCGGTGGGCGCGCTGGCCCGTCCTGAAAGAAATAGTGGACAGGTGACACGAACGGCGGGCAGCGGTGACGAGTGAGGAGCGCGGGGTCAGTGGAGGTGGTCGCCGAGAGAGCGAAAGAGGAGGCGGGGGGAGGGGGCTCGCCTCGGTCGGCTCTGTTGCGGGGCCGGCGGCTGCCACAGGTTGTGTCCCCGCGGCGCGAGCCGAGATCCTTCGCGGCGCAAAGGCCCGCCGTCGCAGAGCAGGGCGGCCGCGGGGCTCCGCGGGGTCCGGGGGCCCCGCGCCATTGGCGGTGCGGCTCAGCCGCCGAGGGGGGAGCGGAGAGGGTTGAAAGGAGGGGAGGAGAAATCCACGTTGTCCCGAGAGAAGGGATGCGAAGCTGCGCGTGCGGAACCCCCCACCGGGTGACGTAGTAGGCTGGCCGCCGTCGGGAGACGACGGGCTCGTTCTTGTGGAGGAGAGAGAGAGAGAGAGAAGATAGGGAAGGGGTCCGCACTTTAAAAAGAGACGCTCGGCTGAAAGAAAAGCGTCGCCCGCTGCTCACACATACGCACGGTACGGCCGCCTCCCCTCCGGACACACGTCGGACTGAGTGGCCGCCGCGTGACGACGACGAGCACGCTTCGAAAGAATAGCGCCGTTTTTTATTGCGTGCGTGTGTGTGCGCACGCGCGGCCGCACGCTCGGTGAGCGTGTTACGCGCCCGGTGCTGATTGCGGCACAGACGCCTCTCTCTGTCGCGCCTCTTCTTTTTCTTTTTTCTTCTCCACTGACCGGACCCTGGTTTCGTGTCTTGGCGCGTGCTTACTTTGCCAGCGTCAACCGGCGCCGCTACACAGCTGCGAGGAGCAAGTCGGGGGACCCGCTGTCTCCTCGGGCCCCAAGCCTGAACAACCCGGAGGGGAAATAACCGGTGAGCCGAACGCAATGCACCGCGATACTTTCTGCCCGCCGTCCCATACCACGATGTTGCGCAATTTTCATTGAGAGATCGCCCAGTTCAAGCGCCGCGCCTTCTTCCCACTCGTTCACAAACAGAACCGGACCAGTGGAAACAGAAGCGAACTGGTACTTTCATAAATCTGTAAAAAATAGCATGTTGCCGGTCGTTTCGCGGGCTCAGATAACTGATTGAGTCAGACGAAGATTCCGCTAATCAGCATGGGCTGGAAGTTGTGGGTAAAAGCGCAAGTGAATCAGGAGCACACGAAAGCTCGTACGTCGTTTTCCCGCGACATGACACTACCAAGAGCAAAGTCGCCAAACCAAAATTTATTCAAAGTGACGATGCCACCAGTTTAAAACCGGAGCCGGGGATAATGTGCCGATTCGATTCGAATACTATACCTTCTCACGCTTCCTGATAGGTCTGAGTGGCGCTCCGCCCAGGTAATCATTGTGATCAGCCAGACGTGATTGGCGGATGATAATAAAGGACTAGATTTGACCGAAACGAGTCCTCACGCAATTCCTATCCACGTTTTGGTATCGCTGCCAGAAGACAAGGTTGTACTTAACGAATCCCAAAACTAAAAGCACTAACAAATAACAAAAAATTCTCATGCGAGCCACAGGTCAACGGGCTTGCTTGTTAGCCCGATAGCGCAGACACATTTCTGCATTTAACGTGACGTACTGCTCGTCAAAAATATAGCTCCTCCCTGTTTTTTGAGTTAAGCAGAAGGACTAGTGAAACAAGTGTCGAGGTTGTCTTCAATGGCCATGACTTCTGTCAACTCTCTTCACAGATGGTCCTCTTTGCGAGCGCTGAAGCTGATTCTATAAGCATGCACTGAGAAAATGTACTTGAGAAAGCGGCGAGTTGATCTTTATTTTACTGAATATTTGTTCGTGTTCTCTCTCTCTCTCTGACTTTCTTTCCGTTCTTCGCTTCGTCGTTGCTAACATGAGCAAGCTCGTTCTAGTTTATGCAGTCGCTCTATTGAATAAAAATGTAGTGCTCAGCGTAGGGCCACAACGTGTGTGCGCCCCTCGTTATTCCTACGCATCGTCCTTCACCTCGTATCCTATAGGCCCGTATTCGCGAAGCATTTCTTTCGTAAGTGATTTTTGTCCGTTGTAAGTGATTCACCGTCCGTCATCGCTAAAGTTATGTCCAGCATCTTGATTGACTAGAATATTATCTTACGACCAGTTGTAGCGTAACAGGGTTGTTGTGAATGTGTAGCGTAATGTGTAGCGTAACAGGGTTGTTGTGTTGGTTGTTGTGTTGTGGGTCCCAGGTATTTCTAGTCATCCGTCGTGCCTATAGGGGCACGTTTCGGTGATAACATGGACGTACCTTCGTGGCAAGCCAATCACGAGGGGCATAAAAAATGAACGGAATCTTTGCAATATATTGCCTAGGGCGTTTGAAGTTGGGCATATAAGTCATCTGGAACAAGGGCAAAGAGACGTAAAGACAGCAATAAAAAAAATGGCACGTATGGCCGGGAAATGCAGTTATGCAGCAAGACACCCTGCAAAAATGGAGAGAAACAATCCAACCAATACAAGCGCTTGCACTTGCGTTGTTTATTAATCTTCCAACATGAAAATACCGTTTGTTGTCGCACCTGACGTTCTTTTATCCGCGAGAAGAGCTTTCTTGTTAAACTTTTTTTTTATTTATTGCTCATACCTCAGCAGCAGACAAGAACACGCAGAAAAGTAAAACACAAAGCTGAGACGTTGTAATTAGTAGACGTTCTGGAAAAGAAAAAAGCTTCCAGAAAGCAGAAAAAAAACCCTCAAATATAGGAACACAGGACGTCCGTTTTCCTGTGTTCCTATCTTGTCCGAGCATATTTGGCGCTGTTTTTCACCAATGAGTTAGTACAAACTAGTTCACATTCATACCAAGTCACGGCTAATACGTGACTCTACTCGAGCTATCTCGCCAAACATGGCTGAACGGTGGAATGATTGCGATTATTTTTTCAGCAAGCCGACTCCTGGTGTGAAGCCTTTGTCTGAGAGCACGTGTTTTTTCCCCTTGAGCACAGGCCAGTTATCGGCAGGATGGTCGTGTTGGACTTCGGGATCACATTCCTCGATGCTAGAAACAGATGCGAGGAGTTACGAAGCGCTGTTGAATGTGGCGGGTTACATAGCTAGTGCGCCGGAAGTTATGCAGGCACCAGGATTCTGTTGAGGCCAATAAGGGCAGCGATGCGGGCTTGTTGGTTGATCGTCATGAAAGGACATGAAGTGTAGCGGAGCAAAAAGCAAGTACACAAGCACTTGTGTCGGTGTTTTATTTCTTCTTGTGTCCTTGTTTTTGCTGCGCTTTACAGCTATGGCAAATCAATTCTGCGGAACCCCGCAAGGTGGTGGTACGTTCATTTTTCTCCCGCAGCAAAACTTTGTTTTTCAGAAACCTGTGTCGGTTTTGTTTGTGGCTTCGTGCTACAAGCTGGGGGAATATAATTTTCTTTTTTTTCCCTTCGGCGAGGTAGCTAGCTGCGAAGAATTGTTTTCAGAACAAGCTGGATCTTTTCCTGTATGTGTTTCTTCTTCTGCTTATATTTTATTTCTGCCAAAGCACGCAAAACGCATTCCTTGAAGTCCAGTGGTTCCACTTGAGCAGGTGTCCGCCAACGCTATCTTGGTTTGGTCAAGGGTAAAGCCACTCGAAGAATGTTCGCCCTCTCTCTGTGTCGTCGAATATCCGTCCCGAAACTTGTCGTCATTGAATCAGTAATGCTGCTCCGGCATAGGAGCCGCATTTAACCGGTACGCACTTAAAATCAAGCACTGCGCTGTCGCGTCCCGATCGCGGGCGCAGCCATGTCAGGTGGTGTGTTAGGTGCAGCGACCCGTGGTGGTGGGTGAGCATACACGTCGGCACGCAGAGAACATGTGGGAGCTAAGCTGACACTGATTCGAGCTATTTGAACTGCGCATTTGTGTTGTGAATTAAAGGACTGTACACCCATGATACAGCAAAAGGTGGGCTGAGGTTCAGCAGTTTGTCCTCGTCGGTTTCCTTTTTTCTTATTCACTTGTATTACATGCTAGACCCTCAAAACTAGCAGCCAAAAGGGGAAAAAAAACACTTTCGGCAATTTCGCAGGGGATGCTCAAGCTTAAACATCGTGGAGGAGGGCGGACCTTGCAACTTGAAGTTGGGCAAGCTGTTTAGACACGTACGTCATCAGACAAAAGTTGTTTAAGTTTGTGGAAAGTGCGTAAAAGGTAACACAATTTGTCCCCAAGCATACCGTAAGGAAATGGTACGTGGATACTCCAGTGGAGCACGTGGCTGCAAGCATTCCATACGCTATTACAACAGGCATCGTTAAAAGAGTGCCGAGTATTCGAGCTTTCTGTCTCTTCATTCTGGAAACTGTTTTTCAGAACGCCTCGTATCACTCTGCGATGTCTAAGCTTGAGCATCCCGTACGAAGTTGCTGAAAGTTCGTTTTTCTTTTGCTCGCTAGTATTTTTCTTGTACCTGCTGTTAGCGGAGTGTTCGCTCTTAAGCGTGTACTGGTTAAACGCGGATCCTATGCACCAGCACCATTACTGATTCAATACCGACAACTTTCGGGGCGACTTTTCAACGACACAGACAGTGGGGGAACCTTCTATTGATTTTACCCTTGTGCAGCACAAAATAACGTTTCGGACGCGTGCTCAAGTGGAACTACTGGACTTAAAGGAGTGCTTTTTGCGTGTTTAGGCAAGAATAACATATAAGTAGAAAAAAAAAGTACACACAGAAATAGATCCAGCTGGTTCAGGAAACAATTCTTCAAAGCTAGCTAGATCACTGAAGGGAAAAAAATAAAGTTTATATTCACCTATCTTGCAGCACGAAGGCAGAAACGAAACCGACTCAGATTTCTCAAGAACAGACCTTTGCTGCGAGAGAAATATGAATTCCGGTCAGAGTCAGGGCGAATTTTTCCTTCACTGCGAAGCTTTCTTTCTGAAAAATTCGTGCGCGTCTCCTTCGTAGCTTCGTGCTACAAGATTCGTACATGCGTCGATTTTTCGCTTTCATAAACATTCCTCCACCTTGCAAGCTTCCGCGCAACAAGAGCTTGTGTCGTTGCTTTTGCTCCACTGCACTTCATGTCATTTCATGACGATCAACCAACAAGCCCGCATCGCTACCCTTATCGGCTTCAACGGCATACCAGTGGTTACATAACTTCCTGTGCCCTACATATGTAACGCGCCACATTCGACACCACTTCATAACTCTTCGACGTTCTTGCGCGTATTCATTTCTCCCCGCATCTTTTTCTAGCATCGAGAAATGTCATCCGGAAGTTTAACGTGACCATCCTGCCGATAATTCGCCTGTGCTCAAGGGGACAAAACACGTGCTCTCAGACAAAGCGCTTCCATACCACGAGTCGGCTTGCAGCAAAAATAATCGCAATCATTCCACCATTTGGCCATGTTTGGCGAGATAGCTCGAGTACAGTCACGTATTAGTCGTGACTTCGTTTGAATGTGAGCTAGTTGGTACAAAGTCATCGGTGAAAAACAGCGCCAAATATATACGGACAAGGTAGGAACACAGGACAAGCGATGTCCTATGTTCCCATATTTGAGTTTTTTTTTATTTCTGCATTCTGGAAACCTTTTTTCCAGAACATCTACTAACTACAGCGTCTGACCTTTACGTTTTACTTTTCTACGTGTTTCTGTATGCTGCTGAGGTATGAGCAATAGACAAAAATATAGTGTAAGAGGAAACTCCTCCCGCGGATAAAGGAACATCAGGTGGGACAACGAACGGTATTTTCAAGTTGGAACATTAATAAAACACGCAAGTGCAAGCGCTTGTATTGGTTGGATTATTTCTCTCCATCTTGCAAGGTGTGTTGCTGTACAACTGCAGTTCTAGACCGTGCATGTCAGTTTTTTATTGCTGTATTTACACCTCTTTACACTTGTTCCACACGATTTCAATGCCCAACCTGAAACGCCCTCGGCAATATTTTGCAAAGATTCCCTTCATTTTTCTTTCTTTATGCCCCTCGTTGTTGACTTGGCATGAAGATACGCCCCTGCTATCACCTAGATATGCCTCTATAGGCGCGACGG
Organism: Dermacentor variabilis; assembly: GCF_050947875.1. Lineage (NCBI taxonomy): Eukaryota > Metazoa > Arthropoda > Arachnida > Ixodida > Ixodidae > Dermacentor > Dermacentor variabilis. The sequence goes on from NC_134573.1 coordinate 103,087,938, forward strand.
ATCGCGAGAAATACCTGGCACGAGTATTCACAAAAATCCTCTTGCAGCAAATTTTCTCGTAAGATAAAATTCTAGTCGATCATGATGCTGGACATAACATTAGCGAAGGCGGACGGTCAATGAGAAAGATCACTTAAGAAAGAAATGCTTTGTGAATGTGGGCCTATAAGGTAACAGGAAAAGTGCAGTCCTTGCGATACTTTCCAGAAACGGGAAGACTCATCCATCAGCTTCATGGCATAAACTTATTGATTCGCCTTTCGACAGAAGACGCGCACCTTTGGAGACAGGATGTGCGTGGCACCACAATATGTGAGTCGGCTTGCGTAGTCCTTATTTTGTATTTTCTTTCTCGGAGAACTACGAATGACAGTTGAGCTGAAAGGAATCTTCAGGCTTCTCGCGTTGCGGGAAGTGATTCTATACAGCGGAAAGTAGCCTCGTTGTAAAAAAAAAAATCCTGCTTCCACGCCTCACTACGTCAGTGTATCTTATTTTAATGCCTCAAACAGAAAAAGCTAACTTTGCGAGATTTAAACACAGTCGCCTTGAATGGTTGGGCGCTGCACTACTCTTTGCTGAATTGCGAGTTAAGAAGCTTCGTGGCATTTTATTGTCTCTAATCGATCCGAGCCAGCGTTACAGCGTCATTCAATGGAAAAGTCAGTTTGTGTGTGTTTACGTTCGAGCAGAGCATAACTCCTCGGCAGACAAAAAAGAAAACATTGAATAGCCTCTGGCGGTGCTCTGATTACAGTCCAAGATACACAATACTTGAGTGGGAATAACACTTTTTGGATATTATTTATAATGTAATAATAGTAATATTGATATAATAATATTAAAGCAGCGTGTAAGTCGTCTAAGGCAACAATACATTTTGATTATAACGCCATATTTCACAAGTTCCCTTTCGATCTTCTATTTCATCTTAATGAGATATCCATTCATTTGAGAACAACAGTTCCTGTTTTCTGCAGTGTAAACAATGCGTTTGCATTTCGCCCTTTCGAGATGTCTTGCAGAGATTAGGTGAAACGCAGCTCCACAAGGTGTATCGAACGCGAATTTAACATCCGCAACGTCGACCTTCATTAAATTCGGTAACGACTACAGTTCGCGAAGACATCAGCGCTGATATCTTCGACCGTAAGGTACTCTGCATCTTGGAAGCCCTAGAAGTGCTCGTGTAGCAGACGTTACATTTTGCAGGAATGCTTGGTAAAGGAAGTAACACTACGATTTTCATGCGGTGAAAGCCACGCAAGAAATTAAGTTCCGAATTTTCACTTTAAAATGTAATAATCAATTATTATTAAACAAAAGTTACCTTGGGTCTACCCTGATTCGAGTGGGCAACAGCGTCCTTGTGAGTTTTCTTTTTTTTTTATGCAGTAACACACAAGTTTTGTTTCTTACGCCACGTTTTACCGGCTGCACATTGAAATTCCTCTAGGGCTGACTGCGAACGCGAACTCTGGCTGCAAGCGTCCGCAACGCAACCTGCATAAAAGGCACGAAGCGGCCACATGACCAGAGCGCCGACGAGGCGACAAAGAGCGCGCAAGGAAAGTGCCACCTTTTGGGGAAAGTGCCACTTTCTCATAGCCGTTACTTAGGCCCGGGAGGAGAAAACGTTGACGTCGTATTTCCCGCAGCAAAATGACCGAATTACACATGTCAGTGTTAAATTTGACATAACTTACTTCTTTTCTCTTGCGTGTTGGCACAAATGCGTAACGGGCGCGCACTGAAGCCGCTTCTGATTCAGCATCTGTTTCAAGAACCCAAAAGCGCTGTCAACCGCTGCCGGAGTACTTGCCCCAGTAACGCAGTGCAAAAGCTGCGCCCCTATAGCTTTTCCATCACTGCTGCAGAAAGTTTAATGCTAGTCTAGAGAGAGAAAGAGGGGGGGGGGGGTCATAACGAAAAGACAGAGTGGTTAACCAGGCGTGGTGTGAGAACTCGCTTATGCAGCTGTGTGCAGCCAGTTGCTTAGATTCGCACACATCCGCATTTCCCAATTTTTTCAAGACTGCTCGCACGTGGCACAGATGAAAGGATCATTAAAGTGGGGGCACTCATTCGTTTTGTCCATTCATGGGGACTTCCAGGCCAAATATCGCATCCGGCCCGAATGTTCGACGACGTGATCTCGATTAGATCGGCATACGTTTTAAGCTGAATCTCGCCCCCTTGACGTTGAACGGCTTGCAAAGAACCTATTTGCAGAGGAAACACTGCTGGCAATCCGTCATCCCCTTTCCAAATGCATTGTCGTATAGATAAGTTGCAGTTGCCCCAGCCTATACTTATAACGCGTCGACTGTGTGGTGGCCTTCTGTGCCACTGTTCTCGCTTCGATAACCAACGTGAGACTCTCCAGTGTGTCTTAAATAGACTGGATGACAGGCCATTTACGGAAGCGAAGATCTTGGGAGCCTGGCCTCACAGTTCATTAGCCCCGAAAGCAGTTCGAGCGCTTTTTCACTACCTGAGGGCAACAGACTTAAGTGCCCGACTATAGACATCTATAGACAGTCTGGTTAACCTCCCTGCCTTTCCTTTCTCCCTTCTCTCTCTCTCTCTCTCTCTCTCTCTCTCTCTCTGTGTGTGTGTGTGTGGTGGCCGCGCATTCGAGGCATCGTTACAGTCACCGGACGTCTTGTTCAGTTGGAGCGCATAACTATAAAACAGTTGAGTACAATCTGATATCAACTCATATCAAATATTTCCTGCGAACCAACTGAATTCGTAAACCCGGCAAACAATAGCCGGTAACTGCCAAGGCAGCGGATACTGCGGCATGCATTAATGCGTGTAAGTGTTCGAATATCATTGGTGGCTTAGGTGTGGCTGTACGGTTTCGGAACACGTTAGACGCAGCCAATCCCTTTCTTCTGACTTTCGACGCGCGTATAACGACTTTATCGCTTTAGGACACGACGATACGTCACGGCGCGCAGCTTGGTTTCGTCCCATGGGCGGTGGCAGCTGTCGCAATAGTAGCGAAAGCGGCTCGTTCAACCGCGGTGCGCCCATTCTGTTGGCGTTCGTTGTCGACTCCGCCGTTTTGTATTCAGCTGCACGGCTCCCGTCTTATCGTCCTCACCAGGCCGTGGCTGGCCCACTCGCTTTGGCTTGTGCGGCTCGCTGCCCGCGTTCGACATCTATTTCGTTTGCCCGTTTGTGGGCGTTTGCCTTCAACGTGGACCGCTCAATGCTGGCGCCTATATGTCCTAGTCTTAGGCATAACTTGGTTGTCCTGCCGCTCATTCTAGCTGAAGCCTCTCGACATCAGCGGTCCTCGCGCGCTGCTAGGTCGCCTGACAAACTTGCCGCTCAAAGCGGGCTTTCAGGGGCATTTGCCTTCGTTCTTTTCTCGCCGCACCAACGAGACGAGACGCTCAAAGGGTTTCACTGGCTGCCAGGTTTGCGTCAATGTGACTGCTGCTTTTTGCTCGAGGAAAAAGCTCGGTGTAAGCACAATCATCTAGTGGTATATTACAAGAAATACAACTTGCATATTTGAAGGTGAACCGCATGTCTCGTACCCTTCATCGTATTTAGTCATATGTGTTTTGAACGGGAATACAAATGATTTTTACGCACAATGCCACGTGGGTACATATGATTGGACTATGGGTGTGTGGCATATATATATATATATATATATATATATATATATATATAAATATATATATATATATATATATATATATATATATATATATATATAACGACCCAATTGAGTTACGCTCATTTTTGACCGGTTTATACGTTGCTGGCAAACACGATTTTTTGGCACCAACGTTCAGTACGTCGCTAAACTACGATCGTGTTATAAGTTTACTGGCCACTAGATCCCATCTAAACAATAAGATGCGCGAGGCGCGCGCGATCGAGAACAGTATATAATCTGCCCGGCGCGGCAGCTTCACCGCAATACTCGCCCGCCCGTCTCACGTGAAAACGACGGCGCGCACACAGTTTTTCACTTCGGTACGAGCAAATCCTTCTCCACAATCTTCGCACGCGGTATTCACACCTATTACCACCAATCCCATTGGGATAAGCATATTCGCCTGTCCGTTTCACAGCGCGTGGGGTCGTCGGAAGCGTAGCGCTCACATTTAATAGGGGATAACCTAAACGCGCTGCCGTCCCCTGCTGCAGACTGCGATCGTATACGTTTCCTCGCGGCTAGATTCCATGTGAACAAGAAAAGGCGCGAGGCGCACGCGATTGAGAACAGCATATAGCCTCCCGTCTCACATGAAAACGATGGTGCGCTCAGTTTCTGATCCCGGTACCAACAGGTCACCACCCCGGTTGTCGCACGCCGCATTCACGGCTATCGTCGCGAAACTAATTGCGATAAGCATCTTCACCTATCTGTTGTCCTCCTGGAGATTCATTTGAAGCGTACTGGAAATTTTTATAGAAGTTTAATAAACATAGAACATCGACAAGAAAGAAATCGTGGATGTATAGCATATTGTGAAAAGTGGATTAAATGATTAACACCGTCAATTCTTGTTTCTTTTTCCACGCAGATATGAAAATCACTTGAGTATTCTTACATGATTTCAATGCGAAAGCGTGAGGACTAGTCTCAGTTGCCACCTCAAATTAAAGCTTCACCGTAATCCACTTTGCTCTAATTTGTACCAACCTTAATCCACGATAATCCACTTTAATCCACCTTAATTCACATTAACCCAATTTTCGGAGTGGGCCAGGTTGGTATTTTTGGGTGTGGGTCGCGGCGTACGGCCGACACCGTGGCTGTTCACTGTGGGATTTCGCAGTGCGAGCCTCAGCAAGTCCAGCCCCGGGGAACGTTTCGTTATCCTTCGATCACGCGAGCTTTCTTCCCATCTGATATTAACGCCGTACGCAGGATTTTTTCATTCATGGGGCATATAAAGCTTTCGCCTTGGAAAAAAAAAACATCAGGACAAATAACAAAAGTGACAGTAACCTAAAGGGACAGACAACCGCTCAGAACATGAATCGAGACAACCCTGCTGATGGAATGAGTCTCCGTCGTAGTGGCTAAAACGAGCCATTTTTTTTCATTAAACGTGGATTTATATTTTTTGAATTCGTGACTAAAAGTCGCGAAGAATGAGCTTTGGCGCCCCACGCGGCAAAAACATAAAGCTCCATAAGTGGTCCACCACGGGACCTTCTACAGTGTACGCGGTTACTGTTTTTTTTTCATTAGTATTAAAATGCAGTATACTTTTTATTATTATAAACTTTTCCTGACTGACAATGTGCAGATAAGTCTCCGTTTGGAGTGAGCAGAAAAGTGGCGCTGCCTTCCCTTTCGTATTCGATATGTTGGCTTGGCTCGTCCATCGACCGAACAACGACGACGGGGGCCAGCAAGCAGTGACATAGGCGTGTACGTGGGGGACAATGCGCTACAAATATAAGAAATACCTGTACAATGACGTGAACTTATTGCGCCACCGTCTTATTTTCAAAAGTGGTTGAAAAAGCCAGAATGTAGGTGGTTGACCACAGTTATACTCACTCCTGTGAAAGCAGAAAGATGGGTGGCTTTCACAACTTGCGAGGCGGGCTATAGACATTGCTATCACTTCTCAGCGTTGTTGGAGGAGGGACTCTTACTTTTTGAGAGGCTGCTCATGTAAAAAATTCTGCTTACTAAATATCCACGCGCTTTTGGAAGTAACCGCCTCAGATGTAAACACTACCGAGGGTGTGCCGTGCGTTGCGCCATAAAAAACTACGTCCTTAAAGATCGGTCGTCAGTCCCTTTAAGTATCCTTGCGTGATTTTAATGCGGAAGCATTAGGACTTCTCTAAGCTATCACCTTAAACTAAACTCCAGCTTAGTCCACCTTGCTCCAATTTGTACCCAACTTATTGCACCTTAATATACTTTAATCCGCCTTGCTATAATTTGTACCAACCTCAATCCACCTTAATTGACTTTAATCGACCTTAATCCATTTTGATTCATCCTAATCCAATTTTGGGAGTTGGTCACGGCGTCCGTCCGACGCCGTGGCTGGTTACCATGGGATTTGCAGTGCGAACCGCAGCAGGTCCAGCGCCAAGAACGTGTCATTATCACTTGGTCACGTGGGTTTTCCTGCCATCCGATGTTAACGCCACAAGCTCGCCGGATTTTCCACTTCATTTGGCATATAGGGCTTTCGCCTTAGAAGTTCACCAAGCGCACTCTACGTAATAGTTAATAAGGATGCAGGAAAAAGTATAACTGGATTTAAAGCTCAACTTTTGAGCGCAGAACAGAACCTCCAAATGTATTTAACTTTAGGTAGTTAAACTTATTTAGCTCGTCGCAGAAACAGCGTTGAGAAGATAACGCTCGACCAGACCTGTGCAAGTAATATATTTCCAACGTAGTAAGAGGTCAATCATTTTCCAAATTTTCCAATCCTGTTCCAGGAGCCCCATAATAAAGCGCAGCACTCGAAACTTTTGTACAGCGTGGATAAAAAAGAAACATTTTGCGGAAACCACCAACGATGATTGTCAATGTAGGTGAACAGCGGCGCGCATCTAGGAAACTATTCATTTCATTTAAAGAATGATGCATTTGAAGGCATACATTTGTTGCCGTGAGGACATTCAGGTAGCGTTTGCTGTTTCACTGCGCAATTTCACAGAGATCGTAGCTATTAACAAGCATGCCGCCTGTAGTGGTAGTACAGGTGGCTACACGTATAGGCCGATTTGTCACATGTGTGCTCTCCCCAGCAGTGCAAACACCAGCGTGGAAAACGACTGTCGGGCTCTTCTCCCGCAAGCGCTACTGGGGAAGAGGGTGCACCGATGAGGGGAGGGCTGTCCATGCAGACTGCTCCGCCACGGCAGCTCAAGCTCCAGAGAGGCGCAGAACCGGACTCCCTGCAGGGAAGCGAAAATAGCGCCGCTCTACCTACGCACCGCCCCCCTATCTCTCTCTGCCGCTCTCTCTCTTCAAAAGCTCCAAGAATTACGCGCTACGCCAAATGTATATCAAGGAGAGCTACAACAGTGGCCGTTCGGCGACGGACCCACCTCGTAACTCGATTCCACGAGAGTACGTACCCGATCACATCGGCGCCTTTTAATCAACGGTGAAAGTCAGACCACCACCCGCCACCACGCAAACGGAGAAAAAAGCCAAAGAAGGATATAGGTGTATGGGCAGGTGACGGGTGAGAAAAGACAAATAAAAGACAAACTCAGATGGAAGCCACGACGCGCAGCACCTACGAAGCAATAAGAGCGACAGAAACGTTTAGCATTAGCGGTTGCACTCCTTGGAGAGTGTTGCAGCTGCGCGCTTGGTATGAGACACGCTGGCGCGACGGAGCACGCAAGGGAACTCCTTCTGGGCGAAAAGAAACATCGCCCTGGCAGCTACCAGACGTCTCACAACGCTGGCGTTGTGAGCAGCGCCGCTAGAAGCTTGACAGGTGTTGCTCGTTGATGGGGGCACGAAACGAGACCGACGCCGATGCATTGCCTGTAGAGTCGGCGCCTGCAGGGGCGTGGTAAACGTCACCTCGACGTGTCCGTTCCGCTCAGACCAGTGCATACACGCAGCGCTTCAGCGGGAACGCTGCTACACGCACAGTGCGCGCGCGCGCGACGATCCTACCAGCGGCAGAAGGCAGAACGCCGTCCTGCATGGCGTCGCCACCGAGCTGATTGAGCGGGGCACTGATGGTGCGCGCACTTCACTTAGTCAGTTTTCTTCGGCAAAGCGGCGGAGTTTTCTGCGAAGCGCAATCCGCGTCTATGGAGAGCTTCTAACCTTCGAGTAGCGTGCCCCGGACGAGCCGTCGACTGCAGCGGGACAGCTCGACGACAGCGGTGGCATGTGCGTCGAGCGTGCGTATGATTGTCGATACAATATTAGTGGCACGTATAGCAGGGCGCACACGCCCACACATTGTATATATATATATATATATATATACACGCCTCCCAGGCAAAGTCCGGACAAAGAAAGTAAATAAAATGGCAATCCGGTTTGCTAACACTACGCTGGTGGACAGACACGTATCTCAGATCAATGTACGGGCTGAACACGTTGCGCGAATATCGCGAAATCCCGAACAAGGAGGGAAAATAGCACAGGAGCAGCACTAATGACTCAAGGTTTATTGAAGATAAAATCAAGCCTAAAATACATTCGCACAAGGCATCACCGTCATCGTCATCAGCAGCAGCCTACGTTTTTTTTAAATGTCCACTGCGTGACGAAGGACGAAATAGCAAGCCAAGAACACTTATGAGCGCCAGAAATGTATCCCCCAAACTCCCTATTTCAATCTCCTCTGTAATCGAAAACTAGGAATAATAACCGTAACAGAAAATGTGTGGTATTAACAGCAAATGGATGTTTGCTTCCGTGGCCCACCTGAACGTATAAACAAAATTCCATTTTTCCTGAGCAGTACAATTGCACGTGGAATCAAAAATATGACCCATGTCAAGGAGGACGGCGTTTCTAATTACGTACAGCCTGCTTCCGTTCTGGGAGCTCTTTTGTAATCGTGGCATTTTTGTCCCGGCGCGCCGACCGACGCTTTAAATCTCAGAGCTCTTGGTTAGCCATCCTTCAATTTAAGCGGCACGATAAAAAGATTGTTATTTGTTTCCCTCATAAAGGGCACTTTACTTACGTGCCAATAATATTTATAGACTAATTGCTAGCATAACATGACCGGCGCTTCTGTACCTATGTTTATGTGTGTCCCTACGAGTGCGCTTCCCGAATTGTGTACTACTGATGTTTTGAGAATTCATCATAGAGGTGCAATTGTAAAGAAGCGATGTATATTTCAGGCAGAGTTTACCGTTTTTGATAGCAGCGCATGCCTCTCATCGTTTGGTCTATCGGAGAAAGGTTTACGTTTAGGTACACACAAACAAAAGCGTTATGGTGTGGAGTTTGGTGCAATCCTGGCTAGCATGAAGAGAGCCTACTTCGACTGCTGAGACGAGAGTTTGGAGTCCAAATAGAGGAATGTATTCTGAAGGTGTCTTTGCAATAAAACGCCGTTGCGAGTTGACGAGAAAAAGCTGAGAAAAGGGCGCATTAAAAAACGCGCTGTGTTTGGACACTTTTTGTGTGCGAACCTTCGAAAAACGCAATGCAGCTTACATTGAGCGTATCACAAGGCGTGACGGGGCCTTTGTGCGTGGGTGTCGACCTTCTTATCGTCTATCTATCTATCTATCTATCTATCTATCTATCTATCTATCTATCTATCTATCTATCTATCTATCTATCTATCTATCTATCTATCTATCTATCTATCTATCTATCTATCTATCTATCTATCTATCTATCTATCTGGAAGTAAAGGCTATCACCTCTCCACGTGCGGTGCCCAGCTGACCACCTCGTGACGACAGTGACTGGTCTGCTGCGTCTGCCCTCTACCGGGCAAGTTCCAACACATAAGCAGGCATCGTTGACGCTGTCGCTCACTTTTGGCAGCAGCGGTTGCGGTCGCGAGCAAGTCGCTAATCTTCTGCTACTTTTGCCGCAGGTTGGTCTTTTTTTTTTCTTTGCTTTCCAACCATATTTTTCTCTGTGTATACCGCTGCCGCTGCTGCCAAATTACGTGCTGTTTACACAATGCCGACCAATGCTGAGTTGGCAAAAGAAATGGAGGCGTTACGTGCTGAGGTTGCTGTGATGCGTGACAGCCTTAACATGTTACATGAACTATTCTAGACGGTTAAGAAGCAGAATATCGATCTAGCTGTTGAAAACAGGGCTCTGAAAGCTGAAAATGGCCACTTGGCACGCAGCGTTTCTGAACTGGAACGCTACTCCCGGCTAAATGACGTGGAAGTAAAAGGTGGCCCTGCAACCAAAGGCGAAAGCTGTCTTGTAGTTGTTCAGTCTATGGGGGATGCTATAGGATGCAAAATCGCTCCTGAAGATGTCGATACTGCCCATCGTGTAGCAGCTAAAAAAGAAACAAATATTACTGCACGCTTTTGCTCCCGAGGAAAAAGAAACGAGTCCGTGAAAAAGGCATGCAAGGCTCACTTGACCACTGCGACCCTTGGGTTTCCACAAAAGAATCAGAAGCCCTTATATGTAAACGAACATCTTACGCAAGAAAGAAAGCGGCTGTTCGCACAAGCTCTTGAACTGAAAAAAAGCAAGAGGCTGGAAACACCTCTGGACAGACCACTGCGTAATCAAGGCGCGAAAAAGAAATGACAGCCGTGTCTACCGGATCTCTAGTGCGGGTGATCTTACTGTTTTCACGTAGCTTATTAGTGTTTGCGGCTGCGTATCTTAAACCTGCGCAAGAATGTTTCTTGCCAGGATCTTGAAAAAATATTTCAGTGATGAAACTCCCAAGTTATCTCTGATACATTTTAATATTCGCAGTCTACGAAAAAACTATGACAGCCTCATAGGATTTCTTGCTATAATTAATCACAACTTCTCTTTTATCTGTCTATCTGAGACATGGCTGTCACTGGACGATAGAAATTTATATGCGCTACCAGAGTACAATGCAGAGTACTGCTATCGTGCTACGCCGCGTGGCGGCGGATGTGCCATATTTATTAAATCGTCATTGCCATACAAACGCCGCAATGATCTTGCGTTTTCTCATTTGCTCTGTGAATCTATATGGTTAGAATTTGATCAGAGTGTTTTCTTTTTCAATTGATGGCCGGAACACAGTGTTAGCGTGCATTTATCGTTCACCATCATCGTCAAACTCGGAGTTTTGTCTACAGTTTGAGAAAGCTGTTGCACACTGTTGCGAACGAAAACAAAAATGTCATTATCGGCGGCGACATCAACATAAACATTATCGACCCTAACATTCCATCATGTTCTGACTATCTTGCGTGTTTTCTTAGCTATGGCCTTACTTCTTTAATTGCTTCTCCAACTAGATGTGACATGACAGAATCTAATACGTTAATTGATCACATATTAACCAACTTTACTACAGATCATACGGCAGGAGTCATCGAGCACAGCATAACCGACCACTACCCTCTATTTTTTACTTTAGGTGCAGGAAATTCTAAATCGACTGAAAAGAAAGAGAAAGTACATTTTGACACTCCAAAATTTATCTCTATGATACAGTCACATGACTGGACCGCAGTACTCTGTGAATCTTCCGCTGAAGAGGCTTATCAGTTGTTCTTGGCTGAAGTTAGACGCTGCATTCATGAATGCACTACTACATCTATCACAACTCGTTTCTTCAGTTCCCCTCGAAAACCTTGGGTCACGAAAGCGCTGCTTCGATGTATATTGAAGAAAAATCGGCTCCACAAAAGGGTAATTTGTGATCCATTTAACTGTGAACTTAAATCTCGTCTCAAAAAATGTTCTAACACACTTGCAGCTGTACTTAAATGTGCTAAACGAGATTACTTTCAGAACAAGATTTTGAATAATGGCAATAAAAGGAGGCGCAACTAGCAGGTTGTCAACGAATTCTCAAATAATAAATGCCATGAGCATTTAACAAAAATAAAAACTGGGACACAAACATACTGCCACCCAGCTGATATCGCGAACGCCTTCAGTGAGCATTTTAGCAGTACTTGCAATTCTCAAACAGATCCCCTATTACCGACATTGCCTAGTCATCTTTATTCTTTCTACTTGCGACCTACGAATGCAAATGAAGTTCTTCATGTTATATCTTCGCTTAGGCCTACTGGACCTGGCCTAGACTCTATTCACCCATCTCGTATCAGGTTAGTTTCTAATGAACTGTCTCCTATCATAGCAGATATTGTTAACAAAATGTTTAAAGCAGACATATTTCCCAGTTCTCTGAAAGCTGGTAAAATAACACCTGTTTACAAAAAAGGCAATCGGGAACTTCTACATAACTACAGGCCTATTTGTTTTCTTTCATTTTTTAGTAAAATGATTGAACGACTAGCTCACGCACGTTTATCATCCTACCTAGGAAAATTTAATTTACTATCACCTAAACAGTATGGCTTTCGGCAGGGTTGCTCAACTGAGCTTGCGCTTCTAACCTTCACCGATAAAGTAAAGAAGGCTATCGACCAAGGCTTGCTGGTTGGAAGTGTATTTATAGATTTAACAAAAGCTTTTGACACCATTAATCACAAAATTCTAATACATAAACTTGAATCTTACGGCATAACTGGCCCACCACTTCAGCTTATTTCTAGCTACCTAACCAATCGTACTCAAGTTGTTCAGATTGACGGCAAACTGTCATCTGCTAAGAACACATATCAAGGCGTTCCTCAGGGCTCGATCCTTGGCCCGCTGCTGTTTCTGCTATTTATTAACAACCTACCTAATGTTCTGACCACTACGGACTGTATATTATATGCATACGACACGACTATTTTTACTTGCGCTAACAATGTCGACGACCTACAGCGAAATGTTACCATTGATCTGCGTAACATAACTTCCTGGTGTCGAAAGAACATATTGTGCATCAATCCGCTAAAAAGAGTGTTTTTGGTTTTTCATTCCTTCCCGACCCTAATTTCGAACTCTATATCGATGTGTCTTGAAAACAACTTAATACCAATATGTGATAGCACTAAGTGGTGGTGGTGGTGGCGGTGGTGATGGTATGAGTACATTTTTTGAAGCGCTCGATGGTGGCACATACGACGAACGTTTTTAATTGAACCCTTAAATGCATTTACACGCCAAGGTACGTTATTCACAGTATAGAGCTCGCCTTAATACACTTCTTCCATTCCTTAGCGTCACCACTTGTCGATGCGTCTTTCACGATTCATATATTCATCGTCGTCTGTCGAGCGCCTTCACTTAGTAGCTGTGAACGCCCAGGGGTTAGACAAGTGGCATAACCCGCAGTCGAGGGAATGAAGTGAAAGGCCTGTCGTCCGTGAGTAACGTAGGCAGGGGCGAAATGTAACGTGAGACTGCTGCAACGACTCGTGAGCGTAATTAGCTCGATGATTACGAGGCCGTACGAACACTAATTGCGCTGAAAAGAAACAGACGAGACGCAGTTCGCGCTCTCAGTTGATTTCTATACCAAAGAAATTAGCGACCGAGGTGGCTGTAGAGGGACGCGGCGTGATACTTTGGCGGCCCGATACACTGACTTTTACCTTTCACCTGTAGGTTTAGTTCTTTCGACATATGTTTGTTTTGAAGGTTCAGAAAGTACCTATTTCGCTAAAGCACAAGATGAAACAAGACTTCTCCACCGTCCTTGGCTAGGCGCGGCATTTCCGAATGCCTGCATTCATTCTACATTGGAATGTTAGAGTGCCGTGCATGAGACAACTGGTGACAGCGAGGTATGTTTATTCTGACTGCCCTCTCTCTGCAGTGCACCTAGGAAAGAATGCTCTACTGCGATGAACAGACCGGACATTCGACTATTTGTTGGAAGAAAAAACCTTAAGACACTGACTCAAGCCGTACTCAGCAGAGGTTCCCTTAAACGTGTTCCTCCGCTTCCTGGGGATAGAGAGATCGTGTGGCAGAGTCAGAGCGCTCGCGTGGGGCTCCGTATTATGTGCACACATTTTCTTTTCTCTCTTTCTCTCTCTCCTTATTTTAAGGCGGGGCTCCTTCTATCAGATTGAATTACCTTTGCTCCTCTACTCCAGCACAGGGTAGCCAGCCAGTTTTGCATTTACTATTTGTATGTTTCCTCACTGAAGCAAAATAGAAAAAGAAATACATGCTAATTCAGCTATTTTTTTTTATAGCTCTAAGAGGTTATGAGCCCCACGTTTTTTTTTTCGTCTGCTGATTAATGATTGACAAAGTATGCAAAAAGCAAAATAAGTGACCACACGGTGCTACCGCCGTCATCACTGCCGGTGCAGCTACAAGATAGGTGTCATATGTGGACACAATTACCACTTTAGCAAGCCCTGCTGTAGGCTTAAGGGGCGAAATTCAAGGGGCTCTTGCTTCGTACGCTCTCCGTGCCGCTCACCAACCGCTTGCGCTAATAATACTTCCCAGCGTAGGGTAGCCAACCGGAATCTTCACTGGTTAACATCCCTGCCTTCCGTTTATCTCACTTGATAACACTCACTTGATAGCATTCCTTTGAAAATAGAGAATTGTACGTCCGACTTAGGAATACTGGTTCTCTTCCGACTAACTTTCGATGAACATGTTTCAAGAATTGTTATTGCATCCTACAGAAAGTTGTCTCGCATCAAGAACGATAGTACCAGTGGCACCGACGACGATAATGGAAGAGGGAATAGTCTAGAGGAATTCGAAATCTACAATGTTAGTAAAAGTTTGTTAAGAAAGTCAGCTCTTCGAAAAGTGTATATATATATATATATATATATATATAATGTATATATAGTCAATGTCACAGCGAACGTGCACGCACGAGTGGTCAGCCAATCAGCTCACCTGATTCACCCGCTCATCCACCTATTTTCTTGCTATATCCACCGCCATTACTCGTCCTCGCCAGAAACTAGCTTCCCAGTTTGCCACTATCCTCGCAATGGTTGCGGTGTAATAGATGGGATCAGTGCGACATGGCGAAGACGAAGAAGTTGCGAAGAACAGCGCACTTCCTGCCGGTCCAGTAAGTTCCTTGTCCTCGTGCTGTAGTGCTACCGAAGCCAGCCATGGATCCACGTTCCCGTTGTTTCGCAACCTCTGCGGGACCGCAGATGCTTACTTGCAAGCAATAAACTCCGTGCTATTAGTGGGATAAGTCTAGCCACCGAGCAATCGGGAGTCCACTATCTGAGCTACCGGGTGGAACTGTTCGCGCATCCGGGGAACGGGTTCGTGGGCTTCCGAGAAGTTTCCTTGGACGGGAAAGATTATGGGATGATCAAAGTTCCGGGCCGGCATTACAACGTGTGCTTTGTTGGTAGCAAGGCGGCAATTAATTGGAATCGGCCATTGTCCCGAGAGAGTTAAAGGGAGAGAGAAAAGCGTTTAATGATATATCCAGAGGTTAACTTCGTAACATACGTGCCATGCTACTCCAGGTTAGCTGGTCAAGGATGAAAGAAAGCGAGTGAGATGAACACAAAAGCAACGCGCACGCTCTATTTATTTTGTTTAGGTGCCATAGAGACTCTAGATGGCATTACATGGAGGGAGCGAGGAAAGGGGGAGGGAGGGGCAAAGAGAGAAAATGTTATGCTGTGCAAAACGAGCATAAAAAGAAAACAAGAACACATGAAACAAAATTAAAATGAACGAAGTAAATACAGTGGTTTCAATATAATGGTAATACAATCTTGTGATATGAAAGTCCAACGACACAATAAAACATACTCGAGTGAAACGGGAGAGGAAAAAAGGAAGGTTTTAAGGTTAAAGAAACACATAACGAATCATCAAACACAGAGCTGTTATTCACGGAGAAGATGTTTCAAAAGTACCCTTTGAAAAATAGTCGCTTCAGTATAAGCGACCATATTTCCTGGTAGAGCGCACCGCCCCCCCCCCCCCCTCGTTTGTGCATTGCACTAAGGGAGGTATGTTAGATTTTCGAGGTAGATTGTGCATAGATATTTTAATGTTCGAGCGAATATAGGTTGCATTCGTGTTCATGGTCACGTCGACGAAATATGTTGTGCTGGCTTAATGCTATTGGTCGGAAGTATTGTTTTGCAGTAAGAATTAAAGAATCTTAAACGCGAATATTTGCGTTGAGTGTTAAGGTCGGGAGTATAGATGCTGCACTTTGACAATGATGTGCTCATATTGGGTGAATATGAAGACAGTAGGATCTTTGCCGCGCCATATTCTGTAATGGCTCAATGCGTCTATGTAAATTAATGGTACTTGCATGCCATATTACTGATACATATTCTAAGAAACACCTTATGAGAGATCTCTGAGCACGGAGCTTTGTTTCCATGTTCGCAGGATACAAAAGCCGTTTGATTATACCTAGCTTCTTAAGTGAATGACTTATTATGTATTCAGTCTGTGTATGACAAGTTAGATTCGCAGTTAAATAAGCATCTAGGTACTCGAAACGTTGCAATCTCTCTGTAACTGCGTTCTTGATTTGGTAAGCATTTAGAGATGCGTTCAGCAGCGTAGAAAATGTCATAGGCTTTGCTTTTGCTACGTTGATATCCTTGTCACATTCGTCGTAACTTATTGAGCTGCTAAAAGGCCGCATGTAAGCTATATTTTGATCCTCGGAAGCTATTACAGCGAAGCTGTAATAGCTTAATTCCGAGGATAAAAGGATAGCTTCCGAGGATATGGCTAGCCGATTCGGCCGTGCATATGACGTCTGTGCGCCGAAAACTCCCCCGGCGCAACCCCATGCGCATGCGCGAAAAAAAGAGAGATAGAGAGACGCGTGATTCGCTGCGCCAGTAGTGACGTCGTTGATCTCCGTCGCAGCCGAGCGCGCGCGCAGAAGTTTCTCTCCGCCTCGGAAATGGGTAGGCCACGCGTCATATCTACTCCTGAGGAACAGGCAGCTTTCGATCAGCAGCGCCGCGAGCAGAACCAGGAACGAGCTCGTCTACGCTGTGCCGATGCTGCAGCCAGGGCACAAGAACAGGCTCGTGCAGCCGAGCGCAAGCAGCAACTGCGTACCGGGGATCCGGCAGCCTAGAGGGCCGTCGTGTATTAAACCGTCAGGATTGACCCAGTGATAAACAACGGCGCCGCATGTTTCAGTTTCACAAGTTAAGCATCTATATGGAGTGCTTAAGTGCTGATATTTATCTGTCCATAAATAACACGGTCGTTGGCATAAAGCCCCCTGCAATAACGTATGCTCTTCGTTATATTACTATCATATATCGTATATAAAATAGATGAGGAAAAACCTGCGAGTCGAGAATTAACCCCAATAGTACTCCCGACATTACTTGCGTGTTTTCAGGTGGAGTGATGAAATTAGGAAATTCACGGGCACTAGTTGAAATCGGTTTTGTGCAGGACAGAGGCAATTGGAGATCGCAGGGAGAGGCCTTCGTCCTTGCAGTGGACATAAAACAGGCAACTGCTGATGACGATGACGATGATTCTTGAATGACAATTCACTGCCATCGATTATTACAAATTTCACAAATATAATAGGTTCGGTTGGCATTGGCTACATCGGTGGGGTGAGTGCTACATGTTTGCTTCTCTTTTCGCCAGACTCATTAGCGCAGGCAGTCGGTAATAATGTCCGGTGTTACTAGTGATCTTGTCTCGTAGAATAAGAATTGAGTTTTTCGCGGGTTAAATTGCTAGTGGGGAACAAACATAGGGTGCACGGTGAGCATGGAGCAGTTGCAAATGCAAGAACTCGTCGAAATTCATGGGCAGATGGGTATTTCGGCTGGCCCTCCAAAAGGTAAAAGGCAGAAATTGGAGCTTTCGCAGAATAAGATGAGGAGTTGGAAGGATGCCGGTGAGACCAGGAAGATTTTGTAAGGAAGGAGCACTGAGAAATTCTTCAATCTCCTGGTAGTAGCGATCAGGACGGGCTAGGTAGTGCCGAATGTTTGGTCTTGATGTTGCCAGAGCTCTGTAGTACAATAAAGCAGATGCTAGGAGAATATGGGTGTTTTCTGGTGGGCAGTTTTGCAAATTCGCCTCCTTTGAATAAGGAATTTCAATTTTAAGGAAGGGTTGATTTTTGGAGGCAAACAAATTCGCTATGGAAAAATTCGAAGTGCAGGACCACCTTCTAATTTGCGAGGAGTTCGGCATTGCAGCTGACGCCACAAAAACAAAAGAAGGAGTTCTCGACGTCATAAACGAAGAAGAGGTGACGAACGAGGAAGCTGATTAGACTTGGGAAACTATTGTTCAATGAAAAGCAAAAGGCGCAGGAGGGCGAGAGGCAAGAGAGGGAACAAAGAGAAATGCGCGAGACGCGTGAGAATGAAGCAGTAGAGAGGCAAGAGAGGTTTGAGCGCGAAGACGCAGAAAGGCGCAAACGAGAAGCAGAGGAGTACGAGAGGTTCGAGCAGGAGGCAGCGCCACGGTACGCTCTTGGGATGGCAGAACTTGAAGCCAAAATTCAGACACTTTTAGATGGCAAATAGCACGACGCCAACTCGACACTTTCTAGGCAGACGAGAATATAGTCGATTTCCTCGCCGGTTTTGAAAATGTGTGGGAGAAAGAGGGCGTCAGCCGGGACTTGCGGACTGAGAGATTACCAGCGCTAATCCCGCTGAGTTTAGCTAAGTGCTTCATGAACTGCTTGTACGAGGAGAAAGCGCAAGACTACGATAGGGCTAAGAAGGCTTTGTCCAGACACTTTGGTCTGGAATTTCGCACCGACTTAGAAGGCCAAAAAGAAAGTGTGGCAGGCTTCGCCGAGGATAGCTGCATGCGCCAAAGTTTCCACAGTACGTCGCGCCAACCAGGGAGAAACGACAAAGCGCGAAATGGTGCCGGGAAGCAAAAGGGTAACAAGTCTTTCCGTAGGAATGTTAAACCGGAGACCTCAAATTCCCCGGGCACGCTGCAGGAGAAAGAGGGTGACGCACCTCAAGCCGAGCAGGACAGCTACTGCCCTTCGAATAGGTCCGATCAAACGCTGACGGAACGAGAACTCTTCCCCAATATGGGAGCTCTCAGGGCAGAAACACCGGAGGAGACTGATAGGCGTGCCCCCTATTAAGCAGCGGTCAGAGGATCATGGAACGATTCCCGAGGCAGCTGCGTGCAGTGACGAGTCAGACGTGTTAGTAGCCGGAAGCGAGCAGAAAACGGTAGACAGTGGCGGATTTCCCGCACAAGAAACCGAGGACCGCTTACACCAAGTATGTATGGAGGCAGCAAGTTCGGCCGGCCTGCCGGAAAAGGTCACCTATGACTGTCCGGATAGGTCAGAACAGATTGTGAAGAGAAGACGTAGGCACAAGAGGAGAAAGGCGGACGCCGTCGAGGCGTCCAGAATTAAATGTGCGAAGCGCCATGGCGACAGAGGCAAAGGTGTCAAAGTCAGGATCCTGCCGAAGACTGAAAAAGCGAAGGACAGTGAATTCCAAGTTGGTGTTCGCAGAGATTCGGGATCGGCGTGACGCACGTCGCGTAAATGAGAGTTCCGCGAAGATTCAGGCGCAGTATCCGTCGTCTAACCACATTCCGGACGTCTCGTTGTAAGCAAAGCCAGTTAAGGGAAGCGTCCTGTTGGCTGCTATAAGAGCCGGTCACTCGCGAGGGCAAAGGAACTCAACTGCCTAACACATAAGGGGACAATAGGCGTGCGAGTTTGTGAATGTACCTCGCTCCTAGTAGGCGGAGGCGGTTGTTTTAATGTCGCAGCTACGAGCAGCGTCAGGCAAATTAGCGACTTTTGCCTTCTTCGCGACCACACTTTGCGAGAACCCCGGAAAGCGCGACCCTCTCGAGCTCATCTGAAAGGATTCGCTGTTGCCCCGAAAAGGAAATCAAAAAGACGGGTTGCAAATTGTTTTTCTTTTGTATTCATTTTGTAGGAGATTAGTTGTGCGCTGCCCGTTCGACAAGCGTCAGGATTACAACAACATTTTCTTAGGTGATCAGCATTTTCGGCTTATGTTAGATCTGTAGTTTGACGCGGAAAGTTTACGTGACGACGCCTGTAGAACTGTTTGGCAAACTGGGTGAGTGTTGCATACAGTTTGGAAGGCGATGCGCAAGTTGCACAAGAGGATGAGTCATGCTTTAGCGGGAGTTCTTAACGAGTCTTGTTTGATTCGGCGGGAGTGCTTCTGGAGGCACGTTTTGTAGATTGCTTTCATGAGCTTCAATTTTTCGCCGATATTAATTCTGAGAGCATTTAAGTTGAGGAGCTTTGATTAGCGGACAACATTGGTCTCTTCTGCTAGTGGTATGGCGGACCCTTTATTTAGTTTGTTGTTTAGTTTCATCAAAACATGACAGCTGAACGCTCGAGAAAGAAAAGCGTCAGTTCTCATGTTCTTTAGTTACATGGAGATGTAGCCTGAAGATAAAAAGTCTCAAGGTAGGTTTAATTGTGACTTGCTTTGGATAGTTCGCACGATTTGTCGGATGTTTTTTTATTGTTGGTTGGATTTGGTGATTTATTCTAGTCACGCTACGTCGCATTAGCACCTTTTAGAAGCGCACTAGCAGAAAAGCGAAATAAGTGCCAACTCCGGGGCCAACTTAGGAACGTGATAAGAGTCATCGATGCTTTTCTATCTTGTTTATTTCGCGGTTTCAAAGTATGTAATGATCATATAGCTATCTGGCGCTAAGGATTACGGATATGAATTAATCAAGGCAAGTTCTCTCGGCACGTTCGTGACCTGAGGAAGCTCTAATTCATGATTACTTACCTTCATTGCATAAACCCCGTTTGTGTCTATTTGCCAGGACACATAATTGGAAAATTCTTGGTGCTTGTCCGGACCGGCGTGAACCTTGTGTTTCATGGTTTTCTTTAGATAGGGGGTTCTCAGATTTTTTTTTAATTTGTACAGTCTGCCGATGAGAGTGGCTTGTATGTGGCGCTTGCGGCATCTGGCGTGGCT
Organism: Dermacentor variabilis; assembly: GCF_050947875.1. NCBI lineage: Eukaryota > Metazoa > Arthropoda > Arachnida > Ixodida > Ixodidae > Dermacentor > Dermacentor variabilis. Next base: position 103,108,422 of record NC_134573.1, read on the forward strand.
GACAACGGTCGCTGCTTGGAGCTTGTCATCTTGCATTTATGCAGTCCAGTCAGAGCCCTCCTATCATAACCATATCGTAGATTTTTTTTCAGACTGTAGTTTTTCCTAGAATCTTTTTTAGTGCTAACACACTAAAACAAATGCACTACGACAAAAGTTATTTGTGGAGACTCATTTAAACCAGTATCCAGCGCCAATTCTATAATCTCTTTAGCGCGCTGCAGTAAAGATCCCGGCTTCTTTCAAGGTTCAAGAAGGTCTCGCTGCTAAACTCATGTGTCTTTCTGCATGTTTGAAGCATTCCTCAAAGCAGCCCTTGAGGTGATGAAGCGAGCGTAAATACAAGCAGTATTTGTATTGACATTTATTCTTGAGGGCAGGCGACAGCAATGAGAACGAGGGAAGCGAGAAATAGCGCGTGTAATTCGAACTGTCTCGTAACAGTGTCATGTAATTCGAAAGCAGGTGAATGACCTCGCTAAGCACACATGAGCACAGAATCACTCGTTCAATGAGGTTTAGAACATGTATCCGGTCACAAAGTACTTCCGCTGCATTTATAATGCGCATCGAAAGTGCATTTGAAAGTGCTGCTGGTGAAACGTTTATCGTTGCGTTCTGAGTGGGGAAGGAGAGAGAAATCGCTACGGAAAAGGCTGAAGACAAGCATATAACGTCAGTTAATATCTACATACGAAGATATATAAAAACATTTAACCCCACCAGACAGTAAGCTATGCACAGACAACATACTATACAACTCCTGTTATTGAAAAAAAAAATGTAATCGTGGGGTGACCTGCGATACATTCAGTAAAAGCCTAATATATTTGTTAGTTTTTTTTTTTTCAAAAAGTTTTTAAAATGTTCCAATGGATTCTTCTGTGCCTCTATGGTTGGCCATGGTCTAAGTATTTTTTTTATCAGATTGAGAGGTCTGCGGTCTAACAGCATTAAATAGTCCTGTAGTCCCCGCGTCCTGGTAATGTGTGGCGGTAACCCGCGACGAGGCTGTTCCATGTGTTCGTGAGCTCGGCCACAATAACGCTTCGGACTAGCCATGCACTGAATCCTGTGAAAAAAGTGTGATTCGACAAGCGCCGGATGGTGTCGAAAGTTATGTTTCTATCGTTCTTCAGCTTTGACGGTCAGGGTTATTCTTTATAGCTTTAATAACCATTACGCCGGCCTTGTCATGCTATAATTGTCAGACTGTCGCTGTCATGTCTCCATCGTCGCACCGTCGTCGTAATGACGTCGTGGCCGGGCTATCATCGTCACTCTGGCTTCATCATCGCACCCTGATCATGCCATCGTCGTCATACAGATTTCTTCATAGAGTCATCATCACGCCATTGTCATTATACACTCGTCTACATCCCATTGTCTTCATGCCGTTGTCATGCCATCCTCATCACTGCACCGTCGTTATGCAGTCGTCGTCACGCATTAGTTGTCATACCTTCGTCGAGATGCCGTCCCTGTCGTTTCGTTGTCATCACTGTAACTTCGACCTCCGACTCTCGTTGTGCCATCATGGCCACAATGTCGTTCCTCAATCGTAATCGCTTCAAGTTCATCATCCCATTGTCTTCATGCGTCGTCCGCATACCACCTTCGTTGATCCACCCACACCATTTTTTGTTCCTCATTATATCGTAATCATGCTGTCATCGTTCAAACATGATTATGCCGCCGTCGCCATGCCATCGTCGTCATTGCGTCGTCGCTACAAAGACGGTGTCGCGCGTCCTTCGTCATACCACCGTCGTGTTGCCGTTTTCGTTGTGCCATCGTCATAATTCCTGCTTTTTTGTACAGTTGTTGTCATGTACAGTTGTTGTCATGTTGGATTGGGAAGAATTGGGGATAAAAGTTAATGGAGAATACCTTAGTAACTTGCGATTCGCTGATGATATTGCCTTGCTTAGTAACTCAGGGGACCAATTGCAATGCATGCTCACTGACCTGGAGAGGCAAAGCAGAAGAGTGGGTCTAAAAATTAATATGCAGAAAACTAAAGTAATGCTTAACAGTCTCGGGAGAGAACAGCAATTTACAATAGGCAGCGAGGCACTGGAAGTCGTACGGGAATACATCTACTTAGGGCAGGTAGTGACGGCGGATCCGGATCATGAGACGGAAATAATCAGAAGAATAAGAATGGGCTGGAGTGCGTTTGGCAGGCATTCCCAAATCATGAACAGCAGGTTGCCGTTATCCCTCAAGAGAAAAGTATATAATAGCTGTGTCTTACCAGTACTCACCTACGGGGCAGAAACCTGGAGACTTACGAAAAGGGTTCTACTCAAATTGAGGACGACACAACGAGCTATGGAAAGAAGAATGATAGGTGTAACGTTAAGGTATAAGAAAAGAGCAGATTGGGTGAGGGAACAAACGCGAGTTAATGACATCTTAGTTGAAATCAAGAAAAAGAAATGGGCATGGGCAGGACATGTAATGAGGAGGGAAGATAACCGATGGTCGTTAAGGGTTACGGACTGGATCCCAAGGGAAGGGAAGCGTAGCAGGGGGCGGCAGAAAGTTAGGTGGGCGGATGAGATTAAGAAGTTTGCAGGGACGGCATGGCCACAATTAGTACATGACCGGGGTTGTTGGAGAAGTATGGGAGAGGCCTTTGCCCTGCAGTGGGCGTAACCAGGCTGATGATGATGATGATGATGATGATGTTGTCATACGGTCGTCGTCATCTCACTATCATCATTCTGTCTTTGTCACGTCGTCACCGTTACACCATCGTCATAATTTAGGAATGGACATCTCATTCTCGTCTTGCCGTCGTCGTTATACGCCTTTGTCATTCCATCGTCTCTGTGTCTGCGACATACAGTCGTTGTCATTCCTCCATGCTCATGGGCCACTTCGGCAAGCGAGTGCCTTGGCGAAGTGGTACGGCATTGGAGTGTGTCGCGTTTCGCCAAAGCAGCGAAAGTTTCATAATTACCACTCCACTTGCTAAACACACGGGAATTCGGGAACATTGTCGGTTGCTACTTTGGTCGATTGCTATTCGCGTTACTGTCGACATTCACCGCGAGGTGAGTTCTGTCTTAATCGCCTTTTTTTTTCTAACAGAAATGTTCGGGAGGTTTAAGCCATGGATTCTTCAGTTTTGGACTCGATGAAATTCACTGACAAATTCAAACTTTACACGGTTCTCAAGCCGCCTGTATAGTTGCCAATATAGGAAGAAATATGCAAAATGTAACTTTTGTACAATATTTCTAAAATGAATAGGTGGATAATCCTTGCTTGCGTGCATAAAATTAACGGGGCCTCGGGCAAATGTTGTAACTAGAATATATTTAAATTTCAATTCAGTGCGTTACAATAACAATGAAAGAATCGATTTGGGCCTGAGCCGGTAGGTGTTACATGCAAGTTCTTAAAAATCTACAAATGTCTCGTTGATGGCAATCAAATTCTTTCTACGCATATATATTTAGGGAAGACAAAAATATTTTAATATTGCACACTATATGTTTTCGAACGGGATATTATGCACATCAGTATAAAGCAATGAAAGATTTTAAAACTGGGACTACTTTTTTCTCTCTTTTTTTGAAGGAATTTGAGAGCTAAACGGCTTAGCCAGCTTTCGCTCAAGAAAACTACTCATATCACTTCCTTCAGGCAGACCTCTCCATCTTTTCAACATTAAACTATCCCTCGCCCTCTCTACTAATATTTATTTGTTTATTTATTTAAACATACCTTACAGGCCCCTTTAGAGACATTATGTAGGGAGGAAGTACAATCATATACTATAACACTCAATAATTAGAATACATACGCGAATACATATACATAAAATATAGAGTAATAAATGCGCCAATATACAGTTATATAGTATAACAATATGTAAAAAGTACAAACCGAAAGCTTTTTAACGCGACAGCTCATTCAACAATAAAATTTCACACAGTAAAATGTAATCAATAAAATTACAGAGTGAGGGGGACATAATTAGGCTATAAGAAAACAGTGTTTAACGCATATTTGCACATCAATTACGGGAAAGGAAGTGACAAAAACAGGTTATGTAGAGTTTGAAAAATTATTTGTTAGAGGAAACCGGATATTTTCTTGGCCACATTCGCTAGCTATGGTGGTAGAAAGGCCGTTCCAAAGGGCAATGGCTCTTCGAAGAGCGGAATAATTAAATCAATTAGTCTTTCTGCAGATGCACATGAAACTGAACCGATTGTACAACCGTTGTGACCTGTAGTGAGCAGTTTAAAGAGGCAGAGCTGATGGCGCTGTGTTATGGATGTATTTATGGAATAATGATAGCAGTGCAACATCGCGACGATCATGCAAGCCTGTAGGGAAAGCTAGAATTTAATTTGTGCTATTCGTTAGTTATAATCATAACAACCCGAAATAAAACGCGCATCTCCAGTCTGAATAGATACGAGTTTTTCAATCAAAAATTTTGATCGGCAGACCAGACGGTTGCAGCGTATTTAAGGTGAGGTCGAACATATATTAGGTAAGCTAGTTTACGAATATCTGCAGTGTAATTATGTAACCTGCGACGTTTGTACCCTAATGATCTCGAAGAATTCGCGCATATGTATGCGCCAAAGAGTCACAGTTAGGTTAACACCAAGATATTTATATTCAGTAGCATATATATATATATATATATATATATTCATTTATATTCAGTAGTAACAGTGATGTTATTCATGTGATAAAAAAACGTAGAATTTAGAAACGTTAAGCTTCATTAGCCAAGTCTTAAACCCAGGAGAAATATGTTCTAGATCGTTTCGGAGGATTGTATGACCACCGGCACTCTTAAGGGAACGATAAAGAATGCAGTCGTCCGAAGAAATGCGTCCGTGAGAGGAAATCTTTTTGGATAAGTCATTATTGTTTATTACAAATAGTAACGACCCAACAACGCTGCCTTGTGATACACCTGAAGCAAGGTGTGAAAAAGGAGAGGAAAACTTATTAACTGTTGTGAATCACTGACAATTAGGAAATTTTAAAATCATGGTAGTGTAAGAGAACGTAAGAGCAGATAATTTCAAAATCAGATGGCAATGTGCCACAAGGTGGAACGCTTTTCAAAAGTCTAGAACAGCAGAATCAGTTTGTAGATCATCTTCCACGTTAGTATGTAAATCAGTTGTTAATTTGAATAAGTGCGTCTCAGATGAGAAGTTTCTCCAAAGTCCGCGTTGATTAGAAAATAAAGAGTAGTTGGCTTCCAGGTGGCTATAGACATTCGATGCAATTACTTGTTCTAACATATTGGAGTATATAGATGTTCATGATATTGAACGGAAGTTTTCCTGTGCATATTTATTACCTGACTTAGATATGGGTATAACTTTTGCTATCTTCAAGTCTGAAGCCCAGTGTCTAAGCGATTGCCTGAAGTTAAAAGACAGAATTTTACTAAATATTATGACGGCGTTTTCCCCAATTTTGTAAAATAATGTCATCAATGCCACAGCGTGTGGTTAGGTTGATGTTTTTTATTAGGCATGCGACGCCTTCAACTGTTATTTCTATAGGTGACATGTATTTGTAGTTTAGTTCCAATACATCTGGCAGATCAGGCTGATTGGTGAATATACAAGAAAAAGAAGTATTGAAAGTAGAAGCGCAGTGAATATCTGGGAGGAGAGTGTTGTTATTGTTATGTAAAGAAATGTTCCTGTTGTCCTGATCTGGGCTCATAATGTGCCAGAACTTTCTGGGATTACATTTTAGAAGAGATGGTAAGTCGTGAGTGCAGTCATTTCTAGCTGCAGACAGGGCAGGACGGTAAATTTTTGAAGCTTTCCTTATATGTGGCTCAAGCCGCTTGCGTGCGCAAGCATTGACCACTATCGTAGTGGCGCTTCTTCCTGTTTCTCACTAAGCGCAGGGATCTGGTGAACCATGGGTTATATACATCATTGGTTATCTCAATGAGAGGGACGTACTGGTTAACCAAGGCAGACATCTTATTCCTGAAGAGTATAGACTTCTTCTGCACCGACCTACTATAATATGAAGGTAACAGCAAGTGGCAAAATAATATATCTAATTCAGAATTCGTAACGTTTTAAATGGCTTTATTTTAACCGTGTATTTTTTAGTAGCAAAACCAGTAAAAGATAAGGGTACCCTAAAGGTACTTGCAGTAAGAAACATGTTGCTTTTATTCCTAGAAGGTCACCGCCGCCTCTTTTATCTTTTCGGTGACACCAGTAAATGTTACAGTAATGAACAGATTCAAATATTTCTTTATCAGATACATCTGGATACCAGCAAAGTTCAGTTAATGCTAGCATGTCAGACATGTTGTATTCAAGGAAGGAAGAAAGCTGGTGGTGCTTACGCGCATGGCTTCGAATGTTAGTGAACAGTAATGACACGGGAGGAAAGGCATATGATAGGACTTAGATCAATTACGGCTTTTTGGACACGTATTGCGCTTGAGCTATCTACTGGAAGGAATAGCCGAGTAAGTAGCGATATAAAATATGCATGTCTTGTTTTTTTGTGCGCAGCCTGTTGACTGTTGGCTTGAACTGTTTTTTCTGCCTTTTTGCCTGCCGTAGAGCTGGGGAGAAATCTTCACTGATCGCAAATGGCGCTCCTTTGAGTTTGCGTGCCGACATAAAAATGTTGTCTTTGTCCTTGAAAAAGGGTAATTTTGCTATTATTATCCTGCGTTTATTGTCACTGCACACACCTAGTCTATGAACGCGTTCAAGCTGGTTATTTGTCACAATAATTTGAAGCTTCTCTGAGCAGAACTTCATCATTTTTTTTTCTGCGGGTGCTACCCAGTCTTCCTTAGGGGCGTGTTCCATTACAATTGGTAGTGGCATGCAATGCCTAGCTGCTCCGAAAACTCCACTGCATGCGGTATTAATTATTAGCCGCATAGTTATTATTAGTAGTAGTTATTACTTCGGTACCGGACGTCGCATCTGGGAAAACTAATTCTCCTGTGAAGGTGATGGTGCTTACGTAACACTGGTTTAACCCAAAAAAGCCTGCAGATATTCCGTAGGCCATAACTGTTAGAGCGTGGCGGAGGAAATGTAACCAACGTGAACCTTAACCGCATCCCAGAACGAATCGAAATTGGAACGGTAAATATGCAACAGAAGTGAGTACTATGACGAGGCACATGTGTCACAGAAACATTTCCTGGTTACGTAACAAATGGCGTGGCCGTGCTTATTGAGAGGTCAAGTGTGGGCATTCTTAGCAGATATTTTGCACAGAAAAAAAGCAAGCACTCTGGGAATCTACCCGCTACACTTTGTACACAGAATGGTAATACCAAAGTTCCTTTTTTTTCTTGTTTTAGCACATAATGGAATAGCCCTTTGGGCTGTCAGTCAAGAGCACCGTGAAAAGCTGTCATATAAAACAGAAGGCTTGATCGATTGTGTAACAGAAGGCTTGATCGATTGTGTAACAGAAGGCTTGATCGATTGTGTTCGAGCGCGGTAAAAAGTAAGATGCTGCGCGCTGTTAGGATTGGGGGCTCAATCCCATCGCTCGTAATCAGTTGTGAAGATTGGAGTCCGGCATGAATTAGAAGGTAGCTGGCCCATGCCGCCGTCCAACTTATCCACGCTGAGGACGTTGATGAAGGGAAGGACTGCTTCTCATCGAGAACGAGGAATATGGGTTTATTTACAGTATCTACATCAGTCTAGCATGACTGCAAGAGAAAGTACATCAGTCCAACATGACTGTTTGAGAGAGGTGTCAGTCTCACATGACTGCTTGAGAGAGTGTCCTGAGCAGCCGCACAACAGCGGTTTATAAACACTCGGTCCTCCCCCCCCCCCCCCGATGCCCAAGTGACGGAAACGGCCGCCTCTTTGCGCGAGGGCTTACACACGCACACACACACAGGTTCACGGTCCGGAACCAACGTCACACGGACTTCGTAGAACTCGGCGCTGACCCCCACAGCGTGGCCGCGTGCCTTGCGTCTTGGACGGCGCGTGGGAAGAGGCCTTCGAAGACGTCCCCCGGCATCTCCCCCCGCTCGCGGCCGACCCGGTTGGCGGTGTCGTGTTCCGGCATAAAGCCTGCGTCGTCGAACTCATTCAATCACAACGGCGACGAGGCTAGAGCGTAACGCCAAGGAAAGTTGCCGCCACTGTCGAAACCGGCCGGCAAAACTTGCACTGCAGCTGGCCGTTCTTAACAGCGGTGAATACAAACGTGATGCTTTTTTTAGTTATTCATTGCGGAAAGAAAACACTGCCAGCGAAGTATGGCTAATGCAAGCATGAATATGCGATGTTTTTTTGATGACGATGTAAAAACACCATAACTGAGACGCCATCTACGATACAAATAATGAGAAAGGGCAGTTCGTATCAACTAAATAATTGGAGGACAGATGAAATACCATGGTACAAGCGATACCGCGTCAATTTACTGGCATACTTGGCGTAAGTCGAGCGCCCCCTAATACGAACGACTCTCCAGCGAAATGTCCAGCAAAACGAAGGATTACGTATGTAGCGGCCGAATCACTATCTTCCATATACGCGGTGATCATTTTCTAAGTTTTTCAGAATTTTTGAAAATTGCCTGTGGCAGATAGCATTATTCTTGTCCTTGAGCTGGATTAGTCAAAGAGGCGCACATTGTTATCACGAGAACTCAAAACCCATATTCAGCTGAATAACTTGACTTAATTGTGTTGTGGCGTATATTGCAATTTACGAATTGTAACTGCGGCAAGTTATCAAGACGTATCCACTTGAATTGCATCTCCATGATGTCACCAGTTTCGAGATAGTGTTTTACAAAGTGTGGGAAGAAACACATCGGCGTTCCAGTTCCTTTTGTGATTCAATGCATAAAGGAGCGTTTCGTTAAAAAAGAAACACCTACGATTACGACACTCCCTAATGCCAAATTTGAGCGCTGCTCTATAGGTGCTTTCATTTCGCGATGTACTGGGTGGCGGGAAAATCTGTCTCGTGCAGCACATTGCAAACAGGGCGAATTGTGGCGCAACAGCCTCGCTAATCGGGAGATCGCGAGAGACAGTGCTTACGTAACGCGTGGGCTCGATTCACAGCAGCTGCCGCAGACAGACCTCCGCTCATGCAGCGCTTTGTTTCCATATACCGTATATGTGGACGCGCTCGACCCGCCGTAGTGGCTTAGCGACTTTGGTGTTGCGCTGCTAAGCATGAAGTCGTGGGATGGAATTCCGGCTGCGGCGGCCGCAATTCGATGGGGGCAAAATGCAAAAACGCCTGTGTCTCGTGCATTGGGCGTGCGCTCAAGATCCCCAGGTGGCCATTAAATAATCCGGAGTCCCCCACTACAGCGTGCCTCAATCAAATCGTGGGTTTGGCACGTAAAACCCCAGAATTGGTTTAGACACGCTCGCCGCAAACAGTCGGTGAATAGACGACGATAAACTACTCTGGCGCCATCTCGTAGAGGTCGGCGCCGCAAAGCCCGTCTTGCGCGGCACTACGCTTTTCCTCTCACGCTTTCGTCATACCTCCTCCCCCACTTTTCCTTCTCACTATCTCTTCGCTATGACCATGTTTCATCCGCCGCTGCACTTCGCGTTCACTCCTTCATCCTTCGCTGTGCTCGTTCGCTCGGTTACGCCGAGAGCCGACGCCGAGGGACGCCGACGCTAAACGCAGGAACGGGCGCCTAAGAGCTGCACCCTAAAAGTAAGGGGAGCGCAGTGCTTTTCAGGGGAAGTTTAATGGCGCATATCTCTAAACTGTTGACATTCTGGAAATTAATTCCAAGTGGATACGCCTTGCACACTCACCGGCTGCAATTCATAAGCTGCAGTATGGGCCGTAATGTAATTATCTAAAAAGGTAATTATTTTTAAATTAGATGAATATGTGTTTTGATTTTTCGTGCAAGTAATGTTCGCCTACCTGAATAGTCCAGCTCTGGGACTAGAATTGTGCGACCTGCAACAGGCTATCTTTAAAAAAATGTCGGAAACTTTATATATCACCCTGTATGTGGTGGACGCCTCCACAGCAAAGACCACGATTAATTCGTCAGTGCTGCAAGTAACTTGGGCCACCTAGACAGCTGATTTGTACCGCTGCAATGGCCTCACGGTAACAGCGCCGCCACTGGCTTCGACATTTACCACTGAGATGCAGTGAGCACCTGTTATGCCAATGGAAAACTTAACATGGATGCTCAGAATTCTCTGAGCCTCGGAGCCATAAAGTCAACTGCAGTCACACATTTCGTCAGCCGATGTGCACAGATGAAAATTAGCGCATTCATTTACGGTAAATATAACTCCCAAAACATTTAAATACTCTCTGGAACGTGTCTATACTTGTCACTCGCGATCGGTGCTGCGTGCGATCTTTACAAAGAAGTCACCTTTTTAGCGAAGAATTGCGGAGGCCGCAAGCGTCATTTCTTCTGCTATTGCCTGTATTTAAGGCGTGGTTGGTGCCTATAATATGTGGCACTGGCTACTTTTCTCATTTAACATGATAATTGTGCTCATATTGGTATGACAGAAATAATGGTTAGAAATAAAACACGGAAACACGGTCATCCTTAGTAAAGCGCACGTATGCACAAAGCCTAAATTTTCACACAATACAGCTGTCCATTAGGCGAGGAAGAAGAAATGGCTCTTGTATGGTACCGGTCTAACTCTTTAGCTACCTACTACCGCCCGATTCTTCGCCGATCTCCCTTAGTGGGTGCGAGCCATGACAGAGATTCATCATCATCATCATCATAATCATCATTAGCATTTACCCTTCAACCACCGGCTTCTTGCTAAATCCTCCATAGTGGGTAAGCTCCACAAGTGATTACGAGTATTTTTGCGCTTTTTCGGAAAGCGCCACTCCCGAGTCCTTCGGCGATAGAAGCGGAGTCAGCTAGACGTCCGGACGAGGCAGACGTCACAACATCAAGCGCTCTGAGGAAGCGCAACCACATCAAGAACGACAGAGGCAGCGAGGACACCTCGCTGTACTACTCTGCTTCAGAAGATGTCTTGGATGCCGGTGACTACTTGACAGCTGTAAGAGAAAAAGAAAAGAGGAGAAACGTCACTGCTTCCTCGTCTTCAACATGGACGACGGCGATGGCAACGAACAAAGACACAGCTCATACCATTCTCTTGTTGCCCGAGACGCCGACCGATTACCGGAATCGGCTAAACAGGCAAGCCATATATGTCACACTAAAGGTTTTTCTTCCGAATGAGATTACAGATGTGAGAATTAACATCCGTAAGAACATTCTCGTGGTCCATCTCAAGAACAGAGCAGCGCTGGATATTTCGAGTGCAGTCAAACTTATGGTCGAGATAAATCTTCGCAATATAATACCCCAGGACAGCGATACTTCATCAGATGTGATTTAGGATGTCGATGAGTGAGTCAACAACAACGACCTGCCTATTTTGAATAAACCCGTCACAGCAGATGTAATTATTATTGAAATCCATCGCCTAGGAGAAACAAGTTGTGTGAAGATAACCTTTAAGGGAGGAAGCTTGCCGCCACCTGAGAAAGTTGGATTTTTTCATCATCCAGTACGACCTTTCGTTCCAAGACCACTTCAGTGCTGTAATTGCTTAAGATCGGGCACGTCAGCGGAGTATGCAAAAATTCGACCGTGTGCCGAAAATGCTCTATAAGCAGTCCAGCGCTGATGCTTGCCGTGCGACTAACTTCAACTTTGCCAATTGCTCCGGTCCCCATGAAGCATCGTCGAAAGACTGTCCGAGACACAAGACAGAGCTGAAAATCCGAAAACAAATGATGAGAGACAAAACAACGCACATAGAGGCCGCCTCCAAAGTGCGACGGCGTCGTGCTCGCCGCAGGCGATCTTCGTCTACTAGAAATACTGATAACCTCGTAACACGGATTTTGAAACACGGATTTTGAGACGGAAATGCAAAGCCTCCGTGCAATCCGCCGGCGAGTGGAGCGATGGTACAGATGTGCTAAATCGGTTTACGACCTTAGACAGGCCAGACGTTTTCAAAAGAAAATTCAGCGTCACCTTGCTGTAGTGCAAAATCAACGCTGGAAATCTTTTCGTGTGTCTCTCGATCCGCGTAAACCTCGGTCAGTGGTCTGGAGAACAGTTTGAGGAAATCAAACAGCTCCTCAACAGCGCCATCCATTTAAACCTCTAGCTCTCCATAAAAACGCCGGGAAGTCGACGTAGCCGAAAATTACTGCGCAAGGATCGCGGGCCCGACGTCGCAGCCTTGCACACCTATTCCTATTGTCCCCCCTTGCTCCCGAGATGCTCGTGTGGACGCTCCTTTCTCCATCGAAGAACTGGAGGCCGCACTCGCTGGGTCCAGGCGATCTTCGTCACCAGGACCCGATGACATCACATACTCTGCGCTTGAAAACCTTGGTCAAACAGCAAGAGATGCACTTCTTGGCCTATACAACGCGTCATGGCTTGACGGCCTGGTCCCTGCCACGTGGAAATACAGTCGCCTTGTTCCACTCCTCAAAGCTGACGAATTCCCATTGGAATTGTCGTCTTACTGTCCAATAGCACTGCACAGCTGTGTTGGCAAGGTAATGGAGAGAATGATCCTTACACGCTTTGAATGGTACTTGGAATTTTACGTCTATCCAGGGGTAATGGCTGGTTATCGACGAGTACGCTCTTCAATAGATAGAGTTATTTACCTTGTAACGTATGTACAGCACCAGAAACATCTGAAACGAATCACTGCGGCCTTATTCCTTGATGTTAAAGGTGCCTAAGACAATGTAGATCTCTGGGAACAAATTCTAGCTTTGCAGGGCATAATCACTGCGTTTGACTCCCGTGACTCACGTTCTATAACTTCTCTGTCACCTGCCTTTTTCAATAATCAATCTGCACATCTAATTATTCTGAGAAGATCAGTCCGTCCCATTGAAAACGCACTAGCTTCGCGGCACAACCACTCTGGGGTGCTAGTTGACACGTGTCTGATGCTAGGAATTCTTTTTTAGATATGTCGGACAATAGGCAAAATTAGAACAAGAGCTTGGTGGCGCAACCCACCACCCCGTTTCGAAGGGGAGGCTCACAGCATCCATCCATCCAACCAGAAAAACTCGATAAGTACGCCGTCTCTAGGTGCCGCGCGAGCAAGTACTGTTTTCTTGGCTTGCAAAAGAAAGACGCCAGCTAGATGGAACAGAGTCATCTTTTCGTTCTTCTCGTGAGAAACAGCGGAAACATCACACTGGTACTAGTGAGACGAGCACACAGCATGACACGTAAACTTGCAACAGCGGTTAGTATCGCGCGATTATTTCATAAAATGCGAAGCATATGGTCCAAGCGGCGCGACCATAAACGCTTGTTTGCTCTAATATTCGCGGGCGAGAATCCTGTATCATTTCTATCCCTCTCTTCCAATAACAAAAATAAAGCGCGAACGGTACCGCGCATGGGCTTGTACGCGTACAAGTGGAATAGGTAAATGGTCTGAGAACACCTTCCAATCGCAAACATCATAGAGACACACGTAAATAAATCCTACCGAACTAAACTGTTAGAGGTGGAATTAAATATCCCGTAGGTATAGCTGCAGAAAGGCCGAAATCCAGACATTCTTGCTAGCTACGTTGACTGTAGAATCTTAGATACAATGCAGTGTTTTAGTTGGTCAAACACAGCTAAACGGCAAAGTGCTAAGAGGCACGGACATAGACACACAGACACATGCTGTCAGTGATCGGCTTTCTACCTGTTGCATTTTCTCGGCCTAACTTCTTTACATCGTAGTACACCAATCAGCGTAGGCTTTATGCACAGACGGCTCTTCACACCCTATTGGTAGCGAGAGCATACGCGATCTCACATACCTTTCAAGCACACTATAGGGGCTACAAAGAGCACTCAGGCGGTCAAGGTATCGCACATAATAATGTAGAAATAGAGCGCGAAAAATAGCTCTGTGTAAGCAATGCTCGGAGTGTGTTCTTGTTACTTTAGGAAGAATTCCAAGAGCTTCGCTGTGTACACACTTAAGGCCATCGACAATGGCAGATTTTTCTTTTTTTCCTGCGCGCCAGCAAAGGTATATAAACACGGACATCCCGGGAGAACTAACTCAAACGGTTTTCTTTTTTTCTCCTCTGCGACTGACGCGAGCAGCGGCGACGACAGATTTCTTTCTTTTTATTTGCGTCCTTTTATTTGCGTACTTAACGTCGGTCATCATTTCTTAAGAGCAATTTTTATCCGCAGCATTTTACCACATATAGAAGTGGAATAGTGGAACAGGAAGCAAACACTTCCTGCCTCTATCGCGGAAAGCTCCAGCTGATCTAATCCAACCTCCATAGTATAGTATAGTGCGTGCGTGCGTGCGTGCGTGCGTGCGTGCGTGCGTGCGTGCGTGCCAACACATACGGCAATCCAGACGCGGGAGTCTAGATCACGCGGGAATCAAGCACGCAGGAATGCACGGAAATCTAGCCGCATCAGGACTGACTGCAGGAAAATACAGCTGGTCACTAACGCACACGATACAGCAGGTAAACACGAACACAACAGAAACACGAAGAGGAGATTCTCGAAAATAAGAGCGACAAAAAAAAAAAAAAGAGCCCGCAAGAGAGGTGGGGCTAAAAAGTTTCGGACGGGCTCTGCTATCTTTGGCGCTCTCTTCTTCAACACGGTGTCATTTGTCTCTCTACGCATTCTTGGCGCATACTTTACCCTGGCACCCGCACGACGCGGACACGATGTTGACATGTCGCCATCGCTCAATTCACACAGCGCGCCGCTTCTCTTACGTTATCGCGCCGCTACTTGTGCCGCTTATGGCATTTCTACCAGCCTTATGGTGGCCGCGTGTCGTCGCGCGACGCAGGATGCAGCCACGAAAAGAACGAACGGCAAAATAAATGTTCGGTTAATGGGTCCCCATTAATGCACTCTCAAGCCAGAAGAATAAACTCCAGGTGCTCCTGGCGAAAGAAAATCAAAAGAGAATAAAAAGAAAGATTATTTTCACCATTAAAGCACGGAATAAAAATACCTGAAATCCCGTTCCCGTCTTATCTTTCTCGACAACTTCTGCCTTGTCGTTCGCCGCCTGCAAGCTCTTTCAGAAATGCGGTAGTCTTCATCTCAAAGAGCCCAAGGCAGCGTCATCGTATACGATACCGTTTAAAAAAAGAAGGTAATGTTAAGATCCACTCTAAAGGAGAGACTTTACGTAAAAGCCCTGACCTTTAAATGTCCATTAGAAAGACAACGAAGCCACACGAGAACGTCAGTGCCGGTGAATAAGATGCTGTCGACCGGAATGAAGTACAAAGACGTTGCCGCGGGAAGAAGGTAAATTTCATAAGCCGGCCGCCTACATGGTAAGGTTAAAGTCAGGTGGATTATAAACAACAACAAGGAGGAACTTTCTCCCAGGCAAGAAAGGGCGTAATAAAGCAGGAACTTTAAACTTGAGCCCAAACCGTCTCGTAACAGCCGGGGTCGCGTGATTTGCTGTTCCATCTGGTTTTATCCCGATGCTGTAGACTTCTCTCATTAAGTGGGTTCCGCAAACGAAATGTTACGTCGCTTTTAACAACCGGGAACTATCAAATAGGCCGTTGGTCCTTTCAAGATTTAAGCCGTTTATAACGACGTTACAGCCGTTCTGGTTTTCAAAGTACTGTTAACAAGAAACATTCGATGCCGAATGACATAAACTTACCATATCACAACGCATAGCAGCATGGGCAGGTGATCCGGAATGATGCTTTAAAAGTACATTAAGCAAGAATATTAGGCCAGAGAGCATTAGCAAGGGGTGCTCACTGCAATACGAAAGCAACTCCTCCTAACGGTAAAGGACACTTTTCAAGACGCAAAAGAGGCGAACACGAAAGACGGGGGAGACGCTGTTCTGAAATTAAAATCGAGTTTTCTTTCTTATTTTTTATTTTTTTTCTTTAAAGTATGAACTTGTCAAGCTCAAAATAATTTGTTTTTCTTTTTTGTGTCGCCTTGAAAACAGTCTTTAATGAGCCCGGCTACAATCTTCGTCATCAAAGAGAAACAAAACGCAAGAAATTCCCTGATTAGTCAAACGTTTAACCGATTAGAGAAAAGCCTTGATCGGTTAAAAGTAGTGGTATTCGAACAGGGAAATAAATAATTAAAGGAGAGACAACTATTTTCAGTCATCAGTGGCATCATGACATGACAGTGGCAATAATAAAAGATGGAAACAGCTGGTCGCAGAAAAAACGCACAGTGTTGTTTTCGTTGAAGGTGAGAAGTTT
This sequence comes from Dermacentor variabilis, assembly GCF_050947875.1. Lineage (NCBI taxonomy): Eukaryota > Metazoa > Arthropoda > Arachnida > Ixodida > Ixodidae > Dermacentor > Dermacentor variabilis. Next base: position 103,124,723 of record NC_134573.1, read on the forward strand.
GATACTACCGTGCCGCACATACCTTTAAAGGGACGGTGACATAAAACACATGCCCATTGAAAACGATCAGAGACTATTTGACTCGATCGTTTTAAAAATTTCGAGTATTTGCAAATTCTAGTTAAATGAAAGAGTTCAGTTCTGTTCGTTGAGGGCAATATATGCTTGCTTTAGGCTTTTTGCGTGTTATGCAATACGCGGACTAAAATTTTAAGCGGCCACTACAAATCGAAATTCATTATTTAACTCGACCGATAAGCAAACACCGCAGTTATGTACACTGAACCTCACGATGGCTCTGATCGAGAGCGGACGAATTAAATTTGTTGCTCTACAGGGGTGCTATAACGTAAGGTTATTCCATTCTGACCTAATTTCGATATCCTGACGCGAAATTTATGTAACCGCCAACACAAGCATGGGTGGGGACCTGCTAGGTTGTTTCAACTGACGAATCAAATGCTCTCCTCATTTATAGGTGTCGATATTTGTTTGGCTTCAAAGCAAACAGCGTTTCGTATAACTCGACCGGTTTTCGTTATATAATTACCTGACGAAAGGCGCGGAGCACGCAGAAGTGGTTAGCGTTTCAGTAGGGCCAGTCTAGCGCAGCGAAATCACACAGGGTGTCCCAGCCATCATGGATCGGATTTTTTTTTTTTTAGGTGTTTCTGCTTTTTCTTTTTCTTCGGAGGGCAAGTTTGCCCCATAACGAGTTATATTGGTTACTCGTAGTTCTTCTGCTGTCTGCTGCTTCGCCGTTACTAAAACGTGAGAATATGTATAACAATTCAGGCCCCTTTAAAGTCCTAACCGCGATGCATTTGGCCGACTTTCGTTGTGACGGAGTTACAAAGTTAAGTTAAAGATTCTTTGGTTTCCCGCCAAAAGAGCGATATCACTATGGGGCATGCCGTAGTGGTTAATTCCGGTATAATGTTGACCACTTTGGGTTCTTTAGCGTGAATGCAATGCACGGTGCACGGGCGTTTTTGCATTTCGCCCCCATCGAAAGGCGGCCGCCGCGACCGCAATTTGAGGCCGGTTCCTCGGGCTTAGCAGCCCCAAGCCAAAGCCATTGAGCCACCACTGTGGGCAGTTACAAAGTTGAAGTGTGATGATTTAATTTTCTTTCGGCAATTTTTGTGAACAAGAAAAAAGGTACTGGAAAAATCAAATAAGATCACGAGGCTCAACGTCACAAAGAAGCACACACAAAGTGTGTCAACTGAACTATTCGGTTATGGCGCTAAAAATTAAATTTTAATTCCGGTGTTTACGTGCAAAAATCACCATATGATTATGAGGCCCGCCGTTGTGGAGGATTCCGTATTAATATTCACACCTGCGGTTCTTTGTGCACCCAATGTACGCTACGCGGGTGTTCTGGCCTTTCGCCCCCATCATTATGTGGCCGCCGCGGCCGTATCGTGTTAAAAGCATCCACGGGTAACTTCTTACTTAAATGGCTTAAGCTGGAGCTCTACATGTATGACACAAATTTTGCAAGAATTGCTAGAATGTAAACATATGACCCGGTTGTCATGCGCCTCCGGTGGTCTCAATACTTGAACAAGATTTGCAAAAAAATTTGAGAGAGTCGCACAGAATGTATAAGCATGTGAATAAACTGCGTTAACATTTCCAGCAGTTTGAACAACAAGTGAATAACACGAGGTGGATGGATGGATGGATAATATGAGCGTCGCCTTCAAAACGCGGTGGTGCGTTTGGTTACCAAGCTCTTCTTATTTTTCCTAATGGCCTACCTATATTTTTGAGAAAACACACAAATGGCAAAGAATTCTCATCATGAAAATTTTAAATGCCCAAGAATTTCTATGCTTACCCAACCAGAAAAACCGTCCATCCGTCCGTAACGTAAGACGATCGCTTTCGAGATAGAGCCTGCAGCAGCGAGCGACTTTACCTTCGCGCTACCTGTCACTTCAACGCGAATGAAGCGACGAAAACACAACGCTCACGAAGCTCTCAGCACACGACGCACCCTGCCGCTTTCGAAGATCGCTTTCAAGATATGGGCCCGCGCGTCTCTCTTAAACGCGAAGCGGCGAAAGCACAGCGCGCGGAGCTATCAGCAGTCGGCGATCTGTGTCCGCATCGCAGATCGCTTTCGAGAAACGGTCTGCGCGGCAGGCCCATACGCAGCCGCCAGCAGCGTAAGTTTGATCATGGTTCATAATGGTTCGATGCGCATGGATAAGGCGCTAAAGAGTGATAACGGCTTATAATAATCGGAACGTCATGAGCCCACCTGGCGCTGCCACCTGCAGTACTTTGCTTGCGTTATCAATGTGTCCTGCCGCCGTGCGCACCAGTTCGTGTCACCGAAGCGCTGTCACTTGTACTGGCCGGATCAAGTTTTATAACATTGGCAATGACATCTGGCTACGTGGAGATAAGCACGTGGAACAATGCTTATGCATACTTATACAACTCCTAGAGCATCGGGACAACATTCATTTGGGCTAGATGGTGCATATTTGAATTAGGAAGGAACAGCGCCAACTAAGACGATCACGAGAGGGAGAACGACGCAGGACAAGCGCTTGTCCTGTGTCGTTCTCCCTCTCGTGATCGTCTTAGTTGGCACTGTTCCTTCCTAATTCAACTGCTAGAGGAGTTTCTGCGTTAATTTTTTTAACCATTACTCGGCACTTTGTTTTCATATCCCTCCGTTGTTTGTGGTGTCCCTACTTTTCTTCCAGCAAACCTCCAGTCGCCTGTTACTAATGTCTTTTGCGGACATGTTTACTTCCCCTCTGCAATCTATGAACCCAACGGCTTCAAGGAGGCCACATTAACCTACCTTTGAGTTATCATAAATTGTTTCATTCCTGATTTTCTTTTTTTGCTCTTAGGTAGCTACTCATAACAGGTTTGTTTGCCATTTCCGTCACCCATGAGATTGTCTCAGCCTTTCTGACTTTGCGTTTGACGTTCATTGTTGTCGTATTGTGGACCATACAGGTTTCATACTTGCTGGTAAGCTTCCTAGTTCTTTTCCTGCTTTGTGAGTCAATGTTCTTACTGTACAATTATCTGAACGATCTAGCAACCCAATTTCATTTGTTCCTCATTCCTCAGTCGTTCTTGAAAATCAATTTTACACTGAGCTTTTCTCTCTTCAGAACTTGTCTAGCCCCTATCATCCTGCACAGCTTCATTTGTAGCGTTTTGTATATACGCATCTCTTCCTTACACCATCATCATTCATCAGCCCTTTCCCTCCCCGTGCCTTTTCCCCAGAGTAGAGTAGCAGGCCAGAGCAAGTTATAGCTCAGGCCGACCTCTCTGCCTTTCTGTAAATGAATTTCTCTCTCTCTCTCATTTGTAGTCTTCCCATGAGCGCCCAATAAGAGGCGTCCCACTGACCTTTGGTTGCCATCGAGTCCTGATCGTACCACTGACTCCAAGCTAACAACCACATGTCCAAATGGTTTTTACATACCCTGCACCACTTCGTACTTATTGTATCCTCATAGCACTCTGTGCTGCATTATGGCCACGTTTCTCTTCTCGTTTGGCATTATTGATCTTTCCTGTGTCTCCAGATGGCTATCGCCTTCGTTTATCCATACATAATAGTATTTGTATTCGTTTACCTTGGGTATTTCCAGGTCACCTATTAACACTGTCTGTTCACTGTATTTCTAAATATCGTAAAACCTTATTTTTAAAGCGAAATGCGGATCTTAAATTTATATTCTCACTTTCTTGTCCACAGATATCACCCAGAAGTTGAATATCACTTTCCTTGTAAGCGAGCAACACAATGTCGTCGGCATAAAACAAACCTGGAAGCAGCTCTACTATGGTGCCCACCTGTTTGTATGTGAGATTAAGGCCGATATTACTTCCCTCTAGCGCCCTTTATATCTTCATTACCCCACATTTATAGAGGGTACACAAAATGTACCCAGACAAATACAGCAACAAATGTCCTAGGTGCGAAGGAACACCGGCATAGGAACACATAACATTCCAGTGCAGGTTACGCCTGGAGGCTACCATCTCGTCGATTCTAGACAACACTCACTATAACTGGTCGTGGGTGCCACGACTCGCGAAAGTGGAATTGGGAAGCCAACTGGCGACCCTTGACCATGCCCGCCGAGCCGCTGTAAGCAGTGGGGCCATGGAAGAGGGGTTCCACCCACCATAACCAAACCGCCTCTACTACAATAAACGTTTACTCTCTCTCTCTCTCTCTTGCATCATCACCATGAACATCACAAACAACAGCAGGGATAGAGGGCACCTCTGTCTCTGTGGCTTGGTGATCTCAACTTTCTCCTCGCTCCTGATCCCTTCTCATTCAACGCAAATGGTATTTTCTCGGTAAATCTCTCTCAAAAGCTGTAGACAATCGTTGCCTAAGCCTTGCCCTTCTAGAATCCCGCAAAATGTCGCGGTCAATGTTGTCATACGCTCCGGCAATGTCTAACTAAGCCACATTTAATGGTCTCCTTTCTTCTTGGGATATTTCTATACACTGAGTGAGAACAAACAAGTTCACTTCCAGACGCTTCCCGATTCTGAAGCCCTTCTGAAGTTCTTCCAATGTTGCATTTTGTTCTGCCCATGCTTGCAGCTTTACTTTAATCGCCGGCATTGCTAGCCTATATATATACTGAAGTAACGGTCCACGGTCTATATGAGTGAATTCTATCTTTTCCCCCTCACCTTTATAAATTAAATTAGTTCTACTTTGTCGCCTACTGTGTGGTAATCGCCTATCGTGTAAGCTTTTCTTCTACAGCTTTCAGCAGAGTTTCCTTAATTTCTGGTCCTAACTCATTAATCAGCCGAACGGGAACCTCGTCTAAACCTGTGGCTGTGCGCTTAGGAATTTTCTCTTCAGCTTTCTTCCAGTTGAAATTCCTCAGCACCAGCTCCTTACCCGTCTGGTTCTCTTTCTTGCTTTTTTTGTTCCTCAGAAACCACCTCGCCATTGCCTTGAAGTGATTCGGTTGTTATCCTTCACATGTATTTTAATGCCGCGTTCACTTCCAGCTTCCACCTTCGTCTAGAATACGTTGTATTGTTTCCGACTTCCTGTCTAATAAGCTAGCGTGGTTCCAAAAAATTCTAGGTGCGGCCTTCAGAGTTTTCCTTATTAATATATAATACTAACGGGATGCTTTCACCTTTATTTGGCGCCGGCTGCTCCTTTTCACATAGAGATTAAAAAATACTAACTTGAACACATTAAAACTAAAAGTACACTCCAAGTCACAATAGCACAAAGTCCAGTCACATGAGTACACTACTTCCACACTAGAACTGAAAGTCAACTCAGAAACACAGCAACCCAAAATCTATCACCTAGGTGCACTAAACACAAAGTCCGGTCACATGACTACACCAAAATCAGGGTACATAAAAAAGCACGGATTAGATTCAAAGGAAGGTACATGAAGCCAGGCATTGAATCGGCCAAAGTCGGGTAAAAAAATTGCATTGAACGACCTTATCACATTTAAACACTCAAACGTTTCTGAGAATAATACTCGCTTGTAGAAATCTTTGAAGGGCCAGTAACGCTCGTCTTTGCAATGAGTATGTTGGCCAAGGACCTAAGATCTTCCTGAGGCGTAAGGGCCCGCGATCTAAGGCCACTAAATCACGTGCTAAGCGTTGTCTGTGTGCGTCGTGTGGCACACATTCTACCAGAAGATGCTGTGCATTCTCATCCGCGTGGCCATAAGTGCATTCCGGACTATCAGCTTGTGAAATTTTATGTAGAAAGGGTTTTGTGTACGCGATACCGAGGTGAAGACGGGGAATCAGCCTTTCAAAGGCTCTGGTTGTATTTAATGTGGGCGGGATTTTAAATTGAAACGATTGGTCAATGTAAAATAAATCAGAAGATTTAGAGTTCTGATCAAACCATGTCGCATTGCAACCACGGGCTGAGATCTGTCTTAGTATGTGCCGCAATTCACTTTGCGTAAGAGGGAGGCCATCTGTGGCGTTATTACTATGCGCGTAGCTAGCTGTCTTGTCTGCAGTAACATCTCCAAAATATTGCAGTGGCCAAGTATCCATTAGAACATTATTGTACAATTCCCTTCACTTGCATTTGCGAGTTCCTTTAGTGTCTCCTAAACTAACACCATGGTTTGCGAATTGATGTCACCATGAAGTGAAGACAAAGCTACCTGCGACTCACAAAGGATGACCCATTGTTCCCGTTTCTGCATTGAATTTATGTATCGTAACAAAGACAATATTGCAAAAAGCTCTGCTGTTGTTGATGGTGTCGTCTGAGATAGTTTAAACGTGTGTATTTGTTTCCATTCTGGAGTGACAAAGTCAGCTGCAGAGGAATTTGCTTGGCAAGAACCATCTGTATACGCTTGAATATAGCCAAGGTATCGAAAGTCTATCTGATATAACGCTAGTTGTTGTGCTGCTAGCATAGACAGATCTTGTTTGCGAATAGTTCCTTCAACCAAAAGTTCGATTTTTGGAACGACGAGTCGCCGTGGAGGGTAGGACATAGCTGAGAACCAAAATCCGTGATGTTGTAGTAGAATTTTTTGCAGCTGAATCACCGCATTGATGTTCGCCCTGTCTCTCTCAATGAGTGCGCCTTCAAGGTTCATGCTCAGGGCTCATGCTGTATCCAGTGACACAACTGTCCGATCTGTACGAAAAAGAAAGTGGTTTAAGTACGCGAAAACGCTTGACGACAGGCGAACAAGCAGTCCTAATTACCTAGGGCGCCTACAGGTGAATAAACTCTCTTGTGATCTATGCAAATTGTGTTCGAGCTTGCACAGCATGCATAAAACCTTGTAACTCTTAAGTTGTTACCGACTATAGATGGTCTTCGGTGACGAAAGCGCCCCGCGACTCAGCTATGAAAGAATGCGCTGGTAATATCCTTGAGAGTTACATGTGAGACTTGGTGAATAGCATTTTTTTGTTTGCAAATATCCAGTATGAAATATTCATCAACCTACACCGGGAAAACGATGTCAGGCCGTGGCAGCAGGCAAACATTTTCAGCTTCTCATTAATGTTAGCATTTATCTCTTTCTTCCCCCTGCGAGTACGTGAATGCCTCCTTACCACGAATAAGACACAGTATAGTGACATCGTCCCTCGCAACTTCATTATTCTGCTACAAATGCATTTGACCATTTGTCATTCCGTACGGTTCTTCTCTGGTGCAACGTGAGAGGCTATCCCATTTGAATCAAACAAACAAAGTCTTGTTTCCCGCACCCTGTACACTTTTCTTTTTCCTTAGTTTTCTTCTCGATCATACCGATAGACAAGCGTATGACTGTTACGACCGACGTTCGGTGGCTTTTTTTTTTTTCTTTTTGCTGTGCGTCCTGCAAGCTGATAAGGGCCACTTGTGCCTCGACGTGTGTCTCAAGTCTCCCGAGTAGCTCTCTTAGGGGACGACATGGTAGTTACAAAGACAGCTCGAGTTGCCCCCTTTATTGATCGTCAAGACTGCATACGGGGTGGATTAGCGCTCTCCCATCATTTAGGCTAACGCTAAGTAAATGCAAACTGAAAATGTGGAGACCATAGGTGGCAATGCAATTTAAATAATGAGGGATGAACAGGTTGAAATTCTTCAGACGGGCTGAACGATGCTTCGATTGGTGGACCTATATTTATCAAATGCAGTGTTGTTAATCCGGGCGTATTACTTTTATCAGTCAAACTTTTTCACGTGACGTTGCTTTTGGTGACAGCAAAGTACAAAAGAAGATATTTAAGAGTGATAGAGAGACAGGGAGAGAGTTAGCGCTTTTCTATTGCGCCACCCCGTGAAACTCTTTACAAGCCATACTCATGCTTGTCCCGTAGAGCCCATGATTCGTATATTTATCTGACATTAACTGACCGAAAGTTTCCGCGCGGCCGGAGAGCGTGCGTTCCCTAATGTCTTAGACGCAATGGCATTAATAAAGAATGGAAGGCAAGAAATGGCAGCTCCACAGATGCCCAGCACTTTTGTCTTGCTTAGCAAGTAAATCACGACGGTTTCCGGACAACAAGCATGAGGTTGTAAAAGACAAAGGCAATGTGATGCGACGTTTGGCGAACGAAGGGAGCAGACGAAAAGGCGCAAGCAGGAAGACACCAGCTACGTATCGATTGGTTGGTTCAGTGATTGATTCACTCATTGAATTTTGTTCCGAAGCAGTGCTGGGTCTTTGAGAGACACCAAAGAAGAGGGTTCTGAATTAATTCTGATCACCGGGTTATTTAGCATGCACTTGAATATAAGTACGCGAGCGTTCTTGCGCTTCGCTCGCATCGAAATCCGGCCACCGCGACCGGGACTAAGTCGACGAGAAAACGTCGCTAGTTCGCGCACCGCTTTACACGATACAAGCATGTCGAATATGCATAAAACCAAGAAAAAGGCTGTCGCAAGCACATTTTCTTTTTAAATCGAAAGCCTAGCTCATGGTGAAGTTTGTGTCAGCAGACCTGACCGGCGGAGTGTCCGCCAAAGCGTCATTGCGCCATATGTAGAACGATTAAAGACAGATTAAATTATGAAAAATGATTCACAGTGACAGTTAGTGAATTACAACATTATAATAGAGATTGTTAGAATAATGACTAGTATGACTACTAATGACTCCAAAATGACCAATATTTCCAATGACGGCGTGTAATGACCACAATTGATTAGAAATGTCTAGAAATGTCTAGTATAATAAGTAGTAATGAGTGAAATGTCTACTAGTAACTACGAAATGACCGATATGCATAACGACGGCTCGTAATGATCACGATTCATTACAAGTGACTAAAAATGCTTACTACCGACAATTAATGACTTGTAATGACTAGTAATGACTAATATGTCTGACCACAACTTGTAGCGACTACAATTGATGAGAAATTAGTAAAAATGCTTAGTAATGACTAGTAATGACGAATAATGGCTGATCTGACTTGTAATGACTACGAAATGACCAATATGTCTAACAACGAATTGTAACTACTATAATTGATTAGAAATTACTAAAATGCTTAGTAATGAGCAGTAATGACTAATTATGACTGAAATGACTTGTAATGACTACTGATGACTATGATATAACCAACCTGTCTAACGACGGCTTGTAATTACCACAACTGATAACAAATGGCTAAAAATGCTTAGTACTGAGCAGTAATGACTAAAAGAAACAAGAGAAAGAGATGAGATAAATAGAAAGAAGTGAATGATATGAGGAGGAAGAGTAGGTTTTCATCGTTCACCTCTTAAGAGAAATTTTATGAGACTCTGTAATTTTCCTTTCTTTTTCTATGTCGAAATATCATTCGAACATGTACGCTGTACGTTGGTTTTTATATAAAGACACTCAAGAATGCTTATAATGACCCCGCTGCAAATTTTATGGAAATTGATTATAAAAAGCATTTTGCAACTGGCTCGCCACTGGGCTCGTTAGGCCGCAACGAGACGTATCTCAGCGGCTTCGCGAGTAACCGATATACGCGCATATACCGAGAGACGCAAATGGAGCCTGTAAGCTTGAAAAACAGGAAGTTTGTGAAACAGAATATTTTATGCAGGTTATGGCTGTCTACAACCGCGATATAAATTTCGATTTTTGCAGAGCGTATATGTAGCACTTGTTTTTAGGAAGCCCGAGCAGAATATCTGTCAGTGGCAGTGTCGTCATCGCCCGCCTAATTCGATGCGCACTAGGGGGCGAGAAAAGGTAAAGACTCTCCCGGCATTCTGCAATAGCACCTGTCTTGCGTCAGCGGACACCCCATTATATGCCCTGCTAATTTCCTAAAAGGTAACGTCTAAAACATGGCGACTATGACGTTTTTCTAGCGCCACGCGCAGAAAGAAACGTGGCCTTCGAAGTCGGCCTTTGTTATCCCTCTAGGTAGCCCTCGCAGAGGGGTGGATTTGGACTCGTCCTAACTTTTTCACTCCCGGTGCATTAATTCAGTTATGGACGCTGCTGCTTTTGGCAGCTCTCTCCAATGGTGGCAAGAAATGAAAAAAGCCACTTACACTGTGCGGCTTGCAAATTAAATCCCTTGCAAACTGTTGTGGCACTTCGGTTCAGCGCGCTGTGTATTGCTACATACAACTTTGATGAAGGAACAAACATATTTGATGTGGTTTTTGACACGTCGTGTTCTGTTAGCAATGACGAAGAAATCGATTTTCCTTTGTCGCAATGCTTGCAGCCAATGACTAACCTTTAATGGGCTTAGAGCCGGTGATTCCGTTCTTTGTATTAAAAGGAATGAGGTAAATGATTGTGCACTAACTTGATACTTCGTTACTATGCTGCTAGAAGTAATGACTAGAATGTGTAGAAAGTATCATCATACTGCCTTTATTCAACTTCAGTGAAGCCTACAACGCCTAGGAATAAAATAACGTAGCTTTGACAAGCTTATCGGCATTAAATCATAATCGGTCCCTCTGCCAAATGGGCTTTCTTTTTTTTTTTCTCACTTAATATGAAATCGAATGTTGGCTACGCGTATTTCTATATTGATGTTTTGCTACCTGCATTATGTAACCGCGAAAACGACAACGTTGTCGTTTGCGCGGTTACATAATGCATTTCAATATCGACCACCAACTAGCTCGCCTCTTCCTGTTAAATTTGCTGCCTGCGTCACTTACAGTTGAGTAGGCCGATTTTATCCGATAACGCACAGTGGTATGACTCTGTTATGTAGTTATACAACTGCGTGTATGCACAATTACGTGTATGTACAACTGTGCCTTGTAGTTGCAGAGAGCTCCTTGATATACACACAACCTCGTGTGTATGTACAACAGTCGCTGAAGGTTTTGGCACGCATAAGTGAGCCTATTGCTGGTCGGAGTTCAACGTTGCAGCAAGAATTGGCAGTTTCGCCGGAAGGCGAAGCATTGACAGCAATAGCAAAGTTTAACGTTGAGCTCGATCTCCTCACATCAGGCACATACCCAGGATTTTTTTCGGGGAAGGGTGGCAACCTATGGCCACTTCTCTATGCAAATGAGGGGGGGGGGGTACCTTTACTAGTACAAATGTGATTAATGCAGGTACGCCTGTGAGTTACACCTCTCCTTCACTTGGCAAACAAGGAACCACATCAAATGGACTCGTGCAGGCAGGAAACGCAGCAAGAACACTGCCAAGAACAAGTAAACAAGCGAAAGTGTAAAATAAAGATTTCTGGTAGCGGTTTTTGAATTAGCTGTGGAAGAATTGTAGAGAAATACGTATTTGCGGAAGGATCCCTCGTTTACTGCTTTACCAAGTTAAGTGCCAAAACCTACTCGTATTATTTGGGAAGTTGCGTAAAGATGCGTGCCCACCAATCCCGTACAACCGCGTAGAGCGCAGGATGCTGCGATTCTAGACGCACTGCACCCACCGCGGAAGTCTAGAAGAACACCCACATAAGCACAGCAGAGAAGTGGCTACGTCAGGCGGCTCCATTGATAACTGTAGAAGCGTCCTTCAAAACACACATCATTATTCTCCACTTCCGGCACCGTTTCCGCTACTTCCTTCGTAAATAAAAAGATGTTGATCCGTAAATATTCTCACAAACAACGGTTAAATTTGTTAATTTTTCGCTTTCATTCCTGTGTGGCTGTTGCCTCTGCTCTCTCCCGTAGTAGATCGCTTAATTTCTCAACTCCTTGTGACTCTTGTTTGCAGCTGCCAATTTTGCACGAAAAGCGCTGTATAATTAGGCAAAAACCCGACAAGGTAAAGAATGACATTCATGTTGCTTGTTGGTTTGACGGTTATTGCAGAGTTTGATGATGGACGCTGTTTCATATTATTTTATTTTCCACCTTATCTAACCCATATCGCGGGCACATGGGTCCGAGGAGCTGACAGTTTCGCGGCAAGCCTCACTCGAGGAAATAATTAAGCAAAAGGAAAAGTTAAACGCAACTGGCGTTTTCTCCGGCCGCAGTTCGTTTCACGAGCACACAGGACAGCGGACTACCAACCGAACCTGGTCCCTGGATCAGTCTAAACAAAGAAGGTGAAACTAACGAAGCAACAGCGACGCACGCGACCGTTGAATACATGGTGACAACTGAACGCATCTCGAGTAATCGCGCGGATACCGAATCGATGAGAAAACTGGCCTTCACATCCCGGGAGATGGTACGTGTGTGAGGAGTGGTGGCGGGGGCGGGGGATATGCCGACTAATTTCGGAAGGGGGTTGGGGACCTCCCCTGGGTACGTGCCTGCTTGACATGGTATTTTATCAAAGCGAAGATGCGACATGGTGTCGCTCAGCACACGAGACAGCTGGTGCAAGTCTTTTAACTCACCACAGGCTCGCTTCGAATGCGCCGTCGATAGGAAGACGGTGCTGATGTCAACGCCGACGTAGACGGCGCGAGCACCGCCTCGAATATCCATTTGCACTGTCGCACGAAACATTTTAACGCACTTAACGAGGTAAATTCGTTTGTCGCCAGACGGACCCTCTAAGAGTGCTGCTGCTTGCACCCTACGGTTGGGGTACTATTATGGCACACCAGAGGAAGGGTGCCCAGCTAATAAACTTAGGGTGTTAGAGTGCTAGTCCACATTAACACCCATCAATAAGGTTGTTGAAGGGATGCACATCCTTTTGTTTCCACAGTGCGCGCGGAAGGCAGGCTCGGCTGTACACACCTCTAATTTCTAATATGTCCGTGAGTGGCGCGCTTTACTCAGAGAGAAACCGACAGAGCAGACGCTTCAGACTCCGGTGAAAATGGGGTAGAAAGCTTCGCTTTGATGATTGAATCATGCGTTTGAAGTCACATGCGTTTTTATATTGAAGGCATTGTGTTATTCCGTGCCGAACAAAGCCGGTGCCAAGCACATCTGTCGGGGCAGTTCAGGTGTGGTTACATATAAGCAGCTTTTTTATATGAGTGCTGTGCTGTACGCAAGCTACTGGCCAAGGCAGCAGCAGCCATGGTCGGAAGAGTCCGGGATTGCGTAAAAAAAAGGAGCAAAGAAAAAGATCTTCGCTTTAGAAAGTGCTCCCGTTACCTCGTGCATACAGATAGTGTCACAACACACAAGCTGTAGCGGATGGGGCAGTGGAAAATGAGAGGCTGGGGAAACAAGCGCCACGCGGCTTCTTTAGTATAACTCGATCTAGGACTTCGTAACGAGTATCACCCCACTACGGACGTCTTTCTTTCGGCAAGAAAGAGATCGTTCACCGTGCAACAAGGAGAAGGCGGTGCCACCCAAGCGCGTCAACATCTCCTCGATAGACATGCGATTAAAAGTGCTAGTGGTCTCTTATGCTGAACAGCAGAGCAATTGGCGAACCTAGCTGAACTCGTAGGCTTGCCTCTAACGAACCAGCGTGTTGGGTATAGTCGGGATTACAAACAAAAACTAAAATGCTCTATCAGCAAAACAAAACGAAGGAAAGCAGGCGGGAAGTGGGGAGAAAGTGCCGCCGGACGAGACAGACATGTACGACGACGTCCATCTGTCTAGCGAGGTGGAAAGGAAAGGTTGCGGGAGACAAAGACGCCGCCAATAAGCTGAGACCAAAGACAAGCAAACCAGCATAAGGAACTGAGCACAAATGCGTTAAACAAGAATGGAGGAAAGCTCATTAGGGGTCTCGTAGATTGTACTAACCGAAGGGCTCGAACAAGTGCAGGCGGTAAAACAAAAAGAGCTAGCGTCCTATGACAACGTTATCTCGCTCATTCTGTACCCCACATCCTTCGCATTACCAAGGGAAAAGGAGAAAAAACAAAGTAATAAAAGAAGAAGAAAAGCAAAAAGTACTCGTTCGCGATCGCAACACAGAACCGAAAGGACAAGGCTTGAATGGGGATGCCCACCCCGTTAATTCACCTGGGCAGGACAGAAGTGCCGGAAAATTAACTTCCGTTACTTGTAACGTGGTTTGTCCGCACGGCCATGTGCTTCGTATGCGCTGTGTACGGCGTCATTAAATTACATTCACGTGTTTGAACACAAACAAATTTGTTTACTCTGTTCAACATTGTTGATGGCATGCGCTTGCTCATCGCTGAAAGACGCTATTGTTGTTCTCAATCCCATTAACAAGAAAGAGAACGTTAAGTAGGCTGTTATCAAGAACGTTACCGCAGTAGGGTACGTTAAAAATGTTTTTTTTTCTGCGTGCTGCAGGTGGCTTGTGGTATAGAAATCACGTAGCCAGAAGGTACAGTAATGACGTAACGAAATACGCAAATTTAATTTATTAACGCAGTAAAAAGCTTACATGCTTTAGTTTTCTACAGCTAGAGGGGCAAGGGCTTACAATATAATTTTACAACCGTGCTCTCTCCCTATTCGTAGTGGGCCCGTTGGTTTTGCCAAGGGTGTTTCTGCACTAGGGTAAAAAAATGAACCCCCCTCTCCTCCCTACTGGTGGCTCCCTACTATGGCCGCCACAATGAAATATCGCTGCGCTCCCTGTGGGGACGCGCACGGTCTGCCGTGGTGAAAGGTGTTCAGTATCCTTCTGTTTTGCAGCCCGAATCTCTTCACACTGTTTGTGAACCCTGCGTGTCGAACGCGGGCGCCTCATATCCGAGCAAGCCTAAAATTTCTGCAAACGCATTGCCGACACTTGTAGCCCTTATAATCTTTTCCTGGTCACAGGTTTGAGCTGGGTGGATTATACCTGTTGTGGCTGAGTGAGTTATATCAAACGCGACCACTCCCGTTCGGATCGACAAACGTACTGCCCAGCTGCGTTTCTCCGAAAGCCAAGCTAAAGGCTCGAGTTAGCTCGGATTGCATCACGCGTGGCGCGATAACGGTGCCATTCGCGCGCCCGACACATGGATGGTCGAGTAATGGGTTCTCTCCTCTACACCGCGATATGAAAGTAAGGCGCGTGGCAAGTACGGTCACAAATATATAAGCTATATTTAAAGAAGAAATAATAAGACAGCTGCAAAATAATTTCTGTACCACTTGGTGTTCTGCGCACATGCCAATATAAGAACACGAGTGTTCTTTTCATTCTGCGCCCATAGAAACGCGGCCCCTCATTTCTATGATATGCGTTTCCACTTATGCGTTCTTTCTTTGACCATACTGTATGTATTGCGATACATGTACTGCTACCTCATCCCTGTGCAGGGTAGCAAACCAGAAACTCGCATTTGGTTAACCACTCTGTGTTTCCGATCTCTCGCTCTCTCTGTCGTAGTAATGCGATATATGTGCACATTCTTATTCTGCAACGGGTCACTGCCTGCTGAATTCTATGCCTCCTTTTAACGCTATCGCTCTAAAACGAGGCGCAGAAAATCCGTGTAGCAGAAAATCCGGTATCGCTGCTGGCGTCGGAGCTGGCGTCGGTGGAGTTGTCCGTGAGTGAAAGTATATATTTAGCTATATGTATATATGTCATGCTATATGGTATGCCGTATATGCGGGTTATATTGCCACGCCATTAATTCAATAAAGTTGCTTATACCTTGTCTTACAGTCTTGACAACGTTATTCCTCGGAATTATGAGAATGACAGCCCGCAAACAAATGTCATAAAAGAAACACCGACAGCGCATGCCTTTTATGTTAAATCTTCTCAGAGTTCAATATTACAAGTACGAAGCAATAACGGAGGCCTGAAAATGATGTAAATTTTTTGGTGCGGATGCGCGCTACCTCCGAGATGAGCCCACGCAAGAGGCCGCGTTTCTACCAGAAAGGTAGCCTTCGTTTGCCGCCATTACGGTTATATAAGCTGCAGTTGCCAGGAAGTGTGAGAAGCAGTCGAGATCTTTGGATGCTATCGGTGTTCCGCTCTTAAAGGCGAAGCTAAAGCGTCCTCCAAGTTTTCTGTTGGGAGGTCTCCCTGACAATTTTTCCTTCGGGACCTCTGACTGAACACTATTTCTGAAATAATATACAGTAGGATTATTAAAACTCGAATGTGAACTTGGCAACAAAAAAGTTTACCATCCTTCTCGGCGTCCGCGGCTACTTGTCGTAACGTCTCAGCTTCGCACTCCCTCACGGCGAGGTCGGCACGTCAATGACGAGCCCTTTCTCGAGCGAGTTCCCAACGGTGTTCATCAAACGCCGCCTGTTCTTCGGCCGAACGCACGACGAACGGCCCGCTCCCGCTGCCGTTTCTTCAACGCAGTCTGCTCTTCGACAGAAAGAACCAAACGCGGCCTCCCCTTCTGACTGCCGGGCCTGAACTGGAGGGAAACGTCGGGCGCGAGCCGAGCGAACACGCGATCACACCCTTTCCCTCCTCCGGGGCGACGGGACGCCTGTGATTGGTTCGTGCCTTGCGCTGCGTCTACTTCTTCACGCACATAAAACCCCACTTTAAAGGGCGTGTATGATGAACTCAGAGTGGCTGAATCGGTTAACGTGGTGGTCTCGCAACCCCGAGGTCGGTGGCTCGGATCCGCAGTCCGACAAGCAATTTTTAGTCTAGCACGGCTTGAGCAATCTTGTTCGGCAACACCAACACCGACGCCGACACGAGTGAGACAATACAAGCTTCGCTTGAAAAGAACCTGCAAAAGATTGATTAAATGAATGGAAGAGGGATATGCCTACGAATCAGAGAAGCGATATGCCTACCAAATCAGATAAGATTCAAACGTTTACGCGTGCAATGAAAATAATAATAAAAAACGTTTGGTAGCGAGCATAATACGGGAACTGGCATGGAACTATAGAAGGCAGAGCTCAGAGCCAAGCATGCTAAGAAAGTGCATGCCAACGACACACTTCCAGTGAGTAAGTTTGCAAGTAAGATCAGCTAACTGACTTTGGCTTGAAATATTAGATGTCCGTATGAGTGCCTATGAGCGAAATAGTACTTGCTGCACGTCTTCCAACTGTACGATGTTCCCATAAATGGGAATATCGATTATGGGAACGATGTTCCCATAAATGAAGAGGCAAAAGTAGTAAGAAAAGTGGTAAGGAAATCAGCCATCTATCGCTGGTGTACAAGCGAATCAGTGCTTTCTCTTTTTGCCGAAAGCTAATGCGCAAATAAATAAATAAATAAATAAATATTCGCACACGTTTGTAGGCTCTGACTTCCTCTGGAACATGCGATTTGTAAAAACAGAGGTTGAGAAATGCGTCTTCGATGGCACGTGTCATATTCGCGTTCCTGACTATCGCTTCATTTAAAGAAGGCTTAGCTTAATCGCCTTACTTAACTGATATAGAGGCACGCGGCTCGCACACTACCTGTCCTAAGTAGATGTTTTCCCTTACCACTTCCAGTGCCTCACTACCTATCGTAAACTGCTGTTCTCTTCCGAGCCTGTTAAACATTACTTTAGCTTTCTGCAGATTAATTTTTAGACCCACCCTCCGGCTTTGCCTCTCCAGGTCAGTGAGCATGCATTGCAGTTGGTCCCCTGAGTTACTAAGCAAGGCAATATCATCAGCGAATCGCAAGTTACTAAGGTATTCTCCATTAACTCTTATCCCCAATTCTTCCCAATCCAGGTCTCTGAATACCTCCTGTAAACACGCTATGAATAGCATTGGAGAGATCGTATCTCCCTGCCTGGCGCCTTTCTTTATTTGGACTCTGAATACCTCCTGTAAACACGCTATGAATAGCATTGGAGAGATCGTATCTCCCTGCCTGGCGCCTTTCTTTATTTGGATTTTGTTGCTTTATTTATGGAGGACTACGGTGGCTGTGGAGCCGCTATAGATATATTTCAGTATTCTTACATACGGCTCGTCTACACCCTGATTCCGCAATGACTCCATGACTGCTGTGGTTTCGACTGAATCAAACGCTTTCTCGTAATCAATGGAAGCTATATATAAAGGTTGGTTATATACCGCACATTTTTCTATCACCTGATTGATAGTGTGAATATGGTCTATTGTTGAGTAGCCTTTACGGAATCCTGCCTGGTCCTTTGGTTGACGGAAGTCTAAGGTGTTCCTAATTCTATTTGCAATTACCTTAGTAAATACTCTGTAGGCAACGGACAGTAAGGTGATCGGTCTATAATTTTTCAACTCGTTGGCATCCCCTTTCTTATGGATTAGGATTATGTTCGCGTTTTTACAAGATTCCGGTACGCTCGAAGTCATGAGGCATTGCATATACAGGGTGGCCAGTTTCTCTAGAACAATCTGCCCACCATCCTTCAACAAATCTGCTGTTACCTGATCCTCCCCAGCTGCCTTCCCCCTTTGCATAGCTCCCATGGTTTTCTTTACTTCTTCCGGTGTTACCTGTGGGATTTCGAATTCCTCTAGACTATTCTCTCTTCCATTATCGATGTACATACCGGAGTACATGAACCTTTATTACTGCTTTGTTACGAAACTTTGACATAGCAATTGAGTTTCGCTCCATGCCGTTATCAGCCGCATCGCTATTGCTGTGCGCTTTCAAAAGTAGTTTTTCTAGCGCAGCTCCGTTTGCATATGTAGTACATTATGCACACCAATAAAACCACGAGTTAAAGAACTAGAAAAAATGAACTCAAATAGTGAGAACGAAATGGTTCCAAAAGCAAAACGATGCAGCAAGCTTCGCTTGCGTCATGGCGGTTTAAACGTACTCATGCTATCTATTGCTATCTATGCTATCTTCTATTCAGCCAATGCTGCAAGACTGAATACGTCTGTGGGTATTCTCGTACACTTTCAAGTAACTTCATTTATCTCTAAAACTGCGCATATTCGCACAAGTTTGTACGTACTCTGGTGTAAAGGATGTGACTACCTTCCGTGGCTACCTCGCGTGCTGAAATTTGAACCTTCTTTACGCTTATTGGCGATGTTCAGCGCTCTTTAATGAATTGTGAGATTTCACTCTGTTTGGCATTCGACAAGCAGTATAGTAAGCGCCGCTTGAAGACGCCAATCTCTTTTTAAACGTCATCCCTTAAAGGAAAAGCTCTCGTGCAGTGAAATTCCTATGCAGAAAGCTGGCGACGTTCTACGGCAATAGCAGAGAATTTCTGCGTCTACTTGCGTATGCACGGGATCATCAACAAACAATGTCGAAGAACCCTTCTAGGCTGGATCGTTGCGAGAGCACTCACGTTATCTCGGAGGCGGAATAAGTCGGTCGTGATGACGTCGCACGGGCTCGTCCGCATCGGCGTCAGCTGCAGCTGTCGCGCCGTCTGCCCGTACGCGCAGCATGTGTCTTTGAAGTCGGCGGATGGGGGAGGGGGGGGGGCGAGACCGCTTAGCGCCGCAGCGTCAACCTGCGGCCGACGCTACGCGGGAAAGCCATTAGTATCCACGACTTGGTCGTCAGGGCACGCGAGGAAACTTCCCAGCTCTTGCCTTGTGTCTCGGAAGTGTACTTCCTCTCGTCGTGCTACACGGCTGGCTCACACGCGGAAGCAGAAGTGCTCGAGTCACCGAAGGGAAGGAAGTCGTACGTTGCAAGCTTTGGGAATGACCTTGCTAGATTTCTTGTTTTATATTTTGCCGTTTTTTTTAATGACGAAAAATTTTTGAGTTTAAAGGCGTCGCAGCGGTTACGAATGTAGCGCGCCAGAGCTGGGTATACTAAAGCTTTAGTGCACTGTTGCTGAGTGAGTTGGACGCGGTGCTATATAAGGCGTGAAAGTGGGAAAAAATAATATAAGACAGAGCGCTGAGTATCAACTAATATTTGCTGTCCGATTCTTCAGTACGTATGTGCCACTATCGGAGGAGCAAGGACTGACGTAAGAAATGACATCTTTGGCACACTGAAATCATTCAGCATGCACGACACTTGCCTAAGAAGAATGATTGAAGTTCCTTTTATCTGAAATTTATTTTTTTTGAAAATTCCAAGCGTAAAAGTTGTCGTTTCTGGAGTCATTTTTTTCCTTTTCCGAAGAAGGTATATATTGGTATTCCACATATTTGAACGATAAGCATTAGTTAATAGTCACCCTCTGTCTTTCACCCAGTCATATTCGTTTGTCCTGTCTTGCATCTAAACTATCACTGCATATATAGTCTAGTAATAAAATAATTCTGGGGTTTTACGTGCAAAAAACCCCGATATGATTATGCCGCACACCGTAGTGGGGGCCTACACGGATCAATTTTGGCCATCTGGTGTTTTTAACCGGCACCTAAACTAACTACACGAGCGTTTGCTTATACTATATCCACCAACAAACGCAAGGTGAACAGCCTTGCAAAGTATTTGCAGTCATAGCTATGCCAGAGTCTGCGCAAAACATGGATGATTTGCAACCTGCATTTTAGACGCCATAAAACCGCCTTGGCACTCTCTCAGAAAGTGAACGAACCTGCAGAAAGGGAAACAGACGGGATTATAATCCAGATGTCGACTGCGCTATACACTTAGCACGGGGTCATGCAAAAATACTTACCTAGCTGCATCCTAAAATCAATGCGTTTAGCATGCTTTGTAAACCTTACCAGCTTTGCGGTATATCTGTATCTAACCTCTTCCACTCAGTGACCCAAGCTTGGGCCACTAGGTATGCGATGGATGCTGTCTTGTCGAGCAGACGACATGAGCCGCTGGGTATGTGGCTGAATATATACAAGTGGTTGATTCTTGACCTGGGTATGTGCCCTATTTGGATTGGATTGGAGAAACTTTATTTATGCCTGCAGTTGGGCGCTCGCGCGCCCCGACGAGGGCCTACGTCATCCTCGAAGGTGCCGTTACTCGGCGCGGGTCTCCGCTCGCCGTTGCCGGCTCGCTGGGTCCGTGCCTTTCGAGCGCCTCGAGGACCTGCTGGACGGCCCAGAGCTGATCGTCTCGGTCGTAGCTCTTCGCGGCTGCTTCGAGCCGCGGTGGGAGTGTTCTTGAGTTAGCGTCTTCTGGATATTTAATGCAGTCCCACAAGATGTGCGTGTAGTCTGCGGTCTCCCTCCGGCAGACTCTGCACATATCTGTAGGATATGTCTCGGGGTACATGCGATTCAACAGTTTCGGGCTCGGTAGCGATCCGGAACTTGGCACTGCTTGTGTGAAGTTGGTATGTGCCAATTCTTGGTCCATCCGCCAGAATCAGTGTGCCAAGGGCATGTAAGGGGTACGTACTCTTAAACTTCTGAAAGCGATAGCGCCTCGTCCACTGCAAGAAACCTCCGGGTCAAGCGCTGCCGCTATATGGAAGGTCATTGTAAGAAATTTGCTGCTAGCATGCCAGGAACATCACGGAGTTTCATCACGTAGTCCCGCTGCCATCACATTGCGATTGGCAGCGGGACTGCCACTTCGTGTATCTGCGGTGGCAATGCGGTGCGTTGTCGCATCGTTTTAATGCTAATCGCATTAACGTTGACATTCGTCGTAAAATAAAGTCTGCCTTGTTTTCTTTACTTATTTTTGTGAATGGGTGCACAGTCTTGTAGCAACGCCAGTAGGCCGCTTAAACTCGTCAGCGGCAGCTGTTCCTTGATCTTCTTATAGGTCCACATAATAAATAGCACAAAATATGTTTTTGCCCTATTCTCCGTTCTCCCCCCAAGAACTCCCACGTTCCCTCTAGCCAATTCTAGTTCGCTTCCCAATCACATCGGCACCATGTCTACAACAACACGAGCGCCGTGCAACCTGCGCGAAATTTATCCGCTTCGTTTCCCGCTCGTCTTTACGACTTCGGTGACGACGCGAAGCCGTTTCCTAATCGCTTAGCACCTCTTTGTCTCCCAAAGGGCAGCCGTCTCGAGAGAGCGAGCGCGCCTCGTGTTTACGGCGTCATCCGGGTGGGGACTCGGGTTTCCTTCACGCAGACTGTCGCCTGTCGAGGCCGCTAACAAAGGCGGGCCGTTCGCAGACGAGCGCATACGCTTATCATTTCCACCTCACAGCTTGGTTTCATTACGTGGGCGCCTGCAACGTAAGTGCTGGGCAGTCGCTGAAAGGGCCAAGCGCTCGTGAAGCTCCGTAGACGTGTTTGTAAACAGTGTGAGTGGCACGTGGTGCAGTGTGTAGGCAGAACAGGCAGGCCACGCAGGGTGGCCGCCGCACCGCGCACTGTGCCTGTGGTTCGTTCTCCGCTATGCCGCACGCCACGAATGACATTGTTGGCAGTTATCAATGCGTACGTGAAACACTCAAAAATATTGCATCATAATTCGACTATGACTTAACGTACTCGAAATCTGATTAGAATCTTCACACGAGTTCATTAAGAACAGATACATCCTGCATGCGGTAAATTGTTGTGCTCAAACGAAGTTCGTTTCTTAGTTGTTCCTGCACATTGTCTTGTCTCAGCTTGCGCTTCAATTAGCACTCAGCCTGCGCTAAGTGAAGCGCTGTTATGCAGTGTGGACGAGAAGAAGCTAACCCTGAGTCTTCCACATTACGTAATTGCGAATATAGGGGCCCGGTTCACCCCCGCGGCAAGTTGTATATTCGTGCGATTTCATTTCCATATTGTTCATATCTTTTTTGGGGCATTACCGGCAATTTTCCGCGTCATCTATGTAAGCATGTGTCAATCATTCATGTTTGTTCTTCACATAAACATGAGAATAATGCGCGGCACTATCACGCACGCTTTCATTGGTCCTTCTGGGAAAACCAACTGTTCTACACATCTGTGAGGAAACACTCTCCTTGTCATGCTGTCCAAGAGTCTCCTCCTTCTCGTACACGAGCGCTTGCAGGTCCAGGTGAAGCGCTCAATATCGCATGCTTCTTTGCACACATGAAACATGGAGAAGCAACTCAGCCTACCCGAAACATCCGTGCAGGCGTGTAGGTCGATGCTGTTCTTACTCAGTACAGGGGGCTGGCTTCCGTGCGAATAAGTCCCTTTACAACACAGGGGTGATGTGGAAATTTCCAAAGTGAAAGAAAGTGGCAACGAATTATCTCTTTAGGAACATGGTAATTCACCAGAGCACGCACTGTTGGCTGCAATGACAGCGCTTTATTGGCGAGCACGTCTGCTCTTTCGTTGTTAGAGGCACCAACAGGCGAAGGTACCCCCTAAAACGTTGTCTTAATCCCTTTTTTGGGGTAATTTATTTATCCGAAACCAGTCAGTGACGACAGAACTCGTTCGGGGACACGCCACGTGATATCGCAGTTCTGTCAACTGAATTCATTAGAGCATCCAAAACGAACAAATTTGATATGTGAATTACTTGAATTTGTTACGTTGTTTACAAAGGCATTGCAAGAATTCTACTCACAAATTAGTGGTCTGTTTTAGAGCCGTGCACACATATAAGTTTGATGCGCTTTAGCTGTACTGTTAGGTGTAAGTTACAGAAATGTGATATCATTTCCATTGCTGAGTAACAGAGTTGTAAAGCTTATAGCTTCGTTTTCTTAAGATTTGCTAATTTTGTCTATCTTTATTTTAAAGGATTTATAATCTAAACCGAAAATTCGCAGCCAGCAGTCACTAGATTGTAACTTTTTTCTTTTAAATGCATCAAACTTCATCAAACTCGGTTCAATGGTTGCCGAGAAAACAATTCTTCCTTTTCCATGTATTCAGATAGGAGGCCCCGAGCTAGAGCTTCCCCTTAAGTGCTGACTTCGAGTCCGAGACAGCCTTCTGGGTGGGTCCTTTCTCCAGCATGGGAATAGCAATTGCAATAGCAGCGCTCTGTACGCAATCGTGGAAGGTAGCAGCAGGTCCAAACGGCCCGACCATGCCTGCTACATAGCGTTCTACCAGGTGTAATAATATGCAACTGTATTGCAATATGTGCACGTATCGACCTGCCGAGCCACCTCGCTCGACAAGGTCCGTCCTTCGAGAAGAGGCTGCTCAAGCGCATAGTGTGGTTGGAACCTTCGATCCCGTTCCTGAGTGGATTTCGCATCTGGACGCTTTTGTTTCCTTGCGCGATTTTCTTGAACTTCATTGGACTGCGTAACACATGTGCATTTGCTTTTCAGGTGCGCCTAAATGTAATGTAACTAATTTTCGCATGAGACTACTAATAATTCCATGCAGAGAAAGAAAAGATGCTACGTGACGCCCGTGTTCCATCGCGTGCCTCCTCGCGCGCTAGGACGCGTTTATAGGTCATTTTCCCGCTTCACGCGAGAAAGCACTGGCGCGGCTCAGTGGTGGAGTAGCGGACTCCCATGCAGCGGGCCAGGGTTTGATAGCTGCTACGGACACCGGACACCGACGACGTCGGAAGCCATCGCCAACCGAAACGGTTATTGGAATGAGCCCATAACAACTTACGCTGTAGTAAGAACAGACAGCATCCGATTCCTAGAAAGTGGCTCGATGGCAGAACCATGCTAACAAGAACAAAGCATGCACATTTATTTTAAAGCAATAACAATTCTTTATGCGCGTGCTGAGCCAGTTTCTATAATCTGCGCGGGCGATAGTCAACGGGCCCGGCGCTGCACCGCGGCAGAAAAATAGTTCAAATGTAACCGGGAGAGCAAACAGATACAAAGGCATTTCCTTATCTCGCACAGATTGGGAGCTTTCGATGATTGAAAGTCGAGAATCGAGGCGAGCTTATGGTTCCAGAAATAAAATCGTGCGGCTGATTTTATTTCCTTTTGTATTCTTTCCCAATCCTTATTCGGTTCAAGACGTTAGACGGCTCGTATTTTGTGTTCGATTAAACTACACATTCATTCATTCATTCATTCATTCATTCATTCATTCATTCATTCATTCATTCATTCATTCATTCACATTACCTATCAGGGGCCCTATAACGTAAAACTATTCCAATCTCTTTTTATTCCACTCTCCTGACGTCAAATTTACGTAACCACCAACGCAAGCATCAGGCGGTCCTTCGTAGCGCTGTTTGGAAAGCACATTCAAACGCTCTCCTGCTTTATACGAGGTCACTTTTGTTTAAGTTCAAAGCGAATAAAATTGCCTGCATCGAGCGGTTTTACAGCGGAGCTGTTATACGCTAGGTTCTGATGGTTTGTTGCGTGCGTAGAATGATCGCGTAGACCGAGTGCGTAGAATAGAAACTGCTGCATCGTCTATATAGACATACATACACAAAGTGTATCACCGTATATATTGTGATAAAAAAATGTAATAAGAAAGTAAAACTGGTATAGACACGGTTTAATGTTGATTGCTGTTTGGCGTTGCGGGTTCAATAGGCAAGCCACGTAACCTTACCCCAGTTCTCTTCCACCCGTGCAATGGATAGGCCACGTGCGGTGAGGACTGCGGAAGAACAGGGCGCCTACGAAGAACACCGCTGTTAACAGAAGCGGCAATGTGGGCGGCGACGGTGGGCAGCACGTAAAACAGACGATGATCGTTGCCGCAAACGCCAAGCGTATGCACCTTTGGTTGGATCACTCCTAACGACTTCACTCTCATCGTAATTTTGGGTGATTTCTACATAGACGTGTCTCAGCCAGACGGAAAGTGGTTCGTGGCGTTTCTCTTGGAAAAGCTCGCCATTCAGTGTTACGCAAACGTCAGTGTGCCAATGATGCGTCGTCGGTCGTGTATATACCTCACATTGGCCAAGAACCTTCCCAGTGTCGCCACAGAGCCAGTGACCATATATCATAGCAATCATAAGGCGATTATCACATTGGTAGCTAAATGATAAATTTTAAAAATTAACAAAAGTAGGGTAAAAATAAAGAAAAGCATGGAGTATGCAATTTAATAATACAAAGAAAATGGTGAAAAGGGAAATTCATTGTTGCATGTATTTTATTTTTAATCAATATATTTATTATCAACATATTTATCAGCCCATATACAGCTCGGCTGGTCATCCACCTTCACAGAGTAGAATGACTCTCAATTTTTGAGCGAAATCTCTATTCCTCGGGGTACAACTCCCAATGTCAATCTCGACGCACTTTTGACTTTCAGCCGCCAGTGTGCAAGTGTGCAGGTGTGACGTCACGCCTCGTGATCCGCTGCATAGAGGCATGGCAGCTGCGCTCGCTGAAGCCTTGCCGCTCTTTACCAAGTGACTAGGCGAGGGTTTAACAGCTGCTTCGCCGGCTCTTCTTCGCTCAGACTCGCCATGAATAAAGCACGTGACAGTGCGAGCGCGTCAGCTTCGCCGCAGGCGCCAGACCGAGTCTGAGCACCCTGCTCATATAGCTCGCCGGGAAAAAGCACTGAAGTCGAAGCATGCTAAACGAGCGACAAAAACAGATGACGAGCTAGAAGCTCAACTGGAGAAGAAATGCAAACATGATCGAGACATGTCTTTGATTCGCAATAAAACATACAGAGAAGAAAAACCGTGTATAACCATGTTCAACGTAGCTTTCGCTCGTATAACTAGGTTCAAGTCACGCTGAATTCCAACCACTTTTTTCTTATCTAGTTGGCCAACGATAGGCGAGGAGCATGCTCAAGTGGAGAGGGTTCCCATAGGGTCGAGCCAGCGCAGTGAAAATAGATAACTGGATGAGGAAGGCTATGCCAGCGTTCGCGATTGGTCCGCTTCCCCTTACGTAGCTTGCGGTGGATGGTCGAAAATCGAAGCGGCGTGCGATGGAACGTTAACGCTTCCGCTAAAACGGATCATCAGCAGAAAATATTTAGCAGAGCGACATCTCATACGCGCCGAATAGGCTCGATAACGTTATACTGCCACGCAAAAGGTGTATTATTGGCAAATGAATCCATGCTCTCTGGCAGCTCCCAGTAGCCAGTGCCTGAGTGATCGGCAGACAGCCGCGTTCTATTGCTTTCGTAACAGGCCTGCACAATTCTGGCTATTCACAAAAACAGTCAGTTTTGTTCGGAACATTAACAGATCTTTAAAGCGTACGCTTTACTTTGACGCAGTGAGTTTTCGCGGTTTTGTGACGTGGCGCGACAGATTGGCTAAGTGGACGTGGCCCGAAAATGTTTTGACTAATCGTGGAGGGCTGATTGCAGAATAGGAATAGAAAAGTTTGGAATAGCCTTACGTTATAGCGGCTCGGGCTTCTACGCGCACATGGCACGTTCATCGTTTTACTTGTGCGGTGCGCTAGTTAAATACAATTCAGAAAAAAATGAAGACGAGGAAAGTAACTTCTTATGCTATGAAAAAACAAATGGCAGGGCTCTCACGATATACCAGGCCAGTGTGACCCTACGTTCCCAAGTCAAAGTCAGTTGATACTTGTACAGGTTGTAGCAAAGACAGAGTGAGGAAAATGCAAAGAAGAGGCTAGGATGGTGAACAGAAAACAGTCTGGCTGGCTACACTACGCTAGGGGAGCGTAACAGGAGATAGAAGGACGGGAAAGAGAAGGTGAAGAAATATGTCTGTGTAGAAGGCCAATATAATGGAGAAAATAAATATTACAAACAAGCACAAACTACTACTGTAGTGGCGAAAACTAAGAACATGAGTTGTCACGTAAATACTGCATAATAAGAATCAATACATCCGCATAAAAAAGCCGAAACTTATTGTAAAGCTAAATGACCTAACTGAATTATTAAATATGTTTTTATTGACCACTGGAGCCCGAGAAGAGCGTCCCTCCATATTTTAATTCCAAGTTGACGATAAAATCGAGAGAGCCGTGCCACAATTTTCTTATGCGACACTCACGGAATTCACAACGGTACTTGTGAACGCCACTGGCTAGAAAAATACACTCGTCTTTCTAAAACGCGTACCTTCCAAAAACACATTAAGCGGAATTTGCGGATGCCACAGCGCAATGACTGGGCAAAAGAATGCGACCTAAAGTGAAGTAAAAGCAGAGCATGCGCACGACGTGGGCGCTAAAGAAAAGCGGAAGACCTGTCTGCTGTGAAAAAAACGCACTGAACCGCGTCAAGAATGCTTCGGGAACTTCGAAGCCAACGCCTAACCTTATGAAGTGCTCTTTTGCTGCAGCTCGGGGCTGTTTCTGTCCTTCTTTTTTTTTCTTCTACCGCTTCGATGATAAGAGATCCTGATGGAAAGGTTGTTCGCCCGTGTAAGACCCACTTCTCTTCTTTCACCTTCCTCTTTCTGCTACTGTAAGAACAAACAGGATACCGCTCGCTTTAGGTCAGCAAGTAGGCAGTGTGTCGGCAGACACGATGAGAACAAAAAGAAAGAAAAAAAAGACAAGGCTAACGGTGCATCAGAGCCTAAAGTCTCCAGCTGCTGTTGTAGGAGGGAGCCAAGAAGGGCTCGGCGGCTGTTCGTCGGAATGGCGCAGTAGGCGTACACACACACGCGCGAACCCACGCACTCTCCAAAGCACGCACACATTACGGGCGCGCGCACAAACAGAAATTCCGGAAAAGCCATCGAAAAGCCGGAAGCGAAAAAAAAAAAGAATAAGTGACAGACGCCATCCTGGAGCCTATACGATATTGAAAGCCTCCCTCGACTGCTCTGACCGCCGGGTGCAAATATCAGATGTTTGCCCCGACTTGCTCGACCGCGAGCCAGTTGGGCGCTGCGCTGGCACTCGCGGTTCAGTCGGCCTGAATGTCGCGTGCCGCCCATCTTCGTGCACGTTTGTTGTTGTTGTTGTTGAAGACGAGTTCATCTGTGCGCCGTTCGGTCGGTGCCGCGATAGCAGTGTGAGGAAAGGGCACTGACTTGGTTGCCGCTGTTCAGTCACTGTCAGGCTTTTCTCGTATTTTTTTTCTGGCTCTGTATTTATCTATTTCCACTTGTAGGCACATCTCCATTCCCTTCGCTTTGAATGAACAAGATGGACGACATCTTTAGGCCAACTGATGGCGTTTGCAGAAACCGTTCGCCCGTCTACAAATAGCCGCAGAGCCCTCAGATGTATAGATAGGGTGTACGAAGACTATATATACGGGTTGCGTTAGACCCTTCGCAGGTTATAGAGCGTCTACAGTTAGTAACGTCAGTAGGATGCCACTGGATGGTCCACAGACGTCATTATTTGCAGTTACAAGTGACTGCACTCCAGGATACATGCATCTAGAGACAGACAGGTAGAAAAGTAACTTTATTGGTGGTCTTGAGAGGCTCCGATGACCCCTTTTCAGGGAGGTAAGGTAGTCTTCAGGTTGTCTACAGACAATCCTCATGCAGCCCCGTCTCGTTTATATATATATATATATATATATATATATATATATATATATATATATATATATATATATATATATATGTATATATATGTGTGTGTGTGTGTGTGTGTGTGTGTGTGTGTGTGTGTGTGTGTGTGTGTGTGTGTGTGTGTGTGTGTGTGTGTGTGTTCAGTGCAATTATGCGGTACCGGTGTATTCGAGAGAAATACACGATACTGATCTGTCAGAAAGGTTGGCAAAGCAATTCGAAACGCGGAAAGGATAACGTACAGCCACTGAGGCACGTCGGAGCAGCGCACATGGCGTGGTGCGCTTCCACTATCAAGGATAGGCTCCCGCAGAATCCTCTGACGCCTCCGAAAGTAAAAAGAGAACACATAACTGGCCAAAGTTGTAACTCCGTGGGATAACCTCAGCAAAATAAAAATAACAAGAATATGAAGCACAACGAGGACACAAGGCTCGACAGAGAACTGGACAGAATTTCGTTTCACAGCTAAGCCTCATGTAGGAACGAGGGCAAAAATTTTGGGCATAAAAAGTCAGCACCTGTATAGCAGTCGCGAGCTGGAAACAAGCGCCGGACATCCTTTCATCGTAAAAAACTTTATGACACAGATACGGCGCTTGTACACAAGGACACAATGAGGCGACACAAAGTGGCGCTGTGCCGTCTCGGACTTTAGTGTCTTCGCCTCTGGGCGCTGCTTTCGAGCCATGACACATCCACCTAGCCGTACAATATATGTCAACTTTCCTTGCGACATGCACCAACACACCTGAAGTGTGGCACCGATAGCTGGTGAGGTCGCAACTCGGTTCGTGACAGAGATGGACTTCTCATTACCAATTGGCAGCAGCGAAAGTGCTTATGTGGGCCTGCGCCGAGTCGCACAACCGGCCCTAGCCAATCTCGACGTTGTTATTTACGAAGGCCTTACTTTCTCGACAGTCAAAGGGGAGGAGAATTCAGCCATGAATTACTGCGACAACAAAGTCACCATGCCTCTGTGGATTATCCACGAAGAAATACCGTTGACCATCGGAAACCTTTTTGTGCACAACACAGCTGTTTGACGGTTGACGGTGTTTTTGTTTCACGAATTATGTGCCCATACGCTCCCAAATGACGTAAATGGAACATTTTTCTGCGTTAGGAAGATGTGCGCTCGTTTCAAATAACACCTCAAGGATTCCAACGGCCCGGAGCCGTGTAAAGCCGTGTACCTTGTAAGATGCAGAGCATATTGGACGACGCTGTTCAAAGACACAAGCGGTCATTTCTTATTCAGGCCAATAAACAGCCAAAATGCTTGTCACCCCATCACATGAACAAATGGGAAAGCTGCGTAGAAGGGACTTGAGGATGGGAAGAAGAATGATGAACGGAAATAATGGCGCACGCACCTGAGGGATTAAGGAAATCAGAAAGGGCGGTCGGTTTCCCCACCACAATGAGTGGTGGTGGAAGCTGAACGGTGGTCGTATTCATTTAGCCGTTATCTTTGCGTATACAAGTTACAAGTTTACTTATTCGGAGCACATTAAACAGCTGAGGTGACGTCCGTACTCTCCGCTTCCTGAAGCGACTTGTAGGGATAAGTAGATTTTACCATGCGAACGGGCGCGACACTAGTGCTGACCTTGTTTGATCACAGCGAAAGTGTGCGTTGTATACGACCCCAGCTCAGACGGCAGTCATCATGCACTTTCTAACTTTGCTTTTCTTCCAATTGCTTTAAAGGTGTACATCTAAAAATGTGGCGATAATGAAAAGAAAAATGTACATTGATGTACATTCGCTTAGGCGAAGAGCAGCTGAGGATTTCAATCAAATTCCTGCGCACGAGAATTTCAAATCCAGTCGGTAGGTGAGGACAGGAAGCGAACTTTTGTTTACAGTTTCCATACTTGTGAAAACAGGGTGTACTTGATTAACAATTCCACCTGCTACGCCGACGATTGTAAGCTATAGCACACTGTTGAATGTAGTACAAGCAGTGTTCTTACAGCAAAAAAAGGCGTCAATGTCCCTTTCGACTACTAGAGTGTCCTGTCGTACCCGGAAACTCTTCTCGCTCGCGGTTCAGCTCCCCACTACACATTGAAGCCGCAAACACTCATTCTCTTTTATGCCCGCCACTCCCCCCCCCCCTCCTTCCCAGCGCTTTGACAGTGACAATGTTTTGAGTGACGAATCGACGCAGGCTGTCGTGAGCGTGAAGGTCGACATCATTGATATGCTGCAGTTGTGATCGTGCTCGCGTCGTCGGCCTACATCGTCGTCAAACTGCGGTCGTCATAACCACGCATTATCACTATGAACACACGCATTAAAAAATGCAAACTGCTTTTCTTTTACCATTTCAGAACTCACGCTCACGCACGCCTCCTTCGTTTTCATTATTTCGCTTCCCTCCACGATTTCGCGCGGCAACTTAACGTGGCACCTAAGATACGCGGCTGGATACTGTCTCAAATGGCAGAACGCTCCGACAATCACGAGTTAATTAATAGACGCCTAAATGGTCCGAAATGACCTGGGTGACGTTGCAGTGATGGTACTTGAGCCTTTCATTTGTGCACCGGCCAAGTTTCTTTACCTACGCTTTGACGCAAGACAAGTGCATTTGAGTACCGAATGTTTCTAGTAAACTCCACAAAGCGCTTACGGTGCTCAGCAGTGCAAGCATTTGGCAACACTTCCTGGGTTTTCAAGCGCTAGCAAGGTTTCTGCAAGTACTCTGGAGCGACAAAACACCGAATAAGCACCTTGCCTTACGGCATGTGTCTCTCGGTTATATATTGAAAGTGGCGCTAAAGGAGCAGAATCTTTGGAGACGCTTTTCAGTGAAGCGCGATAACTGTGCGCATTAGCGATGAAACAAACTTAGTAGACATCGTACAAAGAACATTAAAGAAAGCAGAAGAATAGAGCGTCAGGAGGACAGGTTTACATATCATTAAAGGACTACCATGCTCAACCGCATTTAAGCTTAATCTTAAGCTTAAAAGCTTAAATCCTTAAGCTTTAAGCTTAAGGAAAAAAACAGTAAAAACAGTACTCGATAATTGTCGTAAAAGTAGAAGGCATGCAAAGGACATCATTAAGTCTTCCAGGGAACGCCTACATATTCCCCTTCCCTCTTCTTGTTACGACATTAAGAAGCACCTCAATACCAGTGAAAAAGAAAATTCTGTAAGGAAATAGCTTTCTTGCGGTTTCCAAGTCCGGTAAAAGAGGGAAAAGAAAGAAGTGCAGCGCAAACTTGCAAGTTTCTCGAGGTTCTATAATAAAAGAAGTCTTTAAATACGCTTCTTTAAAGGCATTGTTGGAGCTATTTCTAAACAGTTTAAGTCTGAACAATGCCATTCACGCGATACGACAACACGTATCTCGGGAAACAAAGCACATGTCGACCCATGCTGGAGCCCCAAGGAGCCCAGGAGTTCTGCCTTCCTTTTACTTACGACACCGTGCACCGCCCAGTATAGATTATCTACTGTGTCTGTTTAACTTGTGTATTTAACTGCGTGCTTGCGTGTGAAACTAAGGTCGCACAACTTAGCGTGGCGTGAACGACGTTCTGCGTTTCTGGCAGCGCTTTCTTCGGCAATATTTTATCGTTAGTGAACGTGTTCGCAAAAAAACGTTAATGAACGAAACCGTTCCTGACCTTTCATGCATCAGAGTTCAAGTACATCTCGGAGCTTCTCCCGGTGTGCCGCTCGGAGCGCCAGTAAAGCGGCAGTAGAACTTCGTCAACCCATCTTTTCGATTGGCAAGTTGAGCTGACTTAAAGGGAAGCTGAAGAGTCTGTCGAATTCAATAAGACGCTCATATACGGATGCGGGAACCTTGTAGACCATGAAGGTAAAATTTTGGGGGGGATTTTTCACTTAGGAGCGACGCAATCGACGGGTAAAATTGCGCTGTAGCTCCGCCCCCCGTCGAGCGCCGCGCGCTGCTGCTGACGCTGACGATGCGAGCGGAGACCGGAAACCGCGGCTTAGTGACGTCAACACTGGTGTTCCGCTCCTTCGCAGTCTCCGCGACCGTGCCTGACCAGGCTTATTTCTGCGTGCGTGTCGTCCAAATCTGCTTCACTCGACCCTACATTCCTTTATTTGTGTGTATATAGGAGTGGTAGTTGACGTGCGCAGCATCAATTGAACTTGTAGGCCGATCACGCCGGCGTTCTGTGCAGCCTACGCTTTCACGAACACCAGCGGCCGCGACGATGTTCCGATGTTCGATTAGTTCCTGCAAGACAAAAAGCTTTCAGCTAAGTGGAAGGCTGCTGTGAAGCGAAACAACTTCACGCGTCCAAGAATAAGTGTTGTGCTCTAACCACTTCCGTGACGATTACTACCGGAGTTTATCAATAATGCGTGCTTTGGTTTCTCCCAAAAAAAATAGTTAGCACGCTGAACGGAAGGTGCACGTTTATCGCCCACCCTTGACGCAGGTTTCATCGCCAAGCGCCGCGAATTTTCTATTCGCACGTGTGTTGTGAAACAGCCTGTGTGCAGCTACCATAACACAGTGCAAGCGTAAAGTTCGCATGTGTTGGAAAGCCTGCTCACGCCAAGACGCTGCGCTCCCCCTTCTCTCGTACACATAAGAAACCGACCATCTCACGTAGCCGACGGAATTCGCCGGTTACGAGTAGCGTGCGGATGGCAGAGTAGCGTGCGGATGGCGTTCTATACTACAAGTGCTACAACAACCGGTAAACTTTTCCCGCGTTTAAACCGTCTGTTGCCGACGGTTTGGGGCAGCGCACAAAGGCTGAAGATCGCATCAACGCTTACGTTATACGAGGAGGCATGCAGGAACATAACACTACAGTTGTTTGCCCGGAAACGTACTCACTGGAACGCTGAATGCAGCTGAGCAAAAAACATACTCGTCAAAGAACATTTCCAACACA
Organism: Dermacentor variabilis; assembly: GCF_050947875.1. Lineage (NCBI taxonomy): Eukaryota > Metazoa > Arthropoda > Arachnida > Ixodida > Ixodidae > Dermacentor > Dermacentor variabilis. The sequence continues at coordinate 103,158,622 of NC_134573.1, forward strand.
AGGAGATGCGAACACTTCGCCTTCGTTCGCGTGGAAAGCAGTGCTTGCAACAGCATTTTTTGCTTCTTGGAGAGGCCGGCTCTTCGCAATCGGCTCGTACATGTAGTATGTACAAGTATGTACGTACGTGTAGTATGTACAAGTATAAACCCCTTACAAGTGATCTTGCACGCGACAGTGACAGCGCTACAAGCGAGGCGATGGCTGTCGCGATCACTCGTCATCTGCAAGCCGAACTCCACGCGAGCGACGGCTTTGAGCGACGACTTCCCGGTATGAGGGCAGCAATATACGCGCCGAAACTAGCGTGACGCATGCTTTATCAATTTAAGTTGATGTATTTTTCTGAAGAAGGAGCATAAAATATTTCTGAAGGTCTTGCACTACGTTCTTATTCTTGCACGTGTAAAATTCAATAGTTTGGTCGTTCCGTGCGACAAACAGAATTATTTGAGTTATGTACATCCAGTTTCGGCTTCGCACAATTGGCTAGTCGCTCATAGCATTTCCGGGCGACGAGCGACGAGTTCTAGATTTCTAGAAACGAGCGATCGAGCGACAACACCGAGCGATTTGTTCAAGCGACGGCCCGTTTTGTCGCTCGAAGCCGTCGCCCGTCACCGTCGCGCGCAAAATCGTTCTCGTAGAGTTTGGACTTAACGCCGAACTCCTCAGAGAAACGCAAGCTCTCGAAAATTTCCATGACCGTCTCAGCAAAACAACACCAAACTACTTTGCGCCGCGCTTCGTGTGTAGCGGCAGATGTCGGTCCGGACGAACACCATTGTTGACGTCACGAGGCGCCCGACCAATCACAGGCGGAAACGAGGCGCGCGAGCTGGGCGTGTCTGCTGCTGCACTTTTCGTCGAAATAAAATATGTTTGCGCTTTCTTTCGCTCAATTTCGATGCGATATTCGAATTCAGAGGGTTGAAAACCACGGCGTACTGCTCTTCACTCATTTTTTATGGATAAGCTTTCAGCTTCCCTTTAACGAATCTGCACAGTGGGTAACGAGGTCTCACGATAGAATTATTCGGAGGAGCAAACTGCAGCTAGTCCTAACGTTGGGCGCTGCATTGCTGGAGGCGGCCGACCGATAGTAAAGATCACTTACGGACGAAAAACAATGTTTTGTGAATTCGGCCCAACGTTCGTTCCGCCATTCCTTGTGGGACGCGTGCTTCGGCCAGAGGTTGGCCACAGGAATGGGCTTGCGGAGGTGAGCCTCCCCCCCAGCTCTTTCGCTTGGTTGTGAGTGACACCTGGTAATTGCCGTTCAGTGGGCGCCACGACCCTGCCACTATACGACGACGCTCGCATCGTCTCCCGGGATATTCATGCACCGCTTGCTTATAGACATGGACTGAAGGCATTACATCGACTAAGTTTTTTTTTTATTTCTGTACTACGCATAAATCAAGCAGCGCTATAATAATAGCTAGCACATTTATTTATCCTGTTCGTCGGCGCAAACATCTCCAGCGACTTGCATATTTAAAATGAAACTCTAAAAGAATACCTTGCTGGCAGCGCGTCTTTGCGTTCGATCAATTTCAGCAAGAGGATTGATTATTATGGTCCGCATCCGTCAGTGTTACCGTTGACCACGCTGTTCGCCTTGTTCATATGAATTCGATGGATGCTAACGAAGGCACTCCACCTGGCTGCTGCAGCTCGCTTTTCCAATCGCGAGGTGTACGCTTAAGATGTGTTTGTTGTTTTTTTTTCCTGGGAGAACGAACAAGGCGACTGTAGAAGCTAAGTAAATTGTTAGTGGCACGAGCATCCAGTGACACTCTTGTTTCTTGCGCAGCACTTCCCATTCACCTCCTGCGAGTACCGGAGACAAAATTCAATGTAAAGCAGCAAAAAAAAAAATGTAAGAAAATAGCACAGTACGAAATTCATAGGTTTCGTTATAGATATAAGAGCATAAGTTTAGCTACAAGTTGTGTTACTGAAGTGTCTGGAATAATTAGAATTAATTAGAAATCACTGATAACCACACACCAAAGCACAAAATCGTAGACGTTAGAGACCCGCTAAGTGAGCACGACTTTAGCGAAATTCCTGGAAACCCGGTAGCAGAACGCGGAAGTAATGACGTCATTAATGAAGTCACACACAAGACGGTGGCATGATATTTAGCTCGCTAATTAATGATGGAAAATGGTTGCCTCGCATAGACTGAACATCTGCCTAGCAGAGCGGCTGTGACATCACTCCCTCCTCTCTCGCTTCTCTCCCGACGCTCACCTGCTCGCTCGCTTGCTCGCAACGGCTGAGCGTGCGCTCGTTACCTGCTTTGACGTAAGCACCGGAGAGGGCGCGTAAGGTGCGCTTCGTGCGCCGCTCGCTAGGGGACCACGCCCCGGCAGGTGGCGCGTGCTGCGCTTCCTCCTCGCCCGCTTGTCGTGCCAGGGGAAAGACGTTCGCTCACTTAACCTAAGGAAAACCAGGGTCGAGGTGCGAGTCCCACTAAGAGACACTAAGTCAAAGAATAGGGTCGCCTACAGTTTGAACAATGTGGGGCCACAAAGTATATATTTCTGCTAAATGTAGGCCAGAGCAGAAAACAATGCAATATCTTCTAAGCCTGTGAGAGCAAAAAAAAGAGGATTTTGGAGAACGCTTAAGCTTCGCTCTTAAGAGTGGAACGCGGTAGCATTCAAAGATCCCTGATTGCTTCTCACGCTTCCTGGCAACTGCAGCTTATCTAACCGTAACGTTTACCGGGAAACGCTGGCAACGAACGTTATGCACGAAGGCGACCTTTCTGGTAAAAACTCGGCCTCTTGCGTGAGCCCACCGGTTGTTATAGTTTCGACTTCTATTATTTCCAGTCTGAGAAGATTTAAATAAATTGCATGCGCTATTGGTGTTTCGTATCATGACATATTTTTGCGGGCTGTCATTCTCAAAGTTCTGAGGAATAATTTTGTAAATAATGTAAGACAAGGTATGAGCAACTTTAGTGATAGAACTTAAATGCCGTACAGAATATATACGACAAATTTCGCTCACAGGACGCCAGACAACGACGCCGGACGCCGACGCCGGATTTTCAGTGACACGGGGCTCTTAACGAAACGCAGGTCTCTGTATTACCCGGCGAAACAGGAGTAACTCCTGCCCCCGTAGCGGTCTTTGTCAGTCGTCCATGGCCCTTGCAATTTCAACCCACGCGCGCTTCCAAGATGAAAGATAACGGTCTTCTTCGAGTTTTATAACCAGTTATGTGAAGGAAAATTCGTTTCAGGACTCTCTCTGCTTCTCGGATGCAAGATGTGCCTAAATCAGGCAGACGGTGTCTCTCAGTCAAGAAAGCGCATGAAGGCTTGGCTTAGTATAAGCTACTGTCTTAGAAGCTCACTGCCAAAAAGCTTAGGAGTTTGTAGTGATGTCCATTAAATGACGCTTTGTCATCGGAGTGCCGAAGCACAACGCGCCCTTGTGGAGTATTGCCCGAACGCAGATGTTAAAAGCAATAAGAGAAAATTTGAATCAGACCTTGTGGAAGCTAGCTTACACCCTCAGTTGAGCAGCAAGTTTCTTTGGCGACCAGTTTTACGACATGCGATCACGGACAGGCAGCTTTAAGAACCTCGTAAAAAATGCGTGGGAGGCCAGAAGGTATAGACAGCCCTCTGAACGATATCCTGCACTGACCCGTATCGAGGGGCGATGTAGAATATTGACAAAGGGCGCAGAAGAATAATTTTCTTTCCTAGCTAGATTGCGTGTTTGCTTGCTTGTTCGTTTGTCTTATTGTTTGTTTTTCTTATGTTTGCGTTTTTTTGTTGTTTTTTTTTGTTTTAGAATGGCGGAATTAACTATAGCTTAAATATATCATAAATCGTTTGTTCACAGAAAATTAGAGGTACAAGAATTCACGAAGCTTTGAATGCAAATTGAAAACTGCGTTCTCTTTATTTTTCTTATTTGAATGAAAGGTATGATACTGTAATTGACCATATTTATTCATTTATTGTACATTTTCATCGTGTTAGTGCTGCGGGCAATAACACCAGATTTATTTTCGGGCTAATGGCAATGAAGTAGCTGAAAACGTGTTCTATCCCCATCTCCATTTGGTCTACCTAGCCTAGCCTATGAACCTAGCTTTTGCGGAGGCCTAATGTTCCCGATTTCTTGAAGAGCTGACAGTTAAGTGGGTGTTCGCAAACGCAGTTTTTGCGCTTGACTAAATTTAGTGATCGCGAATTATCGAAGAAGCTGGGACGCGACCAAAAACACGAAATATTCAGCTATAGTAGACTAAGGACCATTAAGGGTGTTGAAAGTTTTTAAATATTTCTTAACCACGAACAAACGAAAGCGTAAAAGGACAAAGGCGATGGTGTCACTCTGAGGTGCTTTAAATGGCCGCTATGTACTAAACACAGGCTGAAAATTTAAACATTCCTGTAAGTTCCATTCTCAAAGTCGAGGCGTTCTATAGCAGTGGAAAATGATACTTTGCCGCTCCACTATTTCATGAGCAGGCATGTGTTTCAACTTTCTTCTGTTTTCTTTTCTCTCTTTTCTTTTATTATCACAACTTACGCCTACAAATTGGCGTGTTTCATATACATTTACACTGACTAGAGATTTCTAATGTATACATTTGTGAAATTGCGCTATTTCCCTACAAACTCGGCGGTAAATATTTCTCCTTACTGATATTCACTCGTGTTTTGCATGTTATGTGATCGTATGTAACGGACCAAACTCTCTGCATGCATGTTGTCTCGTGCAGGTTCTTGTTTCTAGAGTCAATTTTGTTGATACACGGTCTTATGAGGCGATATCCCCTCTCATCTGTTGCGTCTTGCGTTCAGCTATCATTGGCACTCTGTGCATTCAAAGACACAGAAGCATTGGTAACGTGCCAGTCCATCATCTTTTTTCGCAAGCTTCTTCCGAAACGCAGAGATATTTAGAAAAAAAAAGAACTTTACTGTTGAAACGCCCTGACACGAAACACAATAGGCACAATAGCCAATGCAGAATATGTATATGTATGTATATATATAAATACGGCTTCCGAAAAGAAAGTCGTCGGACCAAATTATTTTCTTTTTTTTTCTTTTTTTGCAAGTTAAGTTCTTGGGAGGACACTGATACTGCGACCCACATTTCAAAATTGTCTCCGCTGTCCAACGTCCTTCTTGTGCATTTTCTCCAATAGCCATTTGGAAAAATACTGAAGTCCTCAATCCTTTAGCAGGCGCTTTGATGCAAAAATGCCAGTATACAGTCAACCACGAGACTTTACGGGGCACGTGATCGAATAAAAAGCAGAATATCTGCGCAGCCTTACAACTCAACCTAGCATGTTCGCATCTACAGCTTCTGCGTGTAGGTGTGACCAACAATGTGACCTTTGATTTTACTGACTACTGTTACAGGCTGCTCATAAATTGAACGTTTTCTGAGATCCCGTGGTCCGTAGACGTTTCTGGTCGACTGTACGTCAAGCCTTAGTTGATTGACTTGTTTTAATGAAATTGGAAATGTCGGGCGGTATTGTGTCACCAGTGTTCTCCGGAAACAACGTAAGTTTTTCGTGTGGTCCCACAGACACTACGAGTGGGCACAGGCTTATCTTCGATAGCCGGTGGCTTTTTCTATCCGTAGCTGTGGATAATCCTGCCTACCACTGCACTGCATGGACAAGGCATTGGACAGGACAGACAAGCCAGCACTTGTCAAACCTTTATTTTTTTCTATATGTGTTGTATCCTGCGTGCTGCTATGCTATAGATATAGTCCTGCTAGACCCCTTTGCTATCTTTGTGAAGGTAACAAGGTGATGCTGCGACAGCATTTCTAGCATCAACGCCTCCCAAAACGAAGTCTAACTCTCTGCGCGACACGTGTCCATAAGAGGATTAAAGGTGTCACCAATTACCGCCGGATCTGCTCGGAGTCGGCGACAAAGCGAGGCCTCCCGCCCAGGTAACTAATCAAGGACCGCCAGCTCTTTCGCAAATCTAAAGCCGCTCTAAAAAGGACAAGAGAAGAAAAATCGCGCGCACACATAGATCTAAAGCAGTAGCTGTTAACTATTTCTGGAACGAGGAAGAAGCCTTCTACGATGCTTTCTTTTTTCGCCAGCTTCTTCCACCCCCGGTGTAGGGTAGCACAGCAATCTTAAATCTTGTTAGTCTCTCTGCCTTTTTGTTCTATCTGCCTTTGTTGAAGGAAGAATGTTGACGTGAAGTGTCCGGCCCATGTCTAAAACCATTTATGGTTTCTATACCCTATTTATGGTTGCATTTACCCCTTCTGCGAGATGGCCCAAGAACAAGCGTAGACCCAGAGATCAAAAAAATATAAAACGTTGAATATCACGCCCTATTCCGGTAAGAGACCTAGGTGCTTTACAGATACCTATGAGGAAATATTAGATGTTCAGGTTTTAGTTCGTAATCTACTGCCTGATTTCGCGGAGAGCAGGTACACTCGCTGGCTCTAATTTTTCGGTCAACATTGAGGTTATACAAGTTGCAGATTAGGTGAGAAACGTAACATACATACCCCTTATTGCAACCTTTTCGGAAGGGGGGGGGGGGGGGGCAGGGATGCAATAAAGAAGCTTCACTTTAAAGTTGGAGAAGATATGTACAACTTTAATAACTTATATGTCATTTATATATAACTGGCTAAATAACTTATTTGGGAGAGAGAAAGCAAGGAGGCGGAGAAGGCAGGTTATTTCATACCATTTATTTTTTTACATTTATTTGAAGTCTGGAAATGCAGTTTACCTCATTGGTAGAAAAAATTACTGTGGATAGGGCGAAGTAAATAACCTTGTGCAAGAAAGGCTGGTGGTGGAAACTGCACCAACTTACTCTACGTTCCCGCTAATTTGACGGTAAATAATACGAATATTGAAAGAATAGAAGATACGTAAGCATCGATGGCGAGATATATTTCATTATCCTCCTTTGCTTTCTTGGTGAAGGGCACGCTCCACTCCTTCTGGCATTCCCTTTCGCTTTTGTGCTGTCTTGTTCACTGTGCCGCGAATCAAAAATTGTGCCCACTGAGCCATTGCAGCATCTCGCTTTGTCGATTTCGTCCTGATGCAAGCCTGTTTTGACGGTCAGTGTTAGAAAGGACATTGTCTATGCCAGCGCTTTGGTCACCAATGCCCGTCAGGTATCACCCGAAAAGTTGTTAATCATGTCCAGTACGATGTACCCTATTCGCGTATTGTTTTTGTTAGTCTATTTACTTGTTTGTGATGGGCTGACGAGAGGCAGGGAGCACCCAGAAATGGAGAGGATTTCGAGGGGCCGAGCTAGCGCAATGAAAGTAGATAACCTGATGAGAAGGGTAGAGCCCGGGCCTACGATTGGTCCGCTTCCCCTTGCTTAGTTTGTGGTGGCTGGTCGAAAATCGCCGTGGCGTGCAATGGAAGGTGAAAAATGCCACTAAAACGGATGCTCGACGAAGAAGAGCCGGAAGGGCTCGAAAACATTATCGTGTCACGTAAAAAAATGTTTATTATACGCAAATAAATTCGTTCTTCCTTGTTGCTCCGGGTTGCCAGTGCCTGGGCGATCGGTATGGAGACATGTTTTATTCCTTTCAAACGGGCAGTGTCCTGCCATTCCGAAAAAAAATTCCGTTTTGCTTGGCATATTCATGCATCTTTAAAGCATACACGTCACTTTCTCGTGGAAAGTTTCTTTTTTTGTTTTTGGCGTCCCGTGACAGGAAGGCGAAGTGGGCGCAGCCCGAAAAGTTTTGACCAATAGAGGAGGGCTAATGGGAAACAAATATGTGGAATCAGAAGTTACTGCTTTCTTTCGTTCGGACTTATCATGTGTGCGCACGTCATGTCAGATGGGGAGGTTTCGCAGTTCCCTTGACGTCCCCTAACAGACAAACGAAGCAGGGGAAGCCCGAACATTTTTGACCAATTGTGGAAGGTTTATTGCAGAAATGGAATAGAAAAAGTTTGGAATAGCTTTGCGTTGTAGCGTCCTGAGTGTAATTATTCGTAAAGATGTTAATGTTATGTCTGGCGCAGCAATAACTTAGTAGAAGTTCGAAAAAATAGGAATAGAAAACAGGTCTACAAAATAATTATGCCTGCCAACCACGTTTCAATTAGGCTAGCTTTTTTCCAACCACCTTCAGAACAATATGCCAACATACAAGCAACGTTGCCAAGCATACAAACACCAGCTCTTTGTGATTGATCTGAACGTATGCCAGGATATATAGGTTTCGCTTATTTTGCCAAACATCCATCCCTTCTCGAAAACACATGGCTAATGTCTACAAACTACGTATAGACATCTCATGTTTTCCCTCCTAAGACATATTTTATTTTCATTCATGCAGAATCCGATCGCTCTAACGACAAGACACGTTAGAAAGTTATTTTATATTTTTCTTATCGGAGGTCAACGAAGCTTTAAAGGAACGTTTTTTCGAAGAGCCTCCTAACCAGAGTTTATCAAAAGCCCAAGGCCGCAAGTACGTAGGCGATACAACGCAAGATGTTCATGTACTCTTTTATATTACGTCTCAGCAAATACTGAGCGCCTTCCATTATTTTCTGTAACTGTTATGCAACACGGACAAGAACTTCGGCAACTAACTTGATCACGGACTGTGGCTAGAAATGAAACCTTTATTACGCTATAGGGGGACATCGCAAGACCTCACCAGACGCATTCGTAAAGTCATTATCGTAGCAGTCACCAGTAGCTACCTGTACCGCCTTGAACTGACCACATATAGCATTGCGATAAATGTGGTCCATGAGAAGCTATGGAACACTTTTTGTTGGAATGCCCAGGGGCGCTATAACGTAAAACTATTCCAAACTTTACAATTCTAATTCTGCAATCAGCTCTCCGCGATTGGTCAAGAATTTCATTGGACCACCCCCATTTCACCTGCCTATCACGCGACGTCACAAAAACCAAGATAGCTCCGCATCTGATATAACGTGTACACACTTACTATGCATGAGTCCAAAAGAACAAAAGAAACAAAAGAAAAATTGTTGTGTTTGATTCGACACCTTTTCGCCATTAGCCCTCGGCTATTGGTCAAAAGTTTTCGGGCTGCACCCACTTCACCAGCCTATCACGCGACGTCATAAAACCATAAAAAACTCGCTGCGTCAATGTGACGCCTACGTGGTAAAGGTGCATTAATATGCCGAAAAAGAGTGAATTTTCTTCCGAATAGTTGCAGGCTGCCCCGTTCTGAAAGGAATAAAATATGGCTGCCGCCGATCACTCAGGCACTGGCTACTCGCACCTACCGGAGAGCACGGGTTTATTTGCGTATAATAAAACTTTTTGCGTGGTCGTATAACGTTTTCGAGCACGTTCGTCAAATTTACGACCTCTTTCTGACAACTTGTTTTTGCTGAGGATCAGTTTTAGCGTCATTCTTAAGTCTCCGTTGCGTATCGACGCGATTTTCGACCAGCCACCGCAAGCTAAGTAAGGGAAAGCGGACCAATTGCAGACGCCGGCACCACCCTCTTCATCGAGTTATAGATTTTCAGTGCAGAGGCTCGGCCCTATCGAATCCCTCTCCACTTGAGCGTGCTCCTCGCCTTTTGTCAGCCAATTAGAGAAGACAAGCTGCTCTGTTTAGGCAATGTTATTCGTTTTTCAAGCAAACAAAAGTGACCTCCTATGAACGAGGAGAGCGTTTGATTGGTATGTTCTGCGGGGATTGACATACAGAAGCTGCCTGGACTTAACTTTTGTTTCAAGATGCCTCAGTGCCAGTGTGAAATGGTTTCCGGACAACGAAACACATGGTAGTGACCAAGTTCCAACGTACGTTAAAATCGATGGCATACGCAAGTCACACTCTGCCACAGTTCTTCAACGCATCGACTGGCCTAAATACACGTTGCTCATGGAGAAGAATTGCCAAAAGATCCAGCAATGTCCACCTGGCAACATCGATGAGCTCATTAACGACGCTGCTCGAGAAGCCACAAGAGTTTTTAGGCCTATTCCTAAATTTTCTTAATTCGAAGCAGAATTGGAGCGGCTTCGAGCAATTCGCCGTCGCGCGGAACGAAAGTACAGGCGCGCCAACTCCATCTACGACCTAAGGGAGGCGAGACGCATACAGAAGAAAATCCAACGTCAGATCAACTCCCTGCAGTCTCTAAGATGGAAGACTTTTTGTGATTCCCTTGATCCACATAAACCCCTATCACCTATATGGAGAACGGTGCGCGGTCCTCGAACATCACCACAACAACGCCACCCCTTCAAATGCCTGGCTCTCAGTCAAGGTCGCCGAGAGATCGACGTAGCAGAGCATTTCTGTTTAAGCGTAGCGGGCCTACCATCCTCGTTTCCCGTACATGACTCCCTCGACGTTCCGATCTCGCGGGATTCTCGTATGGACAATCTGTTTTCCATCGAAGAGTTACAAGCGGCGTTGGCAGCGTGTAGACGTTCCTCATCGCCTGGGCCTGACGGGGTGACTTACGCAGCTCTTGGCGACCTCGGTCAAACAGCCCGGCATGCTCTTCTAGAGGTGCACAACAATTCATGGCGGGAAGGAGTGGTTCCAGCTGCATGGAAGTCCAGCCGCCTTGTACCTCTGGTCAAACCAGGTAAATCACCCCTAGTTGTGGCGTCTTACCATCCCATTGCTCTGGCCAGTTGTCTAGGAAAAGTAATGGAGAGGATGGTGCTGACACGTCTATAGTGGTATCTAGATCACTACAAGATATACCCTGACGCTATGGCAGGCTTCCGACGCGGACGCTCTTCAGTAGACAACGTCATAGATCTTGTCTCGTATATTCAACACGAAAAAAGCCTAAGGAGACTGTCAGCGGCGATGTTCCTGGACGTTAAAGGCGCTCATGACAACGTAACACATCGAGCCATCCTGGACGCCTTGGGCGATGTCGGCCTAGGGGGACTTGTGTTTCGATGGATATTCAGCTACTTGACAGACAGGTCATTCCTTGTGTAAACAGAGGATGGTGCATCATCACAACACAACACCTACCGCGGAGTGCCACAAGGCGGAGTCTTGAGCCCCACTCTATTTAACATCGGGCTCATCGACCTGGTTCACACCCTTCACCAATCCGTCCATGTGTCGATCTATGCAGACGATATATGCATTTGGTCATCAGGAGTGACGCGTCCACAGGTGCCGTGCCAGACTGCAAAAAGCGGCCACACTAACATCCAGCTATCTTCGAGCACGAGGTTTGGAGTCGTCCTCCCAGAAGTGCTCTATGGTCGCTTTCACGCGCAAAGAAATGAGACAATACGTTGTTAGAAATTATGGACAGCCTATTGCCTACGAGAAGACGCACCGTTTTCTAGGAGTAATAATAGATCGAGACCTCTCCTGGAGTCCTAACGTCTCTTACCTAAAAAGGAAACTAGTGATGATAACAGGCGTGCTCAGATTTCTTGCAGGAAAGTCATGGGGTGCGTCTGTGAGTGCAATGCTCCAACTCTACAACGCACTGTTCTTGGGTCTCCTACGCTACAGCTTACCTGTATTAGGTGGGACCGGTAAGACCAACCTCCGAGCCCTCCAATCTGTACAAGCTCAAGCTCTGCGAATTTGTTTTGGTCTTCCCAGGTGTGCTTCAACGGCAGCAACAATAGCCATCGCGCATGACCACCCTATCAATACGTATATTCATGTCGATTTCTTAAGGGTGCACATCAGGCACTTCGCCCGACTTCCATCGCATCATCTCGCCTCCCTTCCTGCCGTTCGACCTCGTTCAACGTTTAGCAGAATTATTGCCGCCAATCACGGAAGTTTAGCGTCAAACTTCACACCTGCAACACGACCATCTGTACCGCTGTGGTGCCTGCATCCACTCCAGGCCCTTCTTGGTATTCCCGGCATCACAAAGAAAAGGGAGATGTCATCTATCGCCCTCAAACAAACCGTCCTTTCATTCTTACATGAAAAACACAACGAACACACTCACGTTTACACGGATGGCTCTGTCTCCTCTAAACGTTCAGCTGGAACAGTGGTACTTCCCGCTCAATCTGTCACTATCAAATTCAAGACGCCTCACGTTACATCATTGACGGCTGCAGAACTCGCAGCTATCTGTGCTGATTTGGAGTTTATAGGTCCCAAATCACCACATTCGTGGTCCATCTTTTGTGATTCAAAGGCAGCTCTCCAGTGTCTGCTGTCCCCTTTCAACCACGGACCAAACGTACAATTAGTCGCAGACATCCGGCTACTCCACCATTACGCAATGGACAAGGGACGCAACATCATCTACCAGTGGATACCGGGTCACTGCGGAATTTCGGGAATTTACAGTGCGGACGACGCTGCCCGGTCGGCCCATGATGGTGCCCAAATTGTAACCATGTCACTGTCAAGAACAGATGCAGCCACAAGTCTTCGCTCCGTCGCACGCGAGTTACGCTAACTCTATGGAACACCAGTGAATTCACGAACACACGTCTTCACAGATTGGACCCAAGTTTGCAACTCCGTCTTCCACCAGGGTTGCCACGAGCGGAAGCAACACTTCTGTGCCGCCTATGGCTCGGCGTGGCATTCACGAACTCCTATTCCTTCCGCATTGGAATCGCCGACAGCCCTGCTTGCGACACCTGCGGCTGCGAAGAGACGATCGCGCACCTCCTCTGTGGCTGTCCACGTTACAATGTGCAAAGTGCTCGTGATCGTGCTCGAAAAACTGGACAATCGCCCCTTCACAGAAGGTAAAGTTCTAGGACACTGATCCAGACGGGTTTCCTCACTCAAGGCCTTAAGGGCTTTGCTCAAGTTCTTAGGGACATGTGAATTGTGCGAACGCCTTTGACTATTGTTGCGCGTAACATCGCGTTACTGTGTGCATTTTTCTTGGTTTTTTTTCTCTCTTCCTTCTCCTTTTATTCCCTTTACCCCTTTCCCCAGCACAGGGTAGCCAGCCGGTATTTACACTGGCTAACCTCCCTGTCTTTCCTTCCCTTTTGTCTCTCTCTCTTGATTGGTATGTTCAGACAACCCCTGCGGGTGACCGCCCGATGCTTGCGCCCGCGCTTACGCAGATTTGACGTTAGGAGATTGCAATAATAACATATTGGAATAGTTTTACGTTATAAGACTCCAGGTGAAAGAGATGACAGAATTTGTTATTTCATTAGAATGGGGTTCTGATTCACAAGAACTAGTAGATTTAGAAAGAATACTAGGTCCTACAGCATCTCGTGCAAAGCAACGACTGGCTTTAACATTTATTTTTATATTTCTTGAATACATCGGCTTCATTGACAAGCTCTAGCATGTCTACGTGAACACCCATCACAGTTGTCTCAGCTGCAAATACCATGATCATATTTTTCCTTGTTTTGCCCCTTGTTCATCCTGCTCTTCCGAGGGCCTTTCTGTCCTCGATCCCCATGCCTAAGCAGCGTAGCGTGTAGGGGCCTAATTATACGCCGGTAGAATCCTCTGCATTTTTGTATAGAGCTTTCTCTCTCTCTCTCTCTTTCTCTCATTATCACCACCCTTCTCACTTTCTTTCTTCTCTCGTCAACATGGCAACGTGTGTGCATTGTTTTTCGCTATGGTTCATATTTTCACTGTTTTGTGCCCGAATTTATCCACATTTTCTGCCAGTGCTTTTGAGAACTACACTGCGCATGCGCGACGCAAAACTCTGAGACCCTGACGGACGCTGCTATCTCCAGATATTAATTGCGAGATCAGTTCTCCGCAAATCCGCAAACACTGGAAGGTTTTACGAAAGGATGACTTCTTATCATCCACGTCAAAATGAGTTTTGCAGTTTCCAGCAGAGATCATTTTCTTATATTTTTACTCTGAGCTTCGAGTCATCGATTACTTTGGCATTTCGCTGCAGTCAAGATTCCAGGCGTTTGATTAATGCCGTTCGTAATGCCACTACCTTTTTCTGTGGCAGTTTGAAGTTGGTTTTTCAGACTAGAAGGAAATTTGCATCAGATACAAAGCTTCCTTTCCAAAACATCCGCAATACTTTGTACCGCACTAGTGCGTTGGGGCGTATGATATATTTATTATTCATTTCACGAGGCATTAAGCAGAGCCGTGCGGGCTTTGTTAATAATTTCATGGCTAACGTGGTTGGTTGTGCACGGCATGTGAAGATTGTAAAATTTTACCAAGACACGCTACCACCGGAATACTGTTTTTCCTTGTATCGTTAGGGGAAATTTCATCTCGTAAAGCACCTTTCGTTGAATATTAAACATGTTTTCATTACAATAATGAAGGCTTCAGATTTCAATTGGCCTGTCTTCGGAGCATATATTTATGCTCTCACATAAGCCCTTCATAAGGTTTGCAATGTCACTAATGAACTTTGAAACAAAAAAGATACGATCACTAACGGCAGAATGAATATATAGCCAGCAAAAGATAACATGGCCGTGAATAATATTTTTTGCAGTGCATATGTTAATACTATTGTTCTACCGACATAGGCAATGGCAGAGTCGCAAACCAAACAAGCAATGGTCGCAATGACATCGTTCGTAAAAAACGGCAATGACGGTGCTCCTGGACCAATATAAGAGTGTGCGCTGCTAAAATAAGAATTCTATTAACTAGAAAAATCACGATGAGAACACCTACGAGGACCACTACGCTAAAGAGCGATTCTTGGGGTCGCGCTAGATTATTGTCTCTTGCCTTTACAAACAGGTATGCTTTATTCATGAGTCAAATTTGCCTCGAAGACGTAAGCTGCCTGATGCCTCCCTTAACATTATCTTTCAGCCCAATAAATTTCTCTGAAAATCCCAGCTCAAGAACTATTCATCAATAGAATGTTCTTGGTCACGCTGAAAATGTAGACTTTCTTGACATATTCCTGTTTTGCGGATAGAAAAAAAAGTGCTCGTTTCCTTGCATCAAATTTTCGTTCGCGCTATTACGCAAAAAAAAAAGACACAACAATTTTTTTCGTATCATAGAAGTTACCTCTATGTTGATGCTGCGATAGTAGGCAATTGCTGAAAACTATAGGTTCGCTGTTGCTCCATCTTTGCTTTTCATTGTACCGGCAACTGTTCTCGTCATAATACTTAGGAGTAACTTCACTTTAGGCGCAAACAAACACACAAACAAACAATCATCTTCCCGTCTCTGTTGTCGTGTGGTCATCAGGTCCCCTCTCCAGTCTCTGTTTCACCCTCGCCTAAAAACAAATAACAACCTTCGCATGTGTACGCCAAACTGGGTAACTCATTCATCAGGGAAATTGAAAGCTCTATAAGAGAATTCTTACGCCCTTCAGAAGTCCAAGCGTCCTGCTACAACCTTGTTCGAAATACAACCATAACTTTGCATACTGCGGGTGGCCCGGCGGGCTCTTCTTCTTTCATGAAGAATATTCAACAGACGCCTTAGTATATTTGGTGGTCCCGTGCATTCCGGGCACGATAAAGATCTCCTGGTGGTAAAAATTATTCCGGAGTCCTCCAACACGGCGTGCCTCGTAATCAAATCGCGTTTACAGCGCGTAACACCCCAGAGTTCAATTACTACGTTTGGTGCACCCACTTCGCAAAATCCGATCCTTTTCATATGGTTCGTTTTACCCGAACTTTGTACAGAGAGCGGAGTTTTTCCTTCGATATCGTTGAAAAAGAAAACAGAACCCTATCATAGCCAACTACTGTCTATTATTTCGTCAAAAGACACCACGACGTCTTCAGCGTGCGTTGAATGTAAAATAGTGTTCTTTGGGAGATCATCGTGGGCGGAGGTATTGACGCCATTCCGGCAAGACTCCCAGCAGGGCCTGGGATGGTGGGATGAGGCACCCTGTATTAGCAGCAGCCGGGATCCACGGCAGGCCCGTAGGCGCCGATGCAAATTAAGCGGATGAGGTGCTTACGGAAGGCTAGTCTCGCGAGATCACGGACGATAAGATGGTCAGTGTGCCGCTGCTACTAAAGTATTAAACAACATTATCAGTTTCAAAAGAACATTGGAGTCGTGCCCGAGCTAAACCTCCTTGTTAAAAAACATTCAGTGCCCCTCCACTGCGTCAAGAAGGACGACCAGATAAGCTGTGTATGTGGGACCCTTAATGGCGAACGGCCGCGGCTCGGCTCCGTACTGAGCTATCTTCGGGCTCGGCCTACGTATGGGAAGAGCTTAATGCCTGCTTTACCTCCGCCGCGGCTCGGGCCAGTATTGCACTATCTGCGGGATCGGCCTACGTCATCATCATCAGCAGCAGCAGCAGCAGCAGCAGCAGCAGCCTGGTTGTGCCCACTTCAGGGCAAAGGCCTCTCCCATACTTCTCCAACTACCCCGGTCATGTACTAATTGTGGCCATGTTGTCCCTGCAAACTTCTTAATCTCATCCGCCCACCTAACTTTCTGCCACCCCTTGCTACGCTTCCCTTCCCTTGGAATCCAGTCCGTAACCCTTAATGGCCATCGGTTATCTTCCCTCCTCATTACATGTCCTGCCCTTCCCCATTTCTTTTTCTTGATTTCAACTAAGATATCATTAACTCGCCTTTGTTCCCTCACCCAATCTGCTCTTTTCTTATCCCTTAACGTTACACCCATTATTCTTCTTTCCATAGCTCGTTGTGTCGTCCTCAATTTATGTAGAACCATTTTCGTAAGCCTCCAGGTCTCTGCACCGTACGTGAGCACTGGTAAGACACAGCTGTTATACAGTTTCCTCTTGAGGGATAATGGCAACCTGCTGTTCATGATCTGGGAATGCCTGCCAAACGCACCCCAGCCCATTCTTATTCTTCTGATTATTTCACTCTCATGATCCGGATCCGCGGTCACTACTTGCCCTAAGTAGATGTATTCCCTTACCACTTCCAATGCCTCGCTACCTATCGTAAACTGCTGTTCTCTTCCGAGACTGTTAAACATCACTTTAGTTTTCTGCAGATTAATTTTTAGACCCAGCTTTCTGCTTTGTCTCTCCAGGCCAGTGAGCATGCATTGCAATTAGTCCCCTGAGTTACTAAGCAAGGCAATATCATCAGCAAATCGCAAGTTACTAAGGTATTCTCCATTAATTCTTATGCCCAGTTCTTCCTAATCCAGGTCTCTGAATACCTCCTGTAAACACGCTGTGAGTAGCTAGCATTGGAGAGATCGTATTTCCCTGCCTGACGCCTTTCTCTATTGAGATTTTGTTGCTTTCTTTATGTAGGACTACGGTGGCTGTGGAGCCGCTATAGATATCTTTCAGTATTTTCAGTATTTCAGTATCTTTCAGTATTTCGGCCTGCGTAATGACGTTTTATTCTAGTAGGGTCGCGTCAGTCACGGCGCGTACTCGACGGTACGAATGCAGGTGGCGTATGACGCGGACGCGGGAAGAGAAAGGTGTTTTGTGTCGGCACACGGAAACGATCCTGGGGAACTAGCCCTAAACAGCTTCGCCGTAATATATTATTATACGTTCAGCCATAATGCATCGCGAAAGCTCTGTGGCACACGCTCGCTTCTTCGTCTTCTCATCCACGCTGTCTCCATCCCGTATTTTCTTCCTCACTCACTCACTCACTCAAATAGGTCACTTTAATGAATAAATCCCTGTAAAGGGTGCACCACCGCTAGCTAACTCATTGTGCAGTATAGCCATCCTTGTAAAAGGAAGGACGCTATAGTTAGAAGTGAGATGAGTTTGCGCAGCATTCTGTGATGTCGATATCCGAGTTGGGGGTACCTGCTCTATGCCACCGGGCGAGTCTGACGAGTCAGGTCTTTCAGCTGTGACTTCCCGCGACTATCATCCACGCACTACCAAGTCCTATCTTGTTCTCGAGTAGATTGCCCTTCCCTTGGCACAGATTCTCCTAACCTATACTCCGTTTCATACATAGCAGTCAACGCTGTGGAAGCTAGGCAAGAAGTTCGGTTAGAAGAAGAAGAAAACAAGAAGAAAAGTTATCACTCCTCGCGTTTCGTCTATGCTTCGCTGCTCGCCCACAGCGTTCGCTCGCGCGTACGTGCACGTGAAGCTACTCGCGACGGGTTGCAAATAAAAAACCCGAAAAGACGACAAAAATAAATATGATGTAAAACAAGGCATTAGAAGCCGTTTATTACCATGTGTTTGTTTCTAAGGATTGAAACTTGTTTTATTTAACACTGAGCCTGTGTAAAAACAGTTGCGCACGATTGCGGTAAAAAAATATCGAACTCTATCCAAGTGCGAACGAAGGCACTGCAAGAAGGCTATCTAGCCTGCACACCGTTGACTGCTATGTATGGAACGGAGTATAATAGACCATTAGGTCTATACCTCTAGGTTTACAGCATTAGGGTATGAATTCAACGGCTTGTGAGACATTTTTAAACATTTCTGTGCCTACCCAACGAGAAATCCCGTCCAACCGTCTGCCCGTCACGTAAGATGAATGTTTAAAGGGAATGAACGCATAAAACAAAGTAAGTTCGAAAGGAAAAGCTTTAGCTGCAGTGAGTATCGAACATACAACCCCCCATTTAGAAGCCGAGTGTCTTACCTCTCGGGCTAAATACCCACGCTTGCAGAAGGTGAATATATCTGAACCATATGAATGTGTTGTACCAGCGGTACAAAACAAATCTCAAAGAAGAACAGTTTTTATAAAGAGTTTGTCGAAAGATTTGGTTATGGTGGAATAAAAGCAATATCTAGGACCCCATGTAGAGCCAACTTGGAGCCTTGTAGACACCTGGAAAGTTCTCGTTTTGCCGAGATTAAATGTCAAACACGATACATCCCCGATGCCTAGCGGTGGTCGCGGAAGGTGTCTTCCATTGGGTCGTTCCTTCACCGACCGAAATGCCACGGACCTGTGAGAGCTCGTGTGCTTCGCGTCACACGACACAGATAAATCAGCAGCCAATGAGTTGATAATGATGATAAGGAGTCATGAAAGGTTATATTATTATTATTTACATGTACCTTACAGGCCTTCGAGAAGGCATAGTGTAAGGGGGGAAATACGGTAACATATTAGTATGGAATCGGGAAGAAAATAAAGATCAGCATGATGAAAGGAGTACGCACAGAACATGGATAATTAATACATTAGCAAATACAATATGTAGAGCAATAACAATAAATGGTAAACAACAACATAATAGCATAATAACATTGTAAACGTTTTTGCATGTTATACAGTAGTAAGTATTGTAAAAAAGTGGGAGCACTGACATTCTTTAACTTGTAGAAAAAAATGCAAGAAAATTACGAAAGACATGACGTCTTTAGACGGTTGAAACGGCATATTTATCGATTAGCAGATTGCGAAATGCAGTGTGTTTAGTTTGGCATGCAATGGTATCTGGTAGTGCGTTTCATAAGCGGACCGCACGGGGCAAAGCTGAAAAATTAAAACGTGTGTGTTGCCATAAATTCGGGTGTAGCTCAACTGATTGTTCAGTCGTTGTGACGTCGAGGATGCTTTTTTCAGGTTTGATAAGGTTAGGCCAACTGTGTGAACAAATCTATGAAATAATAATAGAAAGGAAATATCACGGCGAGTAGTTAGTGGTTGCAACGAAAGATCGATTTTTATTTGGGTTACACTTGACTGGTTACTATACTTTTTTTAGAAATGAAACGGCTCGCTCTATTCTGGATGCTCTCCAGGAGTTCGATGATGTAATTTTGGTGAGGAGACCATATACAAGAGGCGTACTCAATTTGTGGCCGTACAGTAGTTACGTAAGCTAGTTTTCGTAGTGGTGAAGGCGCACTTCTTAAGTTGCGGCGCAGAAATCCTAATGATCTGGAGGCGTTAGCTGAAATGGAGGTGATGTGTTTAGTCCATGAAAGATTGTGTGTAAGGAGCACTCCTAAGTACTTATATCTGTGGTGTGATCAACTATGTTAGAATCCAGATAATAAGAAAGGTGAGAGTTAACAGTTTTTCGAGAAAAGGAAACTACTTTGCACTTCGACACGTTTAGGGACATGAGCCACGCAGCACGCCAATCACCTATATGTGCAAGATCATTTTGGAGTGCGGCGTGGTCAGAGGGACAGTTATTCGAACGGTATACAATGCAGTCGTCAGCAAATAATCGTACAGAAGATGATATATTGTTCGGTAAGTCGTTAATGTAAATTAAAAAGAGAAGAGGCCCAAGTACACTACCTTGAGGTACACCAGAGGTGACTTCAGAGAGGCCAGAGGAAAAGTTAGCAACAACAGTGAATTGTTGGCGATTAGTAAGAAAATTAGAAATCCATGATAGGGTTAGTGAGTCGAGTTTAATTGCTGAGAGCTTTGATATCAGGCGACTATGGGCTACACGATCGAATGCTTTCGAGAAATCCAAAAAGATGCAGTCAATTTGTTTATTACTGTTCATATCAAAGTGTAAGTGTGACGTGAATTCTAGTAGTTCTGTTTCGCAAGAAAATCCTTTTCGGAAACGATGCTGTTTCGGGTAAAAGAAGTTATTACATTCAAGATGAGGATATATATGGGATGCGATAATGTGTTCCAACATTTTGCAGCAAATGCATGTTAGTGATATAGGACGGTAATTATCACTAGAACTCTTGTCACCTTTCTTAAAGACAGGAACTACTTTTGCTATCTTCCAGTCTGTAGGAAGCATACCAGTTGTAAGCGATTGGTTAACTAGGTGTAGCAGAATTTTGCTTGATACTAGTATAGTTTTTTTTAGTATTTTAGAATTTATACCTCCTATACCAGAGGATGAAGACATTTTAAGGTTATCTATAAGTTCGACTACGCCTTTTAAAGTGATAGAGATGGGAGCCACGTACTGGAAATCAAAATCGGGAACAAAATGTATGTTTATTATCTTCTCTTGTAAAGACGGATGTAAAAAATGAGTTGAATGCTGTCGGACATTGACTGTCAGGAATAGGTGTGTTGTTTTTATCTTGCAATGAAATATTACTGCACTTATTACTAGGGTTAACTATATTCCAGAATTTTCTTGGATTGCTTGTAAGAACTCCCGGTATGTCTTTTGAAAAATATTTATTCTTGGCGACCAATAAAGCTGTGCAGTACTCTTTTAGATAGCTTTTGTATTTATCCAAAGCCAATGTTGTTTGTACGCGCTTAGCATTTTCATATAGGCGTTTTTTCTTGCTTCTCATTTTGTGAAGAGTTTTAGTAAACCATGGGCTGGAATTATCGTTAGTTATAGTAACAAGAGAAACGTGCTTTTCAATCAATGCAGACAACTTATCTCTGAACAGAACCCAATTTTCGTTGACAGATCTGCTGTAGAAGGATGGCTCTAATACATAAACAAAAAAGTTGTCTAGTTCAAAATTGATGATATCATAATTATCTTTATTGTAGTCTCTAATTTGCTTTGTTGTGTAACCAGTGGACGCGCACGGAACATCGATGGTCACTTGGAGTAGCTGGTGATCACTGAATCCATCTAAGCAAGTTATATGTGTGACAGTTTCTGGAGCTGTTGTTTAAATGAGATCCAAAAGATTGGAATTACGAGTCGGTTGATTAACTACTTGATATAGGTTGAAATCTAATGTTAAGGAAATAAAGCTTGTGCACATATGACACGAAGAGGATGGATTAACCCAGTCGATTGAAGGAAGATTGAAATCTCCGAATAGGTACATTATATCTGCCTGGCACAGACCAGTTGCCTCATTAATACTGTCATGTAATGCAGTTACGAAGGAAAAATCAGAATCCGGCGCACGGTAACAGTTACCGAGCAGTACCTTCACGGTTGATACAGAGCAGGCTGCCCAAATGATTTCGAGGTTAGTACGGGTTTGAACAACAAAAGATGCGATATTCTTTTTAATTCCTATCATGACACCGCCCCCACTTTTCTTATCTCGGTCGCGCCTGTATATGTTGTAGGTTGTGTTACCGGGGAAAATTTCGTCGTCAGTTATTTCAGGGTTTAACCAGGTTTCGGTGAAAGCAAGAGCATCCGAATTGCAATCGTCGAGAAAAGAAGAAACAAGATCGCGCTTTGACATAATACTACGGATGTTAGCAAACGATAATGATAAGGATGAAGAAGTAAACGTTTGATTTGGTTTATGGTGATTGCGCACATGCGTATTGTGCCTGAGCTAACTGTTGACCATGACAACTACTTCGGTCGAAACATCGTAGGTGTACGTTTCAGAGTCTATGCGCATTCGGTCGACATGCAACTTAAATGCCTTGTTATTATTCCTGGCAAAGCTAAGGAATTTCCGCCTCGCTTGTCGCGTTGCGGGAGAAAAATCCTCGCGGATTGAAAACATCGATCCCTTAAGTTTAGGTGCTGAAGCCAAGATACGCTCTTTTTCCTTGAAAAAAGTGACCCTTGCTATGATTGGCCTGCGTTTTTCTTGTGAATGTTTGCCCAAACGGTGCACGCGCTCGAATTGTTGAGCTGTCGTGTTAACGCCAAGTTTTTCTGAGCAAAACTTGATAATTTTTTGCTCGGACGCAGCCCAATCTTCTTTGGGATCATCATCTACTCCAAAAAACAAGAGATTCGAGAGGCGTAGTCTATTTTCAGTGTCATTGCATCTTGAAGATATGGCTGCCAATTGCTCGGAAACGTTGCTTATAGCATCAGAATTTGTCCCGGCTTCGGCTGTGGAATGCGAACAAGTGGCGGATTCTAATTTTATGATTTTCGCACTGAGCAGCTTGATTTCGTTTTCTGGTGCCTCTTGCTTTTCTTTCGCCTCCTTAAGTTCGGCGATTAAAGCAGCGTGACCATTTTCAAGCTTTCGAATGGATTCTAGAGCCTCGACAAATGCATCAGCTTCAGTTTTGGACATTCGATCAGGATTTGGTTCAAAGTCTCCAGAAAGTATGAGCAGAAGGGCAGAAAATGCATTATGAATGTTGGAATACAACAGCAAAAACCACTTAAACAAATCATGAAGTTCTACAGGGCACGACACCGCACATAAACAGTAGTTACTGCTCCTAACATACGCCGCATTATTCAGGTAACTGACCTGTAACAAGAACCAGCGTGAGCGTGCCATTCCCGGTGCGCTGTCGCGCCCGAAGTGCGCTGTTGATGGCTGGCATTTAAGGCTTCCGCACACTGTGTCGAGGGTAGTCGACGCACACCCGTGTTGCCAGTTGGTGTAGAAAGCTTCGTCCGGAACCGACCTCCAGCGCCGTGATGCCGGCAGTGATGGTGACAGCTTGACTCCAAAGTTCTGGCTTGGGTGAACAAGCGAAGAACAGACTGCCCAGGGGATAGCGCCCTGTAACAAGAACCAGCGTGAGCGCGCCATTCCCGGTGCGCTGTCGTGCCCCTCGACTTCTTTGTTGCTTTCTCGACTTCTTTGTTACTATGACGATCAAACTGTTCATAATATCAGTCCCATCACGCTTGATAATAGTTCGACGGGGATGGATAAGGTCCAAAAGAGCGATAAGGGCGTATATTGGTAGGAGCAATTCTGATAATATTGATAAGGACTGATAAAGGTTGATAAGCGTCGGATCAAGTTCGATAAGGTTAATAAGTTTCGATAAGGGTTCGTAACAGTCGGACCATGTCCGATAAGGTGGATAACACGGATAACGGCTGATAAGTGTGACGTGCAGTTAGATAAGGGTTAATAAGAGTTTATACTGGTCGGATCAAGTTCGATACTATACCGGGCTTCGTGTAGATGATAATACCGGGCTGCGTGTAGATGAGCAAGTGGCGCAATGCTTACGCATACTTAGACAACAAAGTGTCAGTGGGTTACATGACCTGCTAGGCACTATTCATTCTCAATTTCCAAACGCTTCCTTTTTTCTAATAGGATATTTTAATTTTCCAAATATACAGTGGTATTCATTTTCGCCTACAGCTCATCCCGCTTCTGGAGAATCCAAAGCTTTTTTTTTTAATCTCTGCTCCTTGTTAGCTCTTTCACAGCTGGCATGTACGGCAACTAGACTGGAAATTGGAACTGCCAACGCGCTGGACCTAATAATAACGTCATCCCCTGAGCTTGCGTCTAATATTTTGTACTTACCTGGTTTAAGTCACCACCTACTTCTGTAGTTTACTGTTAACACTCCTGCATCAAAGAAAAACGCGAGTATATTAGTTATCTTAGATTTCAAAAAAAAAGCGAAGTTTGAGGAAAATAACACTGAATTATCGAATTTTCTCGACTTCTTTGTTACTATGACGACCAAACTGTTGATAATAAGCGGCAACTTTTCAAAACTAAACTTCATAAACTCGTAAAGAAGGACATCCTCTTGCGCAAATTCTCCTTCAGTATCAACGCTCCTTGGTAGAACGCTCACTGAAAACACCCAGCAAATAGACAAAAGCGGGCATGCCATGCCGCTAACTCTTCTTCTGACACGCGATGGGAAGCCTACTATAATGCTAACTGTACATACGTGCCACCACTAACTCTAGCTAAAAGCAAATTTCTTCAAGAAACGATGCTACCAGGTTAACCCAAAACATTTTGGCGAGTGATTAAACCTTTCACTAACAATACAATTAACATGGTTAACGATACTGGCGCTACTATATCAGATGACGAATGTCCCTCCGTTCTTAATGAAATTTTCTGCAATAACGTCGTCGTTATTCGAAACCCACCACTCCCCACCGTCACACCATGCGCATTAACCCAATAATAATTGATCCATCCAGTGTTGTTAAGGCCACGCAATCACTAAAGATATCTGTCTCGTCTATCGCAGACCTTAATAATTCAAAACTTCTAAAAAACGCTACCTTGTATTCATCAATTATTATTTCAACAATATTTTTACAGTCTCCTGACACCCACCACTTCCCCGCTGACTGGAAACTCGGGAAGGTCCTTCCACTCCACTAGTCTGGTAACAAGAATTCGCCTAACAATTATCGCCCTATCTCCCTAACCAGCATTCCCTGTAAAATGTTTGAACACATTCTGTCTTCTCAGCTTACCTGGTTATTTAATTCATCTCATTTCTTCTTCTTCCCAACACGGCTTTAGAAAAACACTCTCTTGTTAAACCCAACTACTCTCCTTCACCCATAAACTACACTTAATTTTGGATCGTACTTTCATGGCTGACTGTATATTTTGGACTACTCAAATGCATTCTATACAATCTTTCACAAACTATCTTTTCAAGTTAAGCAAAGTTCATATAGTTTCAAATCTTTTAAACTGGTTTGAGTATTTCTTGACTAACCGTCTTCAGTTTGTTGAATGCAATGATCCCAGATCATCTGCTAAACCTGTCCATTCCGGGGTTCCACAAGGGTTAGTTTTTGGTTACATCCTGTTCCTAATATATATTAATGACCTGGTTGGCTGTGTTTCTTCTAAGATTATTTTATTTGCTGATGACTATGTCATTTTCCCTGAAATTGCCAACGATAACGACAATAATGCCCTTCAAACTGACCTTGAGGCCACATGTCAGTGTTGTGACACATGGCTTATGCAACCAAGTCCTAACAAATGCAAAGTTATGCGTGTAACTCGAACCTCATTCACCTGTCTCTGCTATTTCCCCAACAGAGTTATCTTGGAGTCTGTTGCTTCCTACCGTTATCTCGGCGTGAACATAACCTCAACCCTAAAACGAAGTGGGCACACCAGTATCATAATTAACAATGCCAACCGCATGCTATGTTGCCTCCGTCGAAATTTCTCCTCTTCTCCTTCCACCTCAAACTACTCTACAAAACGCTAGTCAGAACAATACCTCAATACGCGTCTTCCGTATGTGATCCTTTTTCTAACACTCTCATCACTGCACTTGAACTTGTCCAGAATAACGCCGCTAGATGCATCGCTGCCAACTATTGTCGCACAGCTAGCAACACTGAAAGGAAAAGCACACTCGAAATCCCTCCGCTTGCTGCTCACCGCAAGCACTCTTGCTGTACTAGTTTCCCAAACTATATTATCATATTCCACACCTACGTTTTCACCTAATGTCCCCCCACCCCCCCTCCTATACGTCTTAACGCATCAACCATGTCAACAAGGTTGCTATTGCGCCGTGCCGTGCGAAAACATACCTCGAGTCTTTCATACCGCGTACTTCCAAAGAATGGAATGGTCTTCCCTGCTTTCAAGACCTTGTTAGTTTTCGCGGTCATGTAGCCAACACTGCGCCATAAATTGTTCTCAGCTTAGCTGTTGTTTCAACATATATTTCTACTTTTTTGTATATACCCTACTAGCTGTTATTGTATAATAAGGTACTTACATTTTGCATCGGTTTTGTTTCCCTTGTAATTTACTGTGTCTCCGGGCCTTGAGGGTAGTAGTAAATAAATCAATAAATAAATAAACTCCAGTGCAGCTTCTACATATTTTTTTGTTCGACAATAACATCGATGAAGCACGATAATGTGTCTATAAGACATCGCGGAAAGATGAGGTATCCCAAGATGACGCTACCAGCATTCGGTAACCCGGTATTATGCAAACGAACTTGCACATACCGGAATACGGGACGCTCTAAAACTGTCTATTCCGAGACCCAACTGCAGCAAAATTTTATTCCACTTGAGACCCTGCTAGCTGACCTCCAATGCGGTGCAGGTCAAATGTGAAGTGAGAAACGTAAATTGCAAATTACTAAGTTAAACACGCAAAAGAAGTTGTTTTCTCTTCGAGTGATATATACGAAAGGACCAGAATATGGAGCACCTATAGGTTGCAGCCATCTTGGGCAAGGGCTGTGGAACTGGCGAACCAGTGAGCAAAATTGAATGCTGCGTGGAGTATTTTCGGCAATAAAAAGATTTGTTTACATTATTTGGTGCATGCAATGCCTTTAGCTACTGGATACCAGGTTAAATTAAATTGTGGGGTTTTACGTGCCATAACCACTGTCTGATTATAAGGCACGTCGTAGTGGAGGACTCCGGAAATGTTGTCCACATGGGGTTCTTTAACGTGCACCTTAATCTAAGTACACGGGTGTTTTCCCATTTCGCCACCATCGAAATGCGACCATCAAAGCCGGGATTTGATCCCGTGACCTCGTGCTCAGCAGCCCAACACCGTAGCCACTGAGCAACCACGGTGGGTAGGATACCAGGTCAACTGAGAGGCTTGTTATTGAGAAACAAGGGAAGCTAAGATCACATCTGGTGCAATATGACAATGACACTATTGAAAAAAGGAAGAACAGTGCGTACCAGATGTAGGTTATATAGTGTAGTGCTTGTTGAAGTGCGTTGAGGATGATGATGATTGGCATTCCCATCGAAGTAAGGCCACAAAAACAGTCACCTGGGCTGCTAGAGCTAATTAGTATTGCATTCTTGAATACCTGTTTATTATTTTGCCTATCCTTTTTGATCGTTTCTCGATTCAATAAAACTTCTATCTCTATATTGCGCAGTTGCCCAGGATTATCACGACTCCAGGTCAATCTCTTCGGGGCTTTGTCCAAATAGGAACAAAGAATTCGAAGATAGCCTATAAGACAACACGTGAATAGTGAACAGCTGGCATGTAACATGCATAAGTGACATCCTCCATGTGTCTGCTCAAGAACTGGGTCGTTGCGCAATAACCGTGGTTCTCCTGCACCAGAATCATTCGAACTAGTCTCCATTCACGTCACTATTTCTCATCGGTAGACTGCAGGAACTGATGCTTTGCCTGGTAGTATTCCAACGAAACGAATATTCGACAACTTCGAATAGCGAATGCTCGAATTGAATAGACACCAAATAGCAAGGGCTATTTGATTCGTATTCGAAATTTTTAATATTCGCACCCCACTACACATCATAGAATGCTGTGATTTGCGAAGACAACTCTTTTGTTGATCGCAAAGGTGAACGTCTTTGGAAGACTCAATATCAAAATCAACTACATCGCGCTGTCGCAGTAAATGAGTCCAGAGTCAAAGGCATATCGCCTAACTGTGGTGTTTCCCTTTAATAGCTGACGGTGGGGAAATGACAGAACCAGTAAGCAACCGCGAATTACCCCACGTTCTTACAAAGCAATGAACAGGTGCACAGTTTGAAATCATAGTAAACAGGTGAACGTTCAATATGATCGTCAAGTGCCACGCCTTCCTCCTTGCTAGCCTCCGGCTGTCAGACGAGACAACGGTATAATGCTAGTCTAGAAACAAGGCCATATTAAGGAAGCCTGAATAGTTGTTACGGCCTTAGCGAATTCATGTTTCATATAGCCGTCGCAAACTCCCTAGTCATATTTATTTCCTTTTTTTCTTTTTATTTGCTTGAGCTTTAAAAAAACCCTATGGGCGAGTCTACTTTAATATTTGTACAGTATGAAACTATTCGATTAACCTTGAAACGTTTACTGCCTCTGGGCGATTAAATACAAACTATAGTCCTTTATCATTCTTATCGCGTTTGTTACCTCGCACCGAAATTTCGGCACACAGGTAAGTACGGCGAGTGTTGGGACAGAGTGAGGAATTAGAAATTCCCGTGACGGTAGCGCGGCAGTCGGATTGGAGCGACTTGCCGCCGTGCTTTGTGTTAGTCGCACATGTGTGCAGCGCACCGCTCCTACAACGAAATGAACTGTACATCTGAAATTACTGTACATCCTGGCCGAATACCTATATTTAGGTGTATTGCGCGCCCGTTTACAACTAATCTGCCTGTGCAGCGAAGGACTTTAAGCTTTTCCAAAGGCCGCTTCGCTTCATTGAAACTAACGCATGTAGCAAACGGTTCCGCTGCCCTCTGCAGCCACCACACCGGTGCTATGGGAAAACGGAACGTCGGTCAACATCGTAGCAAGCATGCGAAGTGTGCCGCGAACATCTGTGGTCGGCTGCTGTCACGCATTCCGTTGGACGAAGTGCGTGGAAGAAAATTGACGGCTCACTTCAGTAACTATATCATCAGTTCATCTCCTTAAATAAGGATGTTCGGTTTTGCTACACGTGTTTATCCGGCTCCGCTGTGAATGGTGCTGAGCACTGTCACTACACCGAAAGATTTTGGAGGTCCCAATCGCTTCGTCATAAAGCCGTTTGACTGTATATAGTGAAACTTTTCTGTTGGTGGATTGTATGCCAGTTCCTGCTATAATGCTCTTTCCAGAGCCGTTAGGAAAGAAAGCTAAGAAGTCGTTACTTTGCGGTGTAAGGTTGGAATTATAAAAGACGCGCTCATAGTAATGAAAGTCATGTTTGTAAAAAACTGATCCCGTGCTATGCACTTCGCAGTCTCTCATAGAATCAGAATCAGAATCAGAATCAAAAATTTATTATTAGAAGTTGGGTCACAATTGCAAGTACTTAGTATGCAGAAGGAGGTCCCATAGTCAAAGACTGTATCGGGACCTCCTGTACAAGAACGGTTATTGTAGTTAACATCTAAAGGCAACAACAGCATATAATAAGGAAGTATACAAGCAACAGGAAAAGAACGGTTACAGAACAAAATACATGATTGATTACAAAAAAATAACAAGGTTTAGCATATCTCATGGTAGCAGCAAAATTGTGCGCGAACAAAATACCAGCAGTTTATTTACAACAACAAAGGAAAAAAAAAGAGGAAAAAAAAAGAAAGAAAAACAAAAAAGAGAAGAAAAAAGCGAACCATGACCGACTACAGTAATCCTTGTCGTTAATCTAACAATAAAAAATACATTTTTAGTTCTCTTTTAAAATGTGATAAAGATCTTGAGTTTTTTATTGTGAAAGGAAGCGTGTTCCATATTGATATGGAAGAGAATTCTACAGACTGCTTACCATAGTTAGTACGGATTCTTGGTAAAAGAAAATTGTTATTCAACGCAAATCTGGTGGTACTATGAATCATCAGGTTAGAAGGCGAAAATGGGATCGATGGTAGCTCATTATTCACAAATCTGTAGAAAAAGATACCTAGGTTGTATTTAGTGAGTCCAGATATGGTAAGAATGTTATTCTGGCGTAGTAGGGAAGTGGCATTAGAAAAGCGTGGGCTGTAAGTAATTATTCTTATGGCTCGGTTCTGAACTGTCTGGAGAGATGCAGTATGAGTATTATAGGTGTTACCCCAACATATTATGCCATAAGTAATGTGAGAGTGGACAAAAGAGTGGTAAAGCGAGAGTAATGTGGCACGTGAGAAGTAAGGGCGTGTTTTAATTAAGATGCGTATACCATAAGCTATTTTCTTTTTTATGTTAGCAATGTGATTGTGATATTTCAAATTACAATCAAGTAGAATACCAAGAAAAGATGAACATGAACTTGGAGGAAGGCGGTGAGAACCGAAAGTGATAGGTGGAATGGATGGTATGTTTCGCTGATGAGAAGAGAATACAACAAATTTAGTCTTAGTTGCATTAATAGATAACATGTTAACATTACACCACCTTAGGATATTTTCTAAGTCAGCATTTAACTTATTAACGAGAGATGAGATATCTTTATGAAATGTGAATATAGTGGTGTCATCTGCGTACAGAATGCATTTTGTGGAAGAGAGACAGTTAGGTAAATCATTAATATAAACCAAGAATAGAAGTGGACCCAGGATAGATCCCTGGGGCACACCAACGTTAGTAATTCGCTGTCTAGAATAAGCGTTGGAAATGGAAACAACTTGAACTCTGTTATATAAGTAGCTTTTTAGTAGTGAGAGGGCAGGCCCACAAATGCCAATAGCTTCGAGCTTCGAAAAAAGGATATTATGATTTATGCTATCAAATGCTTGCGTTAAATCGATAAAAACTGAAGCGGCGAGAAATCCTTCGTCGATTAATTTTTTTAGTTGATCAGTAAGATGAATAAGTGCCATCTCTGTGGAATATCCGTGGCGAAAACCAAACTGGCATGAAGAGAGAATATTAAATTTGGAAAGGTATTTCGTTAGCCGTATTTCAATTAGTTTCTCAATAACTTTCCCAAAGAATGGTAGAAGGCAAATAGGTCGGTAATTATTTATTAATGAGCTATCGCCTTTCTTAAAAACTGGGATGACTTTGCCACGCTTAAGTTCAGAAAGAAATAAACCAGTCTTGAAAAATAAATTAACAATAAATGAAAGTATATCTGAAATTAAGTGCACAATTAATTTAATGTTAGCAGGGTGGACTTCATCAATTCCAGCGCTTGTCACTTTTAGATTATTTATAACTGCAGTTATTTCTTCCGGCGTTGTAGGAAATAAAAAGAATGAATGAGGTAGACGGTTCATGCTGATGGTCTGTGTAGAGGAAGGTAAAGTGTTAGGAAAGAAAAAACTACTAAAAGCCTCAGCCATATCTGCAGGGGAATTTAGCTCGACTCCATTTATTGACCCTTTATTGCTCCTAGACGTTAGCGGTGTAAATAAATAAATAAATAAATAAATAAATAAATAAATAAATAAATAGACTGAATACTCAATTAACTAGTCCATCAAACAAACCAACAATTACATGTCTCAGAGGAATTTCCCTTTGCCACCGCTCCAGTTTCTCACTCCGACGATACCTTAACAGCTGTAGCCAAGCCGATGCAAAATCCCGATGGCAAATAAGTCAACGAGACTAGCCGAGCCCCTACTTGCTCTCCAGCATGGACCCGGTTCCATCAACCACTGAGCCTCTACGCCTATTGAAGCACGAAGAGATTGATGATTAGCGAAATCCTTTATGTTCGGCTGTTTTCACCACATATTGGTCGCGTGGTCCCACATCGAAGTAGTGGAGGAGTCAAGGGAGTTCAGCAGGTTGGACTATAGCCTTACAAGGGTCGGCGTTACCGCCTCCTTTTCTTTTTGTATTTGTTGTTTCTTTTAGACTGAGAAGGTGCGAAATACGTGTGAATTGGTGTTCCGTTCATTCTTCCCTTTTTTTTTTTTGAGGGAAGGCCAATGACAAATCTTGCAAATCTTTGCGACTCCTCGTGGCTAAGTTGCAGCTGAAAAAGCTCGCTGAGCTGTTTATCTTGAGGGAGGAGCCTCGCTAAAGCAGTGCCAGGAGAGCCGCGCTGTTCTAGATATCATCCGCCATTGCTGCCCGAGAGTCTACGACTGCAAAAAAGAAAAATAATATCCAGCATAATGCGACGAGTGGCAGCGATTGTGCTTGGAGAGAGTAAATGAAGAAAGAAAGCAAGGCAGAGAGTTTAGCCAGAAGCACGTCTGGTTCACTATCTCATGCAGGGTAAAGGGGTCTAAGGGATGAAAAGAAAGAAAGAAACAAACAAACAAACAAACAAAGAAAAGCAAACACTGAGGGCACGCTTCGAACGAAACTACAGTCACTCACTGAGGTCTGTCGGTGTCAGGAACTGCAGTAATGTACGTATCGCTCTCCGGGCTTGCGAGGCACATGGCCGCAGTCCAACTACTTTTGCCGCCGAGAATCACCACCAAAAAAAGAAAGGGCAGGCGCTTTAACCAAGCGGCCATTCGGTTGGTCACCTTGCATGCTGGAAAGGCGACGAGCGGTTGAGAGAATGAAGAAAAAGCAAAGGGAGAGAAAGAAAGACAGATGCAGTAAAAGAAACGCACGGAGGTTAACTAGATCAGAAATTCTGTTTCCTACCTTACACGGCCAAGGGGGGGGGGGGGGGGGCAGCCGCAAAAAGATGAGGAGCAAATCGGGAGAGAGGGACAGCACATGCACACAATCCCTGTTGCTCGTATCGTGGGATATAGAGTTAACTCTTGTCAGTGCTAGAGTCACTCCTCAAGCTTTGTTGTCCGCAAGAAGTACCGGCAATACATTCGTAGCCCTCTGCTGCTACGGCTTGAGAGGTCGGTATTTTAAAATGACTTGTTGTCTCAATATTCCGCCAACAATGCAATCAAGCGCCGTCCACATTAAAGTGTAGTCGGCACCGTGTGTCTATGAGCATCCTCTGAGGTCTGTTAATATTTTTTTTAATTCATTAGTGCGCGCGTGCCCTTCTGTGTTAAAGAAGGGCGAGGCCATGCAGCCGGCATCTTTGCCTCTGCAAAGGACCAACCGTCCAGGTGGCCCAGAGTTCTCCGGATATGCTGACGTTGGGACGTCGAAGCGGGTGCAGTGGCCGAGGAGGTGCTCGACAAGGGAAAGGGCTACGATGAGTACTGAGCTGTCCCAGTTTGGCGCACTACACGAACGCGGTCAAGCGAGAAACCTCGCAGCCTCTTGCTCAACAGCGATGGCGGAGCTAGGCGCAAACTCGTCTATTTCGCGAAAAAAAAAACTAAGCGCTAAAATGGCTTGCAAAATGGAAGGAAGGGAAGTCTCCCTATAGAAATCCTCCACGGGATGCTTGCACAAAGGATTTCGAGACTGGCCTTAGGACGTCGTGCTCGTGGCGATAAGGCAGACGCGTTTCGAGCCCACAGCAACATCCACGGCCAAGCAGCCTGCGTTTTTATGACTGGGCTCGGGGGCCACGCCGCAACGGTCGTGGCTGTCAGCGCCTTATCTTTATTACAGCGCGAGACCGACGCAGAAGCATCGAACGCGAACGACTCTGTGTTCTCCTGCTGCGAAGGTCTTGTCGCGCGTGGACAACGAGCATCCAAAAATAATTTACTTCCATGTGGGGTGAGAGAGAGTGCGAGGGAAGAAGGCATGGACTGCGGACAAGAGGCCTGCCATACGCAGTGACACCTAATGTCGGCTGTTTCCTGGTTGTCGAAAAGCGTTGACAGGTGCCAGTTGTAACGTGAAAACAAATAAATTTTGAGAAAGAAAGAGAGCGTTTGTTCATTATATGTGACTTTGTTATCCTGTACGTCTGTTACATGCATCAGTTTTTCTTACCATCCGTATATAAATAAATGCTGGTGCCCTAGGCAGCACCGGCTACCCCTGTTCTCCAGCATGACAATTGGACTCAAAACGCTGAAAACGATAGAAACATCAATTAGATAAAAGTACATTGACGTTAGTTGTATTGTTTACGCATATATCTAACGTTCCCGCGAATCCACAAAATACCCGCCGCGGTGGCTTAGCGGCTATGGTGTTAGGCTGCTAAGCACGAAGTCGTGGGATCAAATCCCAGCCGCGGTGGCCGCATTTCGATGGGGGCAAAATGCACAAAGGCCTGTTTCCCGTGCAATGGGGGCACGGTAAAGATCCCCTGGTGGTCAATATCAACCCGGAGTCCCCAACCACTCGTGCCACATCAATCGAATTGCTGTTTTGGCAGGGAAAACCTCATAATTAATTCATAAATCCACAAAATAGAAATGTTGTTTGTTTATCAATAACGTAACAATAATCTTATTTAGGTGTTCGAATGCGAAAAGCTTTTTTTTGCCTACTTCAGCCGTTTTGAGCCTATCTATCTATCTATCTATCTATCTGTCTGTCTGTCTGTCTGTCTGTCTGTCTGTCTGTCTGTCTGTCTGTCTGTCTGTCTGTCTGTCTGTCTGTCTATCTATCTATCTATCTATCTATCTATCTAGCTATCTATCTATCTATCTATCTGACCTCTTACAACAATCAGTGACCCAAGTTGTCTACCTGTTTGGAACACTAGGTATGTGTTCCAACGGCATCACCATCAGGAGGTCGTGATGCCGTCGTGTTCGTTCCATTGTCGTCATTCAGCATCGTGACCTCACTCTCGTCATGCCGTCGTCGTTCCTACTTCTTCCCGACCCAGTCACCCAAATTGTCTAATAGCTTGGGCCAATAGGTATAATCTCGAGGTCGTGATTTCGTCATGGTCATTGCATCGCTGTCATTCCAGCTTTGTCATCCGACACTCTGCCCGACATCGTCGTCACGCCATCGTTGTCATACATACAATCGTCATTCATTTCTTATGACACCGCCATAGTGATGCCATTTTTTTGTTCAACCGTCATTATTCTAGCTTCACTATCTAACTCTCAACTTGCTGTCACCTCCCTGCCTTTCCTTCTCCCCTTTTTCCTTCCTTCCTTCCTTGCTGTCACCGTCACGCCTTCTACTGTGACCCAGTGGCGCAAGTTGTCGAATAGCTTGGGTCACAAGGTCACAAGGTCGTGATCCCATCGTAGTCGTTGTGTCATTGCCATTTCAGCTTTGTCAATCCACTTTCGTCATGCCGTCGTCACCACACCATCATCGTCACACAGCCGTCGTCTTGCCGTCGTCGTCACGCTGACGTTTTATCATTGTCATCACTTCAGTAACATACTCCTATGTCATCATGCCATCGTTGACATACCGCCTTCGTCATTCCATAGGCGTCAATCTTTCTTCGTCATTGTATTGTAATCATACTGTCATCATTCAATTGTGATTAAGTAATCGTTGCCGTGCCACCATCTTCAGTCGATATCATGTCTCCAGTGTTAGATTGTCGTAGTTATGCCGTCGTGGTCGTGCTGTCATCGTCACTCCATCTAAGTCGTCCGACTCTCATCCTGCCGTCGGCGTCACGCTGTCGTGGTTATACAGGTTTCGTGATTAGGTCATCACCACGCCATTGTCATCATATATACAGTCGTCAGTCATTCGTTATCGCAGCACCATAGTGATGCCGTCGTTCATTCAATCGTCATTATTGTAGCGTCATTATCTGACTGTCAACTTGCTGTCACCGCCACGCCTTCTACTGCGACCCAGTGGCGCAAGCTGTCCAATAGCTTGAGTCACAAGGTAACTCATGCTCCTATGTCATCATGCCGTCTTCGACATATCGCCTCCGTCATTCCATCGGCGTCAATCTTTCTTCGTCATTGTATTATAATCATACTGTCATTATTTATTTCCAAGTCGATATTCCTGGGTCACTCACCGGCTACAATACGTGATTGCAATATGTGCCGCAAAGTAATTAATTCAACATATAATTAGCGGATTTTTGTTAATTAGTTGAATATGTGTTTCAATTCCTCGTTCATCTAGTGTCCGCTCCTCTGAATAATTCAGCTGAAGAACTTGAATTGCGTTTGCAACAGGCTATTCTTTTCTGAATTCCATAAAACCTAAAAATGATCACCCTGTATACAGTGTTGACTTGCACAAAGCGTTTATGGGTGCTTGTGTTATGATGAAGATGCTTTGCCCTTGAACCCAAGTGGCAGCTGAATTCAAAGGCCCGTGACAAAACAACTTTCTTGCTTGGCATATGGTGCGGCGTCGCAGGTACGAATGAGTGTTTATTTTTCACACGTATGGCCAACAGTGTCGCGTCCAATTTGTGTGTGCGTGATGAGAGAGTAAAGCACCTTCTGTGACAGTGTGCGTCATTCGACATTCAACAGTGTGAGCTAGCGTCAGCCGCTTAGACGGACTGCTCTCAAAGGAAATGATCCTGGGACCATTGCGATGTGGAACTTTGTCGAGGGCGGTGGCCTGTGCGATCTATATTAGTAATAATTTACCCTTCCTTTCCTTTCCTTCGCCTCACTAAGGCCTCGAGCCAGCCTGTGAGAATAAAGATGGGTCCGAGATGGAGACCAAAAGACAAAACACAGCTTTCAAATGAATTGGTTTTTCCTTCGCAAATATACTAGCCTGTAGAATCCAACCTGCAGCCTATTTGTCTGCAGCCATAATGCAGCAGTGGTTCTTGTTTCACCCCAACTCAGCGTCACTGGCTCAGAGCCCCGGAACAGTTTGCTGGCAAAATACACGGGTCTGAGTCCACAGATACTACCGTTAGACGGAGGCAAGACTATAAGCATGGCCTCTGACGGCGTTCGTTACTGCCAGACTATCCCTGTAATTTTTTTTTTGCGTAGTGTATAACGTTGGTGTGTATTGGCGGCCCCAGAGAAACTACAAGAACACTGCTAGTCAACGAGCTAACGACGCCGACGTCGTTACGCTTCGCCGAGCGCTCGTGCGCGTCGCCGAGTTCGCATGCTCGGAGCATAAAACGCGCTAATGACTACGTCGCTGGCTTCTGTGTGGGCTGAACACGTCGAAAAACCTTGCGCATTTTTTTCTCTCATAAAAATGACATGTGAAACGTATATATATATGTATATGTATATAAGAGGAAATGTGTTAGGCGTGATATAGACATAGGCAGAAGCTCATTCTCACAAGAAAGACATTTGCAGGATGACATTATTGTCACGTTTTATTCTTTACTTCCTCTCTGCGCAGTGACATATGCGTAGTAGATTTTGCTGCGAATTCACCGTCACGTATGTGTTCTTGCCCCGCATTCGCTCGCTGCAACTTTGTGCAAAGCTGTTTCTCCGCGTAAGGAAGGAAGTACCATCCCAGGAAAGAAAAAGGGCGAGAGAGATAGAAAATGTACGCGGGGATTATAAAGCAATTCTACATTCATGGACCATCCTTTCTGGAAAATTGGTATGGGTTTTCTTCGTAGCTTTGTCCTGCTCTCGGGTATATGGTCACTTTCTGTTTAATCGAGGCATTTCTATGTCGAGAAAGTCGTGGACGAAAATGAGCTAACGACTCTACGTCCGACACGAGTGTACATAAAGGTAGTTATACATAGGCTATGAAGGGGCAGACAGGTGTAAGAAATCAAAGTTAAGGAATGCATCGTATAACAAGCTGCGATGACGAGTCACGTATAAGATGCAACTATAACATGCAGACTATGGCACCTTTGCAATAACCAGCGGAGAGCTACATAACACGAGCAAAAAAAATAACTAGAAATTTGCTGCAGTCTGAAGGTATAGTACCCGTGACGCAAGCAGTGACTTCGGTAAGCCGTCTACACATAGTGTATCCGGGACAGTTGAGGAAACGAATGGGGATAGCCTTTATTATTTTGGCCGCAGAAGCAAACAGTGGATAACGAGAGCTTTCCGGGGGTAGCGGGAGTGCTTCGTATAAGCTGTACTTGGGCACAACTGATGCATTAATGTTCCAATACTTCCTTAAAGGAAGGGAAAGAGATAAGTAGAAGGCAGGGAGGCTAACCAGAATAACGTCCGGTTACCTACCCTACACCGGGGGAATGGGAAAGGGGGAAAACAAAGATGAAAAGCTTGTAATCTAAGGAGTAGCTAAGATTTGGGTCGATTTCGTAAAGTATCGACTTCTTGCTGCTTTCTGTTAACCGAATGAACGCACCATTCCTTCTTCCGCATCACTTATGAATTGGTGATAGTCACAAAAATGGCGCTCCGGATAACGCGGAAGCATGTAATTCTGTCGATGATGTTTTCGTAGCTGATTTAAACTGTAAAAAGCATGTCGCTCATATTACGAGTTAATCTAGTTACCAATAAAACCTAAAGGACCGTTATACTTCACCGAAACTCGCGGTATATTCAATTAAGGCGGAATTTGCTGTGATCCACAGAGCAGCTCTTAGACAAACTTGAAAAAGTTGCGAACCGGCGAGTCCAGTTATCGCTGACAAATGTGATATGATCCTTATAATGACGGAGACTGAGAGAGCATTACATTTTCGCACCTTGGTTGACTGCCTCTTCAAAAGCTTAGAATGAAACTTGTTTTTTATGAAGGATTACTCGATGAGATTCAGAGAGAGTTGTACTTTAAGCCACCCACGTGTACCTTGCGGAAATGAAATCAGAAGTTGAAAGTCCATGATATTCTCTTAGAGGATGATGTCTCTTCTCATATATATATATATATATATATATATATATATATATATATATTGACACGTGTACTTAGCTTTATCGGGCGACCACGTTTCGCCGCCTAACAAATGTTATCGCACAGCGCAGGACGCGCTGCATGTAAAAGAAGTTTCTGGAATGTTATCGATGGTTCCGTCCACTGTCTTTCACCGCAACTTGCGTAATCTGATTCCGTATATGCGCGACGCGAATAGTGTAGAACTTTGTGGAAGACACGCGGGTCCCAGTGGTTAATCTGGAGCATTCGACGACTGATCTATAAAAGCCGACGCGCTTGACCCGCTGATCAGATTTTCGACGATCGCCGACCGTGTTCGCCGCTATCGTTGTGCTATAAGTGTAGCCTGTTTTTGTGGGCACAGGTTCGCCCAATTAAAGTTCGTTTTGTCTTTCACAGTATTGCTACTGTGTTCTTCAACGTCACCACCACGTGACATCTGGTGGAGGTGCTTGTGCGTTCATGTACCGAACGCCCCCGCAAAGCCGCGATCCAAGCCCGAAGCCCGAGGACAAAACCAACATCGCCCAAGACCAGCGTGCTAGCCGCCGACAGCAAGGACTGCCCCCCGAGCACGGCCTTCTACCTGAGACGAGCAGGAAGATTGCCACCAAGTCCACCTCAATGGCAGCCCCAGCGTCCCCAGTCGTGCTGCAGCAGCCTAGGGAGCCCCCGACGTTCCGCGGTTCAACAATCGAGGACCCGGAAACCTGGCTCGAGACGTATGAGATGGTCGCTGCATTTAACAGCTGGAACAGCGAGGACAAACTGCGACATGTCTTCTTCGCTTTGGAAGACGCTGCCAGGACGTGGTTCGAGAAAAGAGAAGCCACCTTAACGACCTGGGACCTTTTCCGAAGCGGCTTTCTGCAGACATTCACAAGCGTCGTACGCCGAGAACGAGCCCAAACACTACTAGAAACCCGAGTGCAGCTGCCTAATGAGACCACGGCGATTTTTACAGAAGAAATGAGCCGCCTATTTCGCCACACCGATTCGGAAATGTCCGAGGAAAAGAAAGTCCGGCTATTGATGCGTGGTGTAAAGGAGGAACTTTTCGCCGGTATGGTACGAAGCCCACCGAAGGCTGTCGACGAGTTTCTTCGCGAGGCCACTAGCATCGAGAAGACACTGGAAATACGGAACCGGCAATTCAACCGCCGCACGAATTCGACAAGCTACGCCGTAGTTCAGTCACTGGCCACCGACGACCTGCGCAAGACTATCCGAGCGGTCGTGCGGGAGGAGCTACAGAAGCTGTTCCCGTCATCACAGCCTCAAGTGGCCTCGATTGCCGACGTCGTACGGGAGGAGCTCCAGCAACAACTCGGTGTAGCCCCTGAATCTCCGCAGTCTCAGCCGCAAGCGATGACATACGCCGCTGTAGCCCGCCGTCACGTTCCCCCTCCGCGCCCACGGCAGGGCCCTGTGACGACACAGTTCCGTCTTCCACCACCACCCCCGCCGCCAGCACGCCAACCCGTCACCCCACGCGGCATTCCAAGGAAGACCGACGTTTGGCGCGCCCCCGACCACAGTCCGCTTTGCTATCACTGCGGAGAAGCCGGGCACATCTACCGCCGATGTCCATACCAGGAGATGGGATTCCGAGGGTTCGCCGTTAACGCGCCGCGACCACAGATTGGCGAACGACCTCGCGATATCGCCGACTAGCTCGTCGCCACTCAGTGGAGCCCTCGACGACCGTCCCGTTCGCCGTCACCAGGCCGCTACCTGTTGCCGCAGCACCGACCATACACTGGCCCAGCTCGGGGCCGCTCTGCGAGCCCATATCCGGAAAACTAAAAGAAGCAACCGATGTAGGTGCGGTTGCTGTTCGTCGAACTGACGAAGATCCTCCGCCGCCGACGAAGACGACGAAGAGACCATCTAGACGACATAATAACGACACGCCGCCGTCCCGACGAAATCAGGAAGCCAACACTACACCGACGAAAGACGACTTGACGACGCGACGTTCCAACTTCAGTTCAACACGACGTAGCCGTGATCCGACGCCAAGACCTAACTGCGACGCCAGACAAAGAACCACCGACCTCGAGGTGCTTCTGGACAGCCACGCAGTTACCGCCTTATTGGACACAGGGGCTGATTACTCCGTAATGAGTGGACACATCGCCGCCCAGTTTAAGAAAGTTAAGACTACATGGGAAGGCCCTCAAATTCGCACCGCTGGAGGACACCTCATCACGTCGACTGGAATCTGCACGGCAAGAATAACCATTCATTACCGGACTTACCTTGCCACCTTCGTTATCCTCCAACAGTGTTCACGAGACGTCATTCTCGGTATGTACTTCCTGGACGAACACGGCGCAATCATCGACCTGAAGTCGAAGTCAATAACGTTG
The DNA here is from genome assembly GCF_050947875.1 of Dermacentor variabilis. Taxonomy (NCBI): domain Eukaryota; kingdom Metazoa; phylum Arthropoda; class Arachnida; order Ixodida; family Ixodidae; genus Dermacentor; species Dermacentor variabilis. Next base: position 103,199,464 of record NC_134573.1, read on the forward strand.
TCGGAAGATAAAGCGATGCCGCGGGAGAGTCCTCGTAGTCACCACGCCTTGAGTGGGCTCGAAGATCAAGTGAGCATCCCGCCTTGCTCCAGCATTGTTATTTCGATCGGCACCGAAACACCCGCTGACGTAGAAGGCATCATCGAAGGCGACCAACGTCTACTGCTAGACCGTGAAATTTGCGTCGCAAGAGGGATCGCTCGACTGCATGGAGGGAAAACTGAAGTGTTGCTGACAAACTTCAGCCGGGAGTTCAAGCACATCAACAAGGACACGGCGATCGCGTACATCGAGGAAATTCTGGAAACAAGTAACGCGCTTGTCCTCTCGGATTCCGCCGCATCTACCCCGACGACCATGGTTCCCGAACCAGACTACGACATTAATCCAAGTCTCCCCATGATTAAGCAACAGCAGCTCAGAAGTCTGCTCCGACGATACAAAGGCTGCTTTTCGACGTCATCGAGGATTCGACAAACACCAGTCACCAAGCATCGCATAATCACCGAAGAGTGCGCTCGACCACTCTGCCAGAGCCCTTACCAAGTTTCGCCGCGAGAACGTGAAGCTATAAGAGAACAAATCGACGAAATGCTGCGCGACGACATCATCCAGCCGTCGAAAAGCCCGTGGGCATCCCCTGTTGTCCTGGTGAAGAAAAAGGATGGAACCCTACGTTTCTGCGTCGATTATCATCGTCTGAACAAGATCACGAAGAAGGACGTATACCCCCTCCCACGGATAGACGACGCATTGGATCGGCTCTGCAACGTTAAATACTTCTCGTCGATGGACCTCAAGTCTGGCTATTGGCAAATAGAAGTCGACGAAAGAGATCGCAAAAAGACTGCCTTCATCACCCCAGACGGCCTCTACGAGTTCAAGGTTATGCCATTTGGACTATGCTCGGCACCTGCAACGTTCCAACGCGTGATGGACACGATTTTAGCAGGATTGAAGTGGCAGACCTGTCTCGTTTACTTGGATGACGTCGTTGTCTTCGCCGGAAATTTCGACGATCACCTTAGGTGGCTTGCAACAGTACTAGAGGCCATCAAGTCATCATGGCTCACTCTGAAGCCAGAAAAGTGCCGCTTCGCTTACGATGAGCTTCTGTTCCTAGGCCACGTCATCAGCAAGTCTGGAGTCCGCCCCGACCCGCAGAAGACAGATGCCATTGCAAAGTTCCCGCAGCCCATCGACAAGAAGGCAGTGCGTAGATTTCTTGGCATGTGTGCCTACTACAGGAGATTTGTCAAGAACTTTTCCCGTTTCGCCACCACGTTTCGCCGACCACGTTTGGCCGCCTAACAAATGTTATCGCACAGCGCAATACGCGCCTGCATGTAAAAGAAGTTTCTGGAATGTTATCGATGGTTCCGTCCACTGTCTTTCACCGCAACTTGTGTAATCTGATTCCATATATGCGCGACGCGAATAGCGTAGAACTTTGTGGAAGCTCGCGGGTCCCAGTGGTTAATCTGGAGCATTCGACGACTGATCTATAAAAGCCGACGCGCTTGACCCGCTGATCAGATTTTCGACGATCGCCGACCGTGTTCGCCGCTATCGTTGTGCTATAAGTGTAGCCTGTTTTTGTGGGCACAGGTTCGCCCAATAAAAGTTAGTTTTGTCTTTCACAGTATTGCTACTGTGTTCTTCAACGTCACCACCACGTGACAATACATATATATGGTTACCAAGCAAGACGGCAGGCGCGATCTCCATCACCCCGGCAATCCTTTTCAATTTGTGCACGTACTTCGAGGATGCCAGGTACGGTCTCCGAGCCCTCGCCTAGAAAATTGACGTCAGGGACCTTTAGAGACGAGGCCACCGATAAGCGACGTGCTGAAGACCTCCAATCACTACGACTTCGAACCTCAGCCTGAAGGCAGGTTCTCAATGAACATATCTGTGCTCGTCGACGCTGGAAATGTCAGTGCGCTAGGAGACGCCGGTGCTGATTACTCAATTATTAGCGGAAAATTGGCGAGCCTTCTCGAGCGAGTGATTATGCCTTGAACTGGTGGCGTCTTCGTCTGCTGTCTAATTCTGCGGCAAGGTGTGGCAATATGCAGGGTGTCCCAGCTAATTTTAGCCAGAGTCTAGATATATGCGAATGCCACGTATAGCTGGACAGAACCAAGGTAATGTTGTTTGCCGTCGCTTGGAGATGCACAAATCAGTTATTTTTTTCATTCCGCCTAATTAGATAATTAGTCTTAATTATTTACTCAACTTCTCAAATATTATAATTATATGAATAGTGTCAATGAGAAAATTGTAGAGCGACATGAAAAAGAAAACTCATTGCCCTTCCACTCTGTGAAGGATGGCTAGCGTAGCTGTGTATGTGGGCTCCTTAACGGCGAGCTGCACCTCCGCCGCGTGTCGGCCCGGCATTGCACTATCTTCGGGATCGGCCCTGGTATAGGGAGTTTTTTGCTTACCACGCCAACGACACGAAAACGTCATTGGACGGTAGGCATGAAAGCAATGCCGCGAGCAGAACCGGGAACGAGCTCGTCTACGCCGTGCCTATGCTGCAGCCCGGGCACAAGAACAGGCTCGTACAGCCGAGCGCGAGTAGCAACTGCGTACCGAGGATCCGCCAGCTTACCAAGCCGTCGTTTAATGAGCCGTCGGGATTAACGCAGTGATAAACACCGGGGTCGCACGTTTCAACTTCGCTGGTTAACCATATCTGTACGGAGTGCTTGGGATGCCATTTATTTAAGCGGATTCCAACTACCTTTCGATCCAGCTGTGGTCGTGACGCAAGTTTGTCACTACAAGTCTGGCAAACGTGAAATTAAACTTATTAGAAGTGAATTAAATGGAATGTTGCCTTTTAGTTAGTTCGCATGGCCCATTTTGTGAACGATTAGGAAATGACAAGAACGTCAAGGGTATAAATTTCCGACACCGGACACAAAGCGAAATGTTGAGTCACTTTAGAATACGCAACAGAGGATGAATGCGAAAGTCTGCGCGCCCACGAGACATTCATTATGTTACTTGAGATTCCCATTCGAATGCGTTGTTACTATACATTACCTGTTTTCTCCTACCAAAGATCGTGGGTTCGAGTGCCTAAATAATTATATCTGAATTAACTGCGCCTTAACTAACTTCGATTTAATTAACACCAAAGGTTGTGGGTGTGACTCCCAGCAATGGTTGTGGGTTCGAGTTCCACCATGCTCGTTACCGTCAGTTTTGGCGCCATCAATTTTGGTGCCATTGAAGTTTGGTGTCATAACGTCGGATGGTGAATTAACAGCTAACGCCGGACAACGAATTTTTCGACCCTAGAGTCACTTAAGGCTTTCGCCTTAAAAATAAGCTGCAATAAGGGTTCTTCAGTTCTTTAGGATCTTTTAAACAAGAGTCGCAAGCAAAGTGATAAAAAGCAATTTGTGCTTGATTTTCACCTGCAAGACGGCCAGCATAGTTGCCGCTGTAGGATTGATCCGGTCGTAATTAGGATGTTCAAGGCAACTCCTAATTGGAAAAGTTGAGGGGCAATTAGGGCCGCAATGCCTAGACGATCCATTATTGAACTCACATGGCGTTACATATAGCCAAAAGTGACTTTTAATTTGTGATATACAAGTCAGCCACCTCTTGTCTTTAATTGCCCTCGAGGCCCTAGGTACTTGAGAGTAATGAAACAAATAAGTAAATAAAATAAACTGTCATAGAAGACCTCGATTCTCCAGTTCTCCAATACAGCCTGTTCAAGGCTCTGAATAAAAAAATAAATGAATAAGTACGCTTTCAAAGCTTTAAAGAACTACAAGAACATTAGACCCTTTCGGGTTTTTATCTTGGCACATGATAGCCGTATCCTCGATAATTCATTTTTGCTAGTACTAGGCAGGCTCTAGCACTAGATGTACTGTTTTGCCATTTTTCTTACGCGATTTCTTGTTAAAGCGTCCTACAGAAAGTGCGCATTCATTAGAAAGTCTGAGAAAGGACAAAAAGAAATCCATAGAAGTTCATTAGAAAGAAAGCATAATTCATGAATGAATTGTTCAATTATTCTCAAATAATTTTGGTCGTAAGTAAGATCACTAAAGTAATGAAATAATTCACAGAATATATTTATTCAAACTATAATTTTATTGACTGTTTCACTATTTATATAATAATTTCATTCAAAGTGCTTTAAATTTGATCATGAACAACCGAGGCCACGGCTATGGCGCACCTAAAGAATGTAGAGCAGAAAATAAACAAGGAAAACTGGAAACGTAGAAAACTTAGTACGAAGAAATGTGTAACATAATCTCAACTTAAACAAACAGACAGAAATTAGTCAAAGGCACACGCAAGAGTTAAATATGTCAACTTGAAAATGGAACGCACTTTGTCGCGTAAAACCACATCTCATTTGGGGTATCCTCAAAGGAAAAGCACACAACATCAAAAAAAAAAAAAGAAACAACTCCGGAATTACACACGTTGGGTCGAGAACACATCAGAGACGCCAAGGTCGGTATTAGTTCTTGACAGGGAAAAATTATCGTGAACAAGCCTATACAAAAATAAGTAATCGCTGTTTTTTTTTTCGTCTCGCTTCAAGGGGTACAAGAATAATCACGTATGCGGCACGCGCTCTTATAATCATAATAAACACGTTGTAGGCAAGATCACCTTGGTCCTAGTTTGACGGTAACCTACAAGTGTTGCCGAATCGGTTTGCCCAAGTGAATTCGCTTGAGTCTCTTGGAAACAGCTCTTGTTCATTAGTTCGTAGGACATTGCAAGGACATTGCCGAATAATCAAAATAATTGTTTGAAAACGTTGCACAAAATGTCCTTGATGCTCACTATTTTTTTTTCGTTCGTTCTTTGCGAACCGAAATTCAAGCAGCAACTGACACAAGAAGCAGGCATTCAATTCATTGATGGTTGGCTTACTTCTAGTGAAAGCAATGTTTACTGACAATACGAGCCAATGTCATCTTAGTGACAACATCGATGCTCAGAATGAGAGAAGGGAAAATAGATAAAAACAAGAAAACAGGGGACAGGGTGGGCGTGGGGGGGGGGGGGGGGTAGGACTAAACACATCAGTTTATTAGATGACAACTATGAATTGATCTCATAACCAGAACAAAACAAACAATGAAATATCACTTAACACGTGCCTGCAGACGAAGAAGCGCCAATTTCTCGCATGACAATGTTAATGACGCGGAGCTTCCACACATCTGTCTAGTTCTTACCTATAGCTTCTGCTTATGTAACCTCACGTGTAAGCTGATCAGGACTACAACATACAATAGAACCTTCCCCGAAGTTAGAGGCACACTCGCAACTCATTCAATGCAAAGCAATATCCTTCTCTCTTCACAAAAAGAAAAGGCGTCGAAATAAACTACCTCCACTCAGCAAATAAAAGAATTCTGTCAGCGCCTCCTAATTACCGAGTGTAAAGTATTGCCACTTAACAAAAGGAATATCTCCACGGGTTAGCCATAGTGAACACTATCACAGTTAGGTATTGGCGATAATCTCACGTGACATAACACAGTACAAGAAGCAATCAACAATATCTATAAAAGAAGATAACACGGACAGTTATATTCCAAAATTTGGGAATCTGCTCTGGCCACGAAGGCCCATAAACTTCGTTCATGACCGCCTGAGTTTGTTAAATGCGATTACATTATTATTATTATTATTATTATTATTATTATTATTATTATTATTATTATTATTATTATTATTATTATTATTATTATTATTATTATTATTATTATTATTATTATTATTAAATGTTATTCATCTGGTGTTCTACTGAGTGCCATATTTTTGTGACATTATTCGCCCTTTTGGCGCATGTTTATTTCCTTTGCCAAGTGACAAGGAGTAGCCGGTGCCGCCATAGAGGCGCCAACATCTCCAATTCTTCATTTCAATAAAAAAAAAGCTTTTTGCAAGACCTACTCAGTTTATTAAATGCCGCTTTATGACATGACATAAATGGTAGGAATGCGACATGAACAGAAGAAATACAAATGGTGAGCTTTCAGGTTACTGCTACTACATACATACATACATACATACATACATACATACATACATACATACATACATACATACATACATACATACATACATACATACATACATACATACATACATACATACATACATACATACATACATACATACATACATACATACATACATACATACATACATACATACATACATACATACATACATACATAGTTCCACAATACTGATACGACAGGCTATGAGCTAACGTATCCAACAGAAGCAAATATCACTGCGATAGCGATTTCACAGGGGCTCAAGCAACGTTCGCGCCGTTGGCGCCGCCTCCGCCGTCGTGCCGTCCCGCTGACGGCTCACGCGCGGCTCTCGCGTTGGCGGTGGTTCTGCAGAGAGGTGGACCCCGCTGCCCCCTCCCGCCCAACAGGAGTTGCCTCGCGTGCTGCATCGCACAGTGTCGAAAGCGGCGGCGCGGCGACGGCATTTGCGAAAGCAGCCGCTCGAACCTTTATGCGCGCTGTTTTGTTTTCACGGCGAAGAGAGAGGGGGAGAAGGCAAAGAGAGGGAAAGGCAGGGAGACCAACCAGACGAGCGTCCGGTTTGCTTCCCTGCGTGGGAGGTATGGGACAAGAGGGAATACAGAGAGGGATAGAGGAAGAGAGTGAGCATGGATTGCGCGGCAGCACTAAATATATCCGACATTGGGGAAATACACCATTACGGTCTGGAAACAAGTCACAACGCATCTTTTTTTTTTACGTGAAAGCTTTTACTGCGACCAGGGACGTTGAATGCGGCTAGAAAAACTCGGAAACGTTATACGCCAGTTTTTCGCGGTGTCCTAAACGACCGAGATTGTTCGCCGACTGTATATAGACAGGAAATAGGGCGAATGCAAGGGGTGATACGATGGAAAATTTTGAACTGCGTGGGCGAATGCTAGGTTAGATTCCACTGCTATAATATAACTGGGGGTACGTGGTAGCAATACTATGTCTGCCGAGAATGGTGGCCATATTGTGGGTGACGTGTATCGAAAGTTTAAAGCGCGCAGGTTTATTACAACTTTTGAAGCAAATTACTAGTACAAGCGTTCCTGTGCTTTGCATCCGTTTATTACGAACTACGCAGGAAATTCTTCTAATGCCCTGAAAGAAATCGCCGTGTGACGAAGGTTTAGGTTTTGAAGACAGGGGTAGCACGTTACGAGTGATGCTTGCGCAAAGCGTAGAGACTCTCGGTTAATTACAGCCTTTGTAGAAGATTACTTAGGCGAGAATTCCAACCCGGAGTGTCATATTGCCACTATCCAAATGTTTCCAAGAGTGTTAACATAGCTGTACAGGACAGCCACTTCTCACTTGTTCGAAATAGGGCTCACGTTAAGTGTAGTAGCTGACAGAACTTTATTTCTTCCGGCCTAATTAAAAGAAAACACACCGAAATGAACGACTGCGCCGTAGCGCTTGGCAGCGCGTGCCAGTGGAAACCCATGCCTCGCTCTTGCTTGGAGCGTCCGTGCTTCGCACTTCTGGCGAAGATGCCAAATTCTGACTGCCAAACGCACTAATTTTGCACTCTTGGCTACTCTCCCTTTAAAATGCTACCTGCGCATAACTGCATTCACTTTATATGTCACAATTCCGCCTTGTGAGATTCAAGATATTGCTACACCGACGCGATCTACTCCATTATTATGTCGACACGAGCCTCCTAATCGTTACTGCGATAGCAAATAAATGGACATACCGGGAAATCTTCGCCGTCGGCGTCGAGTCGCCGTGGTGTTCCGTATATATTTAAGTATATGTATGCTACATGTATTTAGCGATGTGAGAAGGGTAGATGTTTTGGCTAGTTAGTATATCATTAGAAGGGTTAAACTAGCTGAAGGACAGGGGAAGGTGGAAGACATCGGACAACACGATCTGTAACTGGCATAAAAAAAACCTGCATCCCTGGCGTACCACTGCGCATGCACGACTAAACTATAATCGTTATTTTTATATGTTTTTGACGCAAATACTGATAAAACACGAGTTCAAAATGACATGAAAATCTTCTAACAAATCAACAAGGTAAAATAAACGTGCAGATAACTGCCAACATGACAAAAGAGTGTAACTACAACTACCTTTGATTATTTGTAATTACTAGTACTATATAGCATACTACGTGTTAAACTCTTTTGTATTATGTGCTGAAAGTGACTCTTGGCTGTCACATTCTGTGTGTGTATTATTCTCATTCCTCATCTGTTTACATGCTCATCGCAGTCTACATCGCGGTCGCTTGCGTGACTTTGTCTGTGACTTTGTTTACAAACTCACTGTGCTGCAACTTGCCTTTGCCTTTCATATTTATATGTTCGCGGATTTATAGGACTGTGTGCCGTGGATTTCTGGCCCTCCCATGTCGTCTCTTCTCAATATCCTATTACATGTTATTTTTTATATATTGTTATTTCTGATACGACAAATGGAGTAGCCGTCACCATTATGGGGTGAATACATCTTTCTTTTATTTTCGTGTCAATAAAAAGATGAATCGCTTGTGTACATACATACATACATACATACATACATACATACATACATACATACATACATACATACATACATACATACATACATACATACATACATACATACATACATGCGCGCGCGCAGGTGTGTGTGTGTGTGTGTGTGTGTGTGTGTGATTGCGGTTTTTTGGGCATGCGCAACGGTACGCAAGTTGGCGAAAAGCTTCCTTGCAATGTCAGTTGTATACGTTCCATCCGTTTCCATCCGTTTGCACTAGTTTAACCTTTTCGTCTATAGGGTATGTATGACAACGTTACTCAGCGTGTACGAGGTAGCTGCTGCACTACACAACCTCCGAAGTTGTACCAACGAGGTCATCAATTCTTCAGTAAATTATTTCTCAAAAACGCTGTATTCGAGAATTGCATCGCGCCAAACAAAAGCCGCTACACAACGCATTCACAGCGCGTGCCCGTTAAGTGAAATCTCCCCAGACTATTGAACAATTCCAAACAAAGTCAGTGCTCCCAAGCTGGAAGTGGCGTAATTTCAATGACGCCGTTCTTTACGCGCCGCGCAGAGGTGCTTGTACGATGCACATTACAGGCCCTACACGGTCTGTTAAAGTTCTTTAAGGATGCCAAAAATATTGCCGCACCCATATATGTCGCATCCGCCTGTAGTCACACCCACTTACATACAAAATACTGTTCGAGAAGTTAAAGTGCGACGCTAGACGTTGCTGTCAGTCTCCGTGCTTCGACCTTCGGGCGAAACTGCAAATTTTGTTTTAAGAGTCATTGGCTAGCGTAGGAAGTATGGCGCGTTTTTATTTGCATAGGCTACTGCAATGGATATCTGAAGTACTCTTCCCGGAGACATTAGGCTCGTGATTCACCATTCGATCCATTGTCTGCTTACGCTATGCGCCAGCATTTCTTGCAGATTTGTTAAATCCCGATGTATAAAGGATTTTTTAAATACCTACAATATTTCCCGGCTCGGTAAATGATTATTCTAAAACAGCCTGAATGTAAGTTGTTTTTCTCAAGTTAGTTGTCTGCAACTTTATTCGACACTTGGAAAACGTCAACGTTGCACTTTTTTTATTTCTTTTATTGTATGGCAGTAATTTCTTCACTGTACCCATTGCGTGATGTCAACTAAGGATACATACGACAAGCTGATTGTGTACAGAGAACGCCTTTAACAACTACCATCAAGTTCTGGGGCCCCACTAGGTTCAGACAACAATTTATTCCGTTTCGCGACCAATTAACTGTTCTTTGTTCCTCTCTTTGTTTCTGCCTTTCTTCCTTTCTTTTTTCTTTATATCTTTACTCTCGTTCTTCCTCGTCCCTTTTTTATTTTTTTCGTTTCTGTCTCTCTCTTTCTTTCTTTTGTTCTCTTTATTTATTGTTTCTCCTCGTTCAAGAATGTGGTGTCTATCTGAGACCGTGCATGATGAATCACAGTCGAAAGACCATATAATCATCACGGTTGCGAATGCAGTCCCGATAGATAGCTTATCCACCGTTTCCACGCTTAAACGACCAGCCGTTCCCTTCTAACGCTGGAAAGAAGCACAAAGAAAACCGAAACTTTTGCACCGCCCTGGCCGACATTGGACCGGCCCACACTGGCATTCCCCTGAATGGCATTGTCCCGTCAGTCCCACTACGCAGAACGCTTTGCTTCTTCCCGGAAACGCTGATGGCGCATAAGCGTCACGCTCGACGCTCCGCGTCAGCGAGCTTCGAGACGTCAAGCTGCAGCCACAAGCGTCACGCGTCCATCGGCAGTGTGATGTATCGCACATCGTCCATCACGGAATGCTCTGCCGCCGCGGCCATCGGTTAACAGATAGTGTCCGCCCAAAGATCGTGGGAGGTTATTGCACGCACTTCCAGGGAATCGGTGCACCCCTCATCATTCCTTTTGAAAGAAACATTCCACGCATTTCTCTCTTTTTCTTTTTGTTCTTACTGCTTAAAGTCAGAGAAGCGGAAAGGCTGGGTTAAGTAGGATGTCCCAACTATCACGCATCAAGATTTAATAATATGTAAATGCCACCTAGCTGGACAGAACCAAGCTAGTGTTGTTTGCCATCGCTTCGAGATATTATATTCCGCGCAATTACACAAACAGTGTTAATTAATTAGTAAGCTTTTCAAATATTACAATCAGATGAAAAGTGTAAATGAGAAAATTGTAGAGCAACGTGAAACACTCCCGATACAGCTTTGTGTTGCTCAATGTGTGCTACATAAAAGTGTTTTTCCGAGGGTGAAAGAACTCCCCGAAGACGCGATAACTGCCTTGAGCGGCCAGTCGTGCCGCAATATTACTCGCATGCTAATGGCCTTTACGATGATACACATCCCCGAAAATAGGTTCCGCCTGAATTCTTTTCTTTAATTTAGAAAAAAACTGTTGAAGCAGCCTGTGACAAAATTTTTACTCGTGACAATTTCGGCTGCTCGGCACACCATCACAAAGATGTTCTTGTGTGTGAAAAATAACAAAAAAATGTGTTTATACTTTCCTTTTTCTTCCCCGTGTACATTTGTAACGAACATCTCAGAAATGTCTTTTCAGGTTTATTTCTAGACGATGCTGAAATCACCTGCGTGCGACATGGCAATAAAAAAAAATTAAATAAAAAATTTACTTTATAAATGTTCACTTCAAGGCACATTATGAAACTGCGAAATTGAAACCGTGCCACGTAGAAGTCACGTCTGCTCCGCAAAATTTCGAAAACACCACTCTAGAAATATACGTTCCCATAATTAGCTTAAAAATGCGTTAGCGTTTCAGTTAAGGTCGTCCCAAAGCACTAAAGGGGCGATGTTGAGGAAATGCTAGTTGAACACCAATGCAGCACGTTTAAGTAAGGGCGTCTCCAAAGTTATTCCAGATTTAGGATTATTGCAACAGCTGCCGTGAATCACTAAAAAGCTTTTGCAAATATTTTTAATTACAACGTCTTGCGCAATTCAACTTCGCCTCTTAAGGTAATTCAATTTAACATGCCGAACTTAACTATATGGTGTATTCGAGGTTTCCTGCACGCACACACACACACACACACACACACACACACACACACACACACACACACACACACACACACACACACACACACACACACACACATATATGTATGTGTATATATATATATATATATATATATATATATATATATATATATATATATATATATATTGTTACACACGAGGTGTTTACACCTCGTGTGCGGGGTAACTCCCACGACCTACAACGGAACCACCCGCACAAGAGCTACGCCGACGCCGTCGCCTCGCCGGACTTTCGCCGTCGCGCTCCATCATGGCTACAGAACAAAATACCCCGCACCTCCACCAAATGTTACATACGAGGTGTTTAACACAGAACCGGATGAATCTGGTTGATAGGCGCGGTTCTTAAAGAGCGGTCTCGCGGCTGCTTGGCCAACGTCGTTTTCTTCTTTCTTCTGGTTGTCTGCGCGGCAGGCGTGGTTCATGACAGCTTGTAACAATATATATATATAATTTAAAGAGAAAGGAAGAGTTCAAAACACACCCGGCGTAAAAGAATGTTGCAGTAATTCACGTGTGCTGTTTCGCGTTCATTAACTTGGTAAAACTAGGTCCCCGAATCAACGACTCAGCACAGTGTATAGACACATCGCTAGGAATCACTCCCGACCAAAAATGTTTGTTCGAAACAGACGACACATCACTTATCATCGACCTTACACTTTTAAGTTAGCAGGCCCAATATTACATTTACTATCTTCAAGACGAACAGTCAAAGAAAGCGCACCTTATAATAAAGCATTGCGGACGGGCGCCTCCTGCAACTATCATATTGATTCTTAATACAAATGTCTTCAGCAACACCTCATGACTTGTACTGCTATTCTGCCCACTTGTATTGAAGTTGTACTCTTCTATATAGGGTGAACTGCACGATTCTTTAGTGATTCTATTATATTCTGCTCATACTTTCTTGTACTTCACTTCTGAGAAAACCTCACACTGTATTGGCAGCACGTTGAAATAAATTAAACGAAAACAAAGTTATGTGGCAAACTGATTCCTCTGCTGGAACCCACACTTGAGTACTAATAAAACGGCGTTGAAATCGATACGCTCACAATTCACACAGACGCAAAACGCAACTATCTTGAGAAAACTATACAGTGAAAGCCATTTGGGTATATTCGCTTTTTTTCTCGCGTTCTTATTCACTATAAACACCAAGCTTCGCTATTATCTGCACCTCGTCGTCGTTGTTGGGAGGCGGCAGTCAATTTTCGCCACTACTGCATTACTCCTTGCAATACAAATCACACTACTACACATTTCCATTGAGATTTACGTACTGAAGCAGCAAACTTGTATCGTGAGGCATAAGTGGGGTACAGCATACGTGCGTCGAAAGATTATGGTCCGCTCCGCGGCTTAAATGCACGTGTTGACGGACAATACAGTTAGTCTTCCACAGCCCAGCTGGTACTTGAAATAGGCGTATGCGTGGTAAGAAGGCCTATCCAGCGTTTGCACACTTTCAGAATGCCATCAGTGGAATCGAACACGTCGAGCACACAACGAACAGTCCAACGAAGAATGCGGTCCACAACAACGACGCAGAGCTCTTCCGCGTGCGCCCAACACGCTCGATTCTCGCGATCCGCGATCAACCTAACGTCACGTCGTTTCGGAATCCGTTAAGCGGTCGTTGGCAGGGCTGAGTACACAGTCCCGGGTCTCCACATTTCGGCCGCGCGCGCGTCCCCCGCACCGAGGCCACATCTCATTCGAATGAAGACGAGTTTGCGCGGTGTACGAGCAGGCAGCCTCGCGGCGACCACAACATCGAGAAGCCCATTTCCCACTCATGCGCTCGCGCAACTTCAGTGAATAGCAGTAAACGCCACATGGCCGTATCTTATATCTATACATTACGGCAACATTTTTTTTTTCAATCTTGCACGACGCAGCACGAAACGCGGCGCGAAGCTGCGACGTAAACATTTGTCAGCACCGCTCGTAAGACGACGTGACATGACGAATTGTCCTGGCTAGAAATCTTCCTACCCACGCTTTCTTTTTTTTTTTCTCTTCGTACCGTTTAGTCCCGCGGGTTTGGCCGGTCTGCTGACGCTGAAGGAAATCCCGCAGAAAGTAATTTTGTGAATGTATAGCCCCCGATTACACTGACGTGTTTACTGCCGCTGTCGCCTCAAAGTCAGGCCGGTGTGCACAGACTCATTTCGAAAGGGAAGAACTTCCTCCACCCTCAGGATTTCTGCAGAACGCATTGCACCATATGAATTCCTTTAAGCACGACGCTGGTGGTCAGTGAGCATATGCAAAACGTAGGTCTGAAATTGCAGCACGTTATTTGTGGCTGTCACTTTCGTACAATTTATTTATTCATTTATTAAGGCGAAAGCCTTTTTAGGCTCCTGGTGAAGTTTGTGTTAGCAAACCTGACCGCCGGAGTGCCCGCCGAAGCGTCATCACGCCATATGAAGACAAATTAAAGGCAGATTAAAGAATGAAAAATGATCGATAGTGACAGTTAGTTAATGATAACGTTATAATGGATATTGGTAGAGGCTAATAATTACAAGTAGTTACTAATAATGACTACCAATGACTTGTAATGACGATTAATGTCTCCGAAATGACCAATACGACTAACGACTAATTGTAACGACTACAATTGATTAGAAATGACTAAAAATGCTTAGTAACGACCAGTAATCACTAATAATGACTGAAATTACTTGCAATGACTAATAGTGACTATGATATGACCAGCATGTCTAACGATGGCTTTTATTGACCACAACTGATTACAAATGACTAAAAAGGCTTATTAGTGAGCAGTAATGACTAAAAGAAAGAAGAGAAAGAGAAGAGGCAAAGAGAAAGAGGCAAATGATAAGAGGAGGAAGAGCAGGCTTTCGCCGTTCAGCTCTTAAGCGAGCTCTTAAGAGACCCTGTAATTTTTATTTATTTATTTATTTATTTATTTATTTATTTATTTATTCGAAAGCATAAAACGGCCCATTGAGCGAAAAAGCTGGCGTTTGTCGTCTGGCGCAGCGGAACGGCACCTAAATTGCCATTGGCTGCGACGCCACGCCACTAACGCTCGCTCTCGGAAGCCCGATTTAGCCGCGCGTTCCTTTTCCGCGCAAGCTCTACTGCGTTATAACCGTACCTCGGTAATCGCTATAAAGAAATTTAATCTATGCATAACAGAATCAAGTCGAAAGGAAAAACGACGGCGGTAGTGAGTTTCTAACCTACAAGGCCATGCTCTGAAGCCGAATGTTTAGCTACTAGGCTAAACCAGCGCGTCCTAGATAGCAGGCCTGTGCGCGCTGCTTTATGACATGATGCTACTTGGCCCGAAAAAAGCGATGTAATCAAAATCACCGCGGTTTTCTCGGGAACGTCCCCATTAGATTCTATGGCCATCGGGCAAGGTAGCATGACGTCATAGATCGAAGTGCACCATGCGGCCAAGAGGCTCGACCTTCCGGTTCCCACGTGGGAGCGGCCCGCTTCGTGAAGACTCACGATCTGCAGGACTTCAATAAAGTTTTACCATACCGGCCTTTTACTATCTAGGAGGCGTTGTTTAAGCGTCTGAAGGCGCTCGCGTGCGCGCGAGCAGTTCATAACTCGAATGACCGCTCAGCGGCGTTCAGCTGGACATTAATGTTTTCGCATTCACATTTAATAAGAAGTAACTAACTAAGCTTACCAACTAATTTAGTTAGTAAGCGAATGTTTACGAGTTTAGCTACCGATAAAACTGCTATCCTTACTTCGTATAGCTGTCTGCTAATTTGCTATCGCAGTCAATGCTACACCTTTCGGTCGAAAGAGCGATTTTCTTTTTTTTTTCTATTTTTTGAGGAGGAGGAAGGCAAGGGGGTTGGGAAGGTGGCATACTAATACAGGCATTTTGGGACTAGAGGGGGTGGAGGGAGGGGACGTGCTTTTTTGGCTACGTCACTGTTTCTGCCATCTTCGCTTAGCCAAACATTGTTCACTAAAGACCTCAGTGGTCACCTCGTCTGGCTCCAGCACCCGCTTCCTCAATGCTGCAGTGGAGATACATATTAGAAGACATCATAAAGGTTTCTTCTTTTTCTTCTTAGCTGCATAGCGAGGAAGACCATGGCGCAGGCCATACGACGTAACGGGATGGACAGAAAAAGAGGCCCCTTTAGCGAGGACTTAAGTACGGCCGCAGTTGGTAATCTGCACACATGCCCAAATACGGGTGTCCATTTCAGAGCTCTAGTTCAGTGTTCTGCCCCAATTCACAAAGTATTTCCGCATATATTACGCATGTATCCACCGCCAGACGTAAGCGAGATTTTTCAACAATTGCCGCCCGGAATTACAAAGCAGTAACAGCGGTTCAAGCAGGTTTCCTGATGGCGAAATTGGAGAGTGCGCGGTCCCCTTTCTGGGAATTCCACAATGTTGCCTGACCGCCCGCGGTCCAGCGTAAACGGATGGGAAGTTGACGTGCAATTTAATCAAAATTTGACGGAGACAATGTTAGACAGTACCTTTCTTTTTTTTTCATTTTTAGCTCTCTACAATAACGTTTCCACGTCCTTTGTTTCGTTCCGACCACTTCCCCGCTTCGAAATTAAATCGGAGAACTCGAGAAGCCGGCCTGCGACCTGCAGCCAGTTTTGCACAAGTTTAAGTCAGAGACAGACATGCATAGCTTCTTACGCTGATTTCAGACACGACGTCAACGTGTTTTTGTTTTCGTGCGTATATTTTGATCTGTCGAGCACTTTGAAGTTTTTATGTTCTCTTCTTTCAAGCTCGCGAGCAGTACAGGGCGGTTCTTTTAAATGCCGCGGTAGTAGCCCACTATTTTCGGTACCGCTAATTTCGAGCAGCATATGTGAAGGCTAAGCCCCGTGCCTGCAAATCACGAAAGAAAATTTCCATTTCCCGCAACGCAGCGACTCCATCTGCTACATTTGTAATCAAGCGCGTTCACATTCAATGTAGCTGAAGCTGTAGCACAGAACACCTAGACAAACTTAGAGAAGGGAAACTGTACCTTCCACAGTGCAACGGAAATAAGCGTAGCGGTGGCGTCGTGAACTAAAGTATGCGACCACAGATGGCGCTGTACAAGAGGAACCGGAAACGGGGTTTTGCACAGTATGGCCGCAGGTGTTCTTTGGCTGTACTGGGTTTTTGGCTGCTGCGCTTCGATCGTGCTCCCGCCAGTTTGGTTGCTGTGTGGCAAACGTAGCGCCTACATATATAAATATATGTAGCGTGGAGTCATATCGAGTTAAGGCACACTCTGAACCGACTTTTCAGGGCATCCCGAGCGGTTTTTCGTTTATTACGCCGCTGTTACCCCGAGTTGTGCCGCCGCGCTCCAGCTGTTGCATTTCGTGTAGGGCTACTGACAGAGTGCGGTTTCCAGGTGGCACGATGGCCTCGACTGGAATAAACGCACACGACACCAAAGATTGAGTAAGCCTGAAAATATTTTATTTGCATTTTACAAATACAACAAAAAGCACACGTCTACGCATCCACACAAACGCGATTACATAGTCAAGAACATAGTCAAGAAATGGCTCATTCATAAGGGCAGAAAGAAGACCTAAGCTACAAAACGTACGGCCGGCTGCTAAGTATAATAATTTCCCTGTCACCGCGTATCATTTTTATACAGCATCTTTACCAGGCCGGTAGTTTGGCGGAAAGAATGCAACAGCTTACGGCCGTCAGCTGCCTCTTCTTTAAAGGTGTCATAATTATCCTAATATCCGCATCAACATCATGCAAGTCTGCATCTGTATCTGAACCATATGTGCCAGCTTAATACATGTGTAGTGAAATTATGATAACCACTGCGTCTTACAAACATGTATTGATTTTGCAAATGCGCATTACAGCTGACGGAACGACCTACTGTAAGTGAAGCACAAGAGAACAAGGACAAAAGGAGGATACAACACTTGAAGAAGAAATGAAGAATTAGTAGGCGTACAGCAAACAAGCGATGACGGAGAACACGCAATGATGCATCGGGTGTTCTGTGACTTCGGTTTGCGTACTTACGGTGTTATGGAGATCAACGGCATAAAAACGTACCTTCAAGCGTACTCCCTCAACCTCCGCCGCATTCATTATGATAATCAACGCCTAAACAATATGAGCCACTATTTTTTGCCAAGAGTAGACCTCTTTATAGCAAGTCTATGTAATGACTCGCAGACGAAACCAGCATGCTTTTCGAAAATGTTTTACCGCCGTAGTATTCGAACGCCAACGGCCAGGAAACACATCGATACCAATAGGCTGTCGGCTGTCGGTGGTTAATAAAGTACAAAAACCTTGACGGTATGACTAAAAAGCAGCTTCAACAATAAAATTTAAAAAAGATCAACTGCCTATTTGCCTAAGGTAAAAAAACATCCTTAGACACCTCGATTATTTATGTCAATGGTTTGTGTAAAGTAAAGAATTCAGCATGTTCAGCGCCCCTAGCAGAGAAAGCACAAATTAAAGTATGCGACCAAATTACAGTAGCTCTACTTGCGCGCTTACGCTGAAATGCGCCTCGATTGATTATTCGCCCTCTGTGGCCATTTGTTGAACTTGAGAGTGTGCGGGGCCTGGCTATAGACGCAGTGTAACATTCAATGAGTTTGTATACATGGAGCCGACAAAGTCAACTCTGGTCGTCTTGTAAGCCCGACATTCACCTGTTGGGTTCGTGTGAGCATTAGGCCGCTGGGTCAGCCTACCATTTATAGACCTTTTCATCGGGCGAGGAGGATAGGGCGCGCCTCTCTGGCTTGGGCGATCCGGCGCGGCGCTGCTTGAAAGTATTGGTGCCGCGGGCTGCGGAACGATTTCGAGATGTTTTATATCGTACTTTGTGAAATTTACGGCATGTCCGTTCATATAAGGTCGTCAGGGAAGCCTTTCAATGCATCGGTAACTACAGTAGGCGGGAAAATGTCTTGGGGGCGCAAAAATGTGACGCGTTTTATCAGCCGCGGTGCACGCACATTATCAGTCGCGGTGTGTGTACGTGTTGTGAACTATTTTGTATATATCGGTTTTAATTCAACAAAGACAACCGGTGTATCTGTATTCCCAGCATTAAATGATAAATCAGCTCACTGTCTGATCGTTTGGCGTAGGGAGTAAAACAAAGCGTAAGAGCGCATGCTCGTGCACGGCCCACCTAAGGCAACCACGAAACATCTAAGCGGCAGTCGCTATCAAATATTTGTGATGCACCGGCATCGTTCTCGCGCATTTCAAGTCTATTAAGCTTGAAATTACTATATGTCCACGCTAGCTTTCCTGCATGAGGCCGATGGCACGGCTCAGCACAGCGATCACTGCGGTTGGTGAACCAGCACGATGCAAATGTAAGCTGTGCGCTTTGGCATTGCATTTTTGGTCTCTATACAGCCATAATATATGAGGGGTCGCATAAAAAGAATGCGACGTCTATTTTAGAGGACAAAATTTCCCTAATACGTGTGAGTGCGTCGTAGAGAACGGAACGAACACAACCAAAAAATATCGGTTATCATCCTCTTTCTCGAAAAAGCAAGAGAAAACGGGCTAACGCCGCAATACGACCTCGCATAGTCACGCCACACAACGTTTATAGATGTATAACCGCTGATGCCGCATGTTTCGACCACGCGGTATATAGAAGAAAGATATCTGTAATCCAGCACCTACCACTGCTTAGGACGCTCGCGCAGTTCGTAAACAGTTCCTTTGCTGGACAAGCTTAATTCAGACTGTAAGGTATGCTGATATTACTTGCCAAAACTATTTTATTCAGGGGCAGAAACCTCATCCATCGAACCAAGTAGTCACGCAATGTAACCTGCAGCGAACAGTTCGAACATTGTCGAATTATAACAGCACCGCTCTTATCGTAGCAGAATGGTACCCACGCTGTTACGACGGTCGCGTATGTTTCATGGCTCCTAAACCGCAGCTTAGAAATAGAGGATAATACTGCAATAAGGTCACGTTAGTGAATGGAACATTTAGAAATACGCAGTTGATCTCCGAGGCTGATTGTAGGCTCAAATATGCGCGCGCACATCGCGCTGCAGGTTCCGTCCACCTCAACGCCAGCAGAAACTCCGGCCATGGCGCCTTAAACCACTCCAGCACGATTCACAGAACCTTTCAGCCTCCCCATCCCGCTCCCATGTGTGGGGTAGCAAACCGGTTAAGCTAAACTGGTTAACCTCCCTGCCTTTCCTTCTCCACTTTTTTCCCTTCCTTCCTTCCTTCACAGAACCGTTTACTACGTAGAAGACACACGTCATACTAAACAGACCGCACGACCGCGAAAAGAAACGCCAGAACCTACCGCCGAGCGTATACCTGCCATGCAAAACACCGCTTTCACCCAACAAGCCCGCATGGCGCTGCTCATAGGCGGCCCCACTGCGTTCACAATATGGCGGCGCCTACGAAAAAAAAAACGGTGTATAGCATAGAGTTGTCCGAGTGAGCCATATCCCTTGAAAAATAAGGTGCATGTAGGCAATACCGAGGGGTGTTGGGAGTCCACAATCAGCGATAGCATTGGAACCCGCGCCCGCTCGCTGTCACCTCGGCCCCCGAGAGCGAGTGAGTCTATGTAAAATGCTGACAGGTATACAGCTCACTGATTCCGACCCCCGGCACGACCCTCTTGCCTCGAGTGCATAAACAAACCTATGTTTGCATGCTTCGGTAGGTGCGTGTGGTTCCCAGAGTCGCCGACGTTATTTGCGAAAATGACGCGCCGTTTTCTTCACCGCGCTGCTAACAGCATCACAGCACCGCGCTTAGCCTTCACAGTAGTGCATGACATTAGCGAGGCAAAGCATACACACCGGCCGGCTTGACCAGAATATAAATGTGACGAACGCCAGAGGATGGGGAAGACACCTTTCCTAACTCAGTCAGGAAGCGAGGAAAGAGTCTCTTCCGTGCTGGAATTTCCGACACACTCGTTAATTAGTGCACTACGGGGCAGGACGGAATGGCGTTCCCCGTCAGGTCGGAGTTTTCGTTGCGGTGGCTGAAAGCCATGTGGCATAAGCTCCAAAGCATCCGCTAAAAATTTATTTCGTGGGCCAGAGGCTGGATAATTAGTAAAGAGGACCTGACAAAATCGAAAAAAAGAGATAAAGGAGCTCAATAGGGCTGTCACAGATAACAGGGTGGTGTCCCGCTAAGGGAAACTGCGAAAAGTAGCCAGCGTTAGCTGAAAACTCGTGCTGTGAGCAAAGTGAAGCTTTTCAACGCGTTAGCGCTAAAGACCCCGTGTCGCAGAAAGTCTGGCATCATTGCCGGCGTCGGCGCCGGCACCGTCGGCTATGTCCGTATGAGAAAAAGCATCCCGAGCCCCGCATGCCGATCCACGCAGGCCCTCCGCGTGGCGCATAGCTGTTACCGAACCAATTGCATTTCTAAAAGTAAAATGCGTCATAAAATTTGTAAAGTACGACTGACACACAACCTACATACATGATAGCGTCGGATTATAATTTGAACATACGACAAAACATCACTCTGTTACGCGGAAACTCAAACACCGACCCCTTTTCCAGCTGCCGTTTGGGGCCTTAGTAGGAGCAGCGCGTACTATTATGCTATTAAGCGTTCTATATTTTTTTTTTTTTGCGCTTTGACGGGCCCGCGAACACTTTTCGCAGTCCTCAAGGTTAAACGGCGGGAAGTGTTCTTCATGAACTATTCATGATAGCCGACGTCTTTTGGATGGGCCAGCATTCCAAAAAAGAGCCGCCGCCGCCGCAGGCTGTTTTCTCTCTCCAAGGTGACGGCGCCGTCAGCGCTAATCTGGTTGGTCAAAAAGCTGGCACTGTTCTGCGATCCATGCGTTCCCTATTTAGGTACTCAGGTTATTCTTGTGTAGACCACTTAGACTTGTCAATATAATACGCGGGGCACACTGTGCACTTAACCTTGTACACGGTGTACCGCGCCTTTTCGACTGTACAGCTGTATCTTGTACGAGGGAGGAGGCGTCCTACCGTGGAGAGAGGCTTGTGAGCGACACCACACAAAGCTCACAAGCACAGGTCCTGATCTTGCCAAACCACACCGGGTCTTTCTTTTGTCTGGCCCCCATGTCTTCGACCCTAAGCTCCAACACAGCCAAGTTAGAGAGCAAAAAAATAATTACAACCCTGAAATTGTTGCGGCTTAATCGCTGCACATTCCCACCCGTGCCCCTCTCGCCAAGACAGCACTTCTTGGCGCACCGCCCAAATCAACTCGCGCCTCACGGGAACACTATCTACACTGCATGCACTGTAACAGAAGACGCCCCCTGTGCAAGCACTGCGGTGGCTACCTGGACAATCGTCACGTCTTTTGGGACTGCCTCCATGTCAAACAAAACCTCAACCGATCCCCCACATGTGTCCCTATATCAAAACGCTCACTCCACCGCCACCATTACTGGAGCTGTATCAGCAAGCTCTGGCAAGACACACCAGGGTTGCCCTGAACACTTAACGCCCCACCAGGCGTATCCGATATTAAACGTTTTCTTTCTCTCCAACCCTACCTTAAGCACAACTTTGTAACTTGTCCTTCATGCATTACAGAAGTGACTCACCGTTATGTAACGTACATTCACTACAATATGGCCTAAATCTCAAAATCATCTACAAAAAGAATTTTTTCCGGCATCTCGGTGGTTGTTATTTGCAACGACAGTGGTAATGTGAGAATTCCACGCGACTCCAGCTTACCAAGACTTTAAAAATCTTGCCCGCATATCATACACAATTTCCCATACGTCTGAAAGATATCGCTCGAATCTGGGGTCGAATGCGCGAAGTTTTCGTTTCGTAAGCGATCTCTGCCATAGGCCTGCCACCTTCGCTAATTATGTGTCCGTTATCACGATTGGCTCAAATTTGCCCTTACGAACAATTATAAGCGCAGGAGCTTTTTCCCAATACGGGCCCTGACTTTAGTCGTGTTGCATTAAGGCGAAGTCCCTTCCTGTATCCACACATTTTGCGAAAGCTTTTACCTGCACGCTCATGGCCCATCCTAACTGCATTAACAGTTTCGCTGTATATATACGGAGTCAACGAGGCAATGAACACGTCAACCTCGCAACAGCAAACAGCAGAAGAAAAAAAAAAAGGGGGGGGGGGATCGGGATGTTCTGAAAGTGCCCACCATCTGCTGCTAAAGTTCTGATTGGCTCTGGGCTGTGGTACGTGTCACAAGGGAGACAGGCACCACCTATATATATATATATATATATATATATATATATATATATATATATATATATATATATATATATATATATGCATCACATGTGCCGGAGAGCCGGCGCCTACACATAGGGCCCGGCAGTTCGCGCTGTCGCAATGACGAAAGGAAGCGATAAGCGGCTGCAAAAAGAAAAAAACAAGCTACAGCTTCAACGAAAGGCCGTTGTTTCGCGACCTGTCGTGTTTTTATTGGAACGTTCAACGCGTCTGCAAATACTCTCACGTGCGTACAAAGAGTGAATGGGGCTCGCAAATGATTGAGAAACGAAAGGAGTGAAATGTGCCTAAATGAAACTGCCCATTAACGAAGCTAGTCATTTCCTCTGCTTTGAAATTCTTGGAAAACACAATTGGATGCCGCCGGGAAGAGAAACCCCGTGGGCGACGATATGTCGCCCTACCTGCCGACGTATTCTGAACGACAAGCCAGTCAATGCCACTGCCGGTATAGAATTGCCAACGCAGAAAAAAGACAACACTGAGTTTCTGTTGAGGAAGGCGACACCACTGATATCTCTCTCTCTCTCTCTCTCTCTCTCTCTCTCTCTCTCTCTCTCTCTGCGTGCGCGTGTGGGCGCGTGCGTGTGGATGATAATGGGATTTACTTATTGATATTGAAAATATCGGCAACATTCGCTGCAATCTTTCTCACAGCCTTTAGCTGTCTGATGAATACGCAGAAACGACACGTCGAAACGAGCAGATATAAATAAATAAATAAATAAATAAATAAATAAATAAATAAATAAATAAATAAATAAATAAATAAATAAATAAATAAATAAATAAACAAACAAATAAATAAATAAATAAATAAATAAAAATATCCGCAAGCATATGCACGCAATGACGGGCACTTTGTGTCAAAGCTCTCTATTTCATACGCAATGTGGAGGGCACGACGGGAAACCACAGCTAAAATGTGCACGTGAGAGTTGAGACATCTTTTCACGCGCATGTGTGCGTGTGTGAGTCTGCGTGCTCATGCGCTCACTTTTTCGAACTGCGTTTCTACTCACATCGCGATACCCGATTCCCGACTCCATGCGTCGTGGCTTGGGAAAAAAGGGTAGCAGATATATGCGCGACACATATAAGTCGCGGCCTTGTGGGCGTCTTGGCTCGGTGCAGATGGTGCCTGTGCCGTGAAATAAAGTAAGCTGTAGAACAAAGCCTTAGAGTGTAACAGGGAATGGGACAAAAGAAGAGAAAAAAACAAGGAACGATCGTCACGAGACAACGAACTGCAGGAGGCTATACTGTTGCCTCAACGCAGATATTTTTCCTATTTATTTCTGCTTTTTTTCGGTTTGGCGACACGACGCGTGCTTGAAAACGACGGAGGTGGGGATGGGGTGAACGGAGGGAAGGCGTTTTCAATTTCGACCTTCGCGACTCTATCAACTTTCTGAGAAAACGAAAATCAAGAACAATAGGCTAGACATCGAGCGAGTAAAGAGAAAAGAAACTGCGCCTGCCGATAAGTCAGCGCTCCGTGCTTGAGAGTGAGGCGATTTTTCGAATGGAACCCGATTCGCCGCCAACGCGCTGCCTGGGGGCCCACGGTGTCACTCTAGCAAGACAGCTACAGGGAGTCGGAAAAGAGGGGAATTGGTTTCACGCGCTGTGCATATTTCTTCCCCTCGCGTTTTTGGCCTAAACTCCATCGACGAAACGTATACGTCGATTCATCTTTCTTATTTTATACGAAAGCGTTGGGGAGGGCAGGGTGGATGTATGTAGCTAGAGACAGTCTGAAGTGAATAACCTCTCTCCGGCAAGGATATGGCGTAACGTGTGCTGTGACGTAACATGAGCTATGGAAGAGGCAAAATGGAGGAAGGGAGAGGAAATATATAGCAGTGGCGACTGGGGCGTGCAGGCAGGATTCGCCTACGACACACGTGACGCAACTATTAAGCCTTCGTCATATTTCTCGGAGCACTTAGACTGATATAAATTGGCGTAGTAAAAAAATATTTCGCCCGACAACCCGATTAAAAAAATATATTACGCAAGTTTCGCGTGTGAATGAAGCGACTGTTGGTTCCCGAAAGGCGGCTGATTTCTCCTTTGCCGGAATGTATTGTTTTTTTTTTTACTAAATTTTCAGGGGTCATAACGCTATTTTTTAATTTCTTATTATTAAATCTGTGTGTAATGTTATGCGCATTTACGTTTACAAACCCGCGAAACACAATGTTGAATAAGCACCGTGTCCACCTCAATTGTATTAAGTGCAGGAAAGAAGATGCACGCTCCGAAACCGCATCGAAGACGAAGCGCAAGAACGCAGAGATGGAGCCTGGTTTTACTCAACCTAGACTGTGGTGTCGTCTATCTTGTGACTTGTGCTCAACTAGGTCGTTTTCTGCAAACCTCCTTTGCAGAAAAGAAAACATTTTCTGGGAAGTATTCATGATCGCCAGTCAGTTTCCAGAGTATGTGCAGAAGTACGTTTATCTAGGCCAATTACTCACGGGAGCCCCTAATCAAGAGAAGAAAACGTACACAAGAATAAGAATGGGCTGCAGTGCATACGGTAGGCACTATCGAATCCTGACTGGAAGTTTACCACTGTCGTTGAAAAGTGTAAAATCATTGCATCCTACCGGTACTAACATATGTGGCAGGAACTTGGACGTTAACTAAGAAGCTCTAGAACAAGGACAGTACCAAAGCGATGGAATGAAAAATCTTAGGCGTAACGTCGAAAGACAGGAAGTTAGCGGTGTGGATAAGAGAGCAAACAGGGATAGCCGATATTCTAGATTTATTAAGAGAAATAAATGAAGCTGGCCAGGCCATGTAATGTTACAGAAATTACAGAACTCTTCCAGAGTTAGAAAATACTAGAAGTCATATTCCTCCTCTGTAAGTCAACTAGCAAATCAGCAACCAATGTGGACAGGGGTGAAGGCGAATCGCATCAAGAGTACGCCTATCCAAAGCCTGTAATAAGGTATCCATGCGCACAAGAATTCAAGTAAGCCCTGAACTACCCGAACAATAGATTCATAGTCCCAGCAAAGGTCAAGCTAATATGCTAAGGTAAAAATTTTTAAGGCAAAATGATAAATGTATATACAAAATGTAAACATATATGTAACTGGTAAATGTAAGTCAAATAATTAAGGTAAAAGGGATGGCGCCCGTCCTTGCTGTTCTACCTTGTCCGCGTCACCTAAGTGCTATGGCCGCAATACCTGTGTCAAATCATTTGCCCAGAAGTTTGTGAAAAGCTAATTGTCAAGACAGGGCAGGTTCTGGAGGCAACGAGGCGCAAAGTAACTGGCCAGAGGAATGCGCCTCGCGACAACTTCCCTTCTATCTATCTATCTATCTATCTATCTATCTATCTATCTATCTATCTATCTATCTATCTATCTATCTATCTATCTATCTATCTATCTATCTATCTATCTATCTATCTATCTATCTATCTATCTATCTATCTATCTATCTATCTATCTATCTATCTATCTATCTATCTATCTATCTATCTATCTATCTATCTATCTATCTATCTATCTATCTATCTATCTATCTATCTATCTATCTATCTATCTATCTATCTATCTATCTATCTATCTATCTATCTATCTATCTATCTATCTATCTATCTATCTATCTATCTATCTATCTATCTATCTATCTATCTATCTATCTATCTATCTATCTATCTATCTATCAGCTGTCCATGTATGCTATAACAAGAAGAAAGTGAGGTACATTTGTTATGATATGAAAGCTGAGAATATGGCCTCAATTAAAGTTCTAACACAATACTCAGCATTCGCGAAGTGCAATGGGAGTAATAATAGAAAGAGAGAAGGGGAAAACGAAGAAGTGATCGTAGAGAACAGCTTCAGCTTCGAGGGAGAGAGAGAGATACAAATGAGAGAAAGGCAGGGAGGTTAACCAGACTTAAAACCTCCGGTTTGCTACCCTGCACTAGGGGAAGGGAAAGGGGAAGTAAAGACGGGAAGAAGAGCGTGACAAAATAAAAGCGTGAGAAAAAAATATGAAAAGGGATGAAATGGGGTCATTATAGTCTTTATAATAGGCCACTGTCACGTAGAAAGGTCAACAAAGCCTTGACCGACTTATGCTGCGACGACAGTTCACGTCGGCATTCCAAAACTGACTGTTCTGAAAGTGTCCTGTCGTCAAGGCGTGCCAACGCGGTCGCTAGTGACAGCCGGTGCACGCTGTACTGAGGACAGTGGCAAAGCACGTGTTCGATGGTCTCCTCGCCGCCGCAGTTCAGCTTCGAGCTCTCTGTGTTTCCTATGTCGTCATACCTCCGACGTGAGTGGCCGCTTCGGCCCCAGCGTGGTTCCGATTGAGACATCTGACGGGTCCTCCACAAAAAGTAGGGGCTCGAACAATGATTTTACCTTGGTGCCAAGCCATCGTCTGAATGGAAAGATAAAGATAATATCACCAAGCAATCGCCTGGCGCGGATAAAGGCCAGTAGCAAGCAATCATACACTATCAGGTACGTACAAATAGCTACAACAGACAACTTCAACTCATTGAATAGGCAGTGCCTATCGGAATATTTCGAACGAAATTCCCCTGGTCAAGTTGATTAAATACGTATAAATGCTTCAAAGAACATATTTTCGGCGGAAGTCAATGCATAGACCATGCTGGAAACACTGAAAGCAATCAATCAATTGGGAGACATCCCTGTTTGTGCGTTCTCTACGTCACACAAGGAAGCGGCGACAGGCGTCACAGACACTGACCTCGCGAAACTACTGTCATCGTCGTCTCATGTGCTCAGCTTTCACCTCTTTTGACGGTTCCGATGTGTGAAACTAGTATTTCAGTTGAAAACTTTGCCCACGCACGTCGAGGTTGCATATGTGAGGCTTTCGGTACTTCCTTACGTGCCGATTCCTTTACAGCGTCATAAGTGTATGACAGTTGGGCATGTCAGCGCAGTTTGCAAGGGTTCAGCAACATGTGGAGGACCTCATGGAAACAGCAATTGTAACACTGCCGCAAAGTGTCTAAATTTCACTCTTACCCACGACACAACGTCCAAAAGGTTTCCAAAGATCAGGAATTCTGAATTGTGATGAAGATGGTTAGAAACCATTCCACACACAGGGAAGCGGTCAGGTCTGTCCGCCGCCGCTGACGCCGTTCACGACACCGACGCCGATGGGACAGCAGCGCTTCTCGCGTAGAAGGATCGACGGCTCAAGTTCAGCTTCCACCACTCCCTCGTCGGCTTTTGCTTACCAGGAATGAAAAAAACAAGTGGCTCAAAGCCTTTACACTCTACGAAAGTGTAAGGCGACTCGTCATCGGCCCTGAACACATTGGGGGCTCAGTGGCCCTCGTTACCATCAAGCCCTGCGGAAACGCCCTTGTATACCGCTCCTAGACCTAACGCAGAGAATCAAAAGACGGATGATATCAATGCCAAGAGTATGCTGAAAAATTTGGTGGGCACAATGCTTAGGATTCTTTCCGGCCTTAATACCCCGGTTGCTAAGGCTGGCGTGCAGCTATTTGAAGTGTTGTAACCGTTTCTAGTGATTCTTCACTAAGCAAGTATGGCGATGATGTTTCAAGTAAGGATGGGTCAATAGCTTGTCTAGCAATGGAATGCTCGAGGTCTGCGTGGTCGTTTGTCTACATTCCGACAGCGGGTACTTAATTACAAATTTCTCATTATTGTTATCTGTGAGCTTAATATGGATTCTTCTTTCCGTATTTCTGGACATGTCCAGACATGGTCTCGTAACAACCAAACCACAAGCGAGGTATTAGCTTATATACGTCACGATCTGTTATAGTTGTACGTGACATCCCATCGCATTCTACTAATGATTATGTACTCTTACCATAAAACACAAGTGGCGCACGTTCTCTGCGATTGGAGGATGCATCCATCCAAGAGCGAGGATCGATTCCTCGCACCTGATATCTGTGCTGCAATTATCTCAAGGTTCGCATGTTGTCACTGGTGACTTTAACGCACACCATCCTTTGGGGGCAGCGCTGCGATGAATTCTCGTGGAAAACACTTGGCAGACTTTACGTATAGTCAGGGATAAAATGTCCTCAATGATGGATCTCCCACAATTATTCTTGGCATGTCCTAGAGTAGTTGTCTTAACCTAATGTTTGTATTAAGGAGCCTTCTGTCTTCGGCATACAGTTGACAGATGTAGAGACTCATGGTTGTGACCACCTCCGAACTTACGTTTACTTTAGCTGGTTCTTCTGCTCGGTTTCACGCTGCATCTGTCGGATAGACTGGATCTTATTTAACACGTCTTTCGATAGCGGCTGTCAGCGCATCACATCTCCATCTGAAATAGAGGACATCATTGCTTCTAGCCTGCAGGACAAAACCAGAGGAGTCAACGCAGCGAGGCACAGATCATTGGCCGACAAACAATATGACACCCTTAGTGTAATCTGTCGCCGCACGGCAACAGAAGAACATAGTCACCGTCAGACCTTGCGAACAGTCGCCGACTTCAACGACATGTTCTTCGACATCTCGGTAAGCTTTAGAAACGACATTGGAGGTCATTCTGTGGACCTCTGGGCCCAAGACAACCTATATAATCTGGCTCGTCATACGAAGTCTCCAGGCAACTCCATAACAAAGACATCCATTCCGTGCCGTTGTTCTACATCAACGCCGGAGCGACTAGGAGGTAACAGAGGACTATCGTAAACTTGTTGTGGACACATCTAATGCAGTAACTTCATATCTTGTCACCATCGCGCCCCCGTCACCTGATTAGCGACTCGAAGTTCCTTTTACGATGCAAGAGATCAACCCTGCAATTGCTTTTTACCGACGCTTATCGGCCTGTTTTAATCATGTAAGCTGCACTCTGCCATCTTGACAAAGACGCAGTACGTCATCAATCACTGTGATTGATGGCGTATTCCAGTAAGACTCTCCTCTTCTTCTCCTCTCTCTCTCTCTCTCTCTACTTTTCCATGTGCTCTTCCACCAGCACAGGGTAGCGAACAGCAGGCTTATTCGTTTATATTCCTGCGTTCAATATTGACATTATCTGTTTTGCGTTTCGTTTCATACATAGTGTGCAGCGCTGTTGAGGCTAGCAAGACTTTTTGCAATAGCTGTGTTCGCAACAGGAAATAATTTTTTTGCCATAAATCATGTGAAATTGTTCTTTACCTACGCAACACACCTAGCCAGGCAAGGGTGGCAACAGTTCAGCACCCCGCTGAATGGCACGGCTAAAACATGGCGTAATTCTTAAGGCTCTAATGGACCCTCCCAACACTAAAGCAGAAAGCGGCAAAGCAATTCAAAGGCTAGGGCACCAATATCAGGGAACAGACGAGCAGCTCCTCGATGAAGTCAGAACCAAATGCTACGGCACTGACGAACCCGAGGGATATGAAGGAGATTATCTCGGAGAAGAAAACTCAGATATGGACAAGCCTATCACCAGAGAGGAAGTCACCGCGGCAATGCGAGCCATCACGAAAAACACAGCGGCAGGAGCAGATCGAATTACAAACTCTCTCATAAGGAACCTAAGTGACGAGGCAGTAGATCAGCTGACGGCCTACCTCAACAAGCTTTGGAAAGAAAGAAAGATAAAAGGCGAGTGGAAACAGGCTGTAGTAGTCATGATTCCCAAACCAGGAAAGAAGCTGCAGATCAAGAATCTCAGACCAATCTCCCTCACTTCTTGCCTGGGAAAACTATACGAGAGGATCGTCACGAACCGCATCCAGCAACACCTAGAAAACAAGAGGCTCTACCCAGACACCATGTTCGGTTTCAGAGTGAACCTCTCGACGCAGGACGTGCTTCTGCAACTTAAAGAAGAGGTCCTGGAGACAATGCCCAAGAATGGGGAAAACGTAGTCATGGCACTTGATATAAAAGGTGCTTTTGACAACGTCAGCCACGCCGCTATAATGGAGGGACTAAATAACACCAACTGCGGGAGAAGAACCCATGACTATGTCAAAGACTTCCTGACCAACAGAACGGCCACAGTAGGACTAGGGGAGTTGAGGAGTGATGTCTTCACCACCCCAAGCAAAGGCACACCCCAAGGCTCGGTTATCTCGCCCATACTCTTTAATGTGGCGATGATCGGCCTAGCAGAAAGACTCAGCACAATCCAGGGCATCCAGCACGCTATATACGCAGACGACATCACAGTCTGGGTGAACCATGGATCCCTCGGAGAGAAACAGGAGAAGCTACAACAAGTAGCAAACTGCGTAGAAAGATACGTAAAGGAAAGAGGACTAGCCTGCTCTACAAAGAAGTATGAGCTACTGAGGGTAGGAAGACACCCCGCTGATGCACCACTCGAGGTGAAACTGGAGGGGCAATACATCCTAGAGAGGAACATGATAAGAGTCCTGAAAATGTGGCTACAAGCGAGCAGGAAATGCAGCCACACACTCAGCCTGCTCAGCAAGTCGGCTGAACAGGTAGGCAGAATGATAACCAGAGTCTATCACCGAAGGCATGGGATGAAAGAAGACGACACGCTAAAACTCGTCAGAAGCCTCATAGTCAGCAGGGTAATCTACTCGCTGCCATACCACCCCATGATCAAGAGCGAAACGGAACAAGCAGAGACAATCCTGCGGAAGGCCTACAAGACGGCACTTCACCTACCAAGAAACATACCGAGCGACAAGCTGCTACAGCTAGGGATTAGCAACACCTTCGCCGAACTGGCAGGAGCACAGCTTGGAACACAGTTTCAGCGACTCAGAGACACGGCTACGGGAAGAGCGCTCCTGACAAGGTTAGGTCGCGACCCAAGGAGGCATCTCGATCGATCCGCCGATATACCCGACGAGATCCGTAAGGCCCTGCAGGTCAATCCCATTCCGAAAAACATGGATCCAAACCTCCACGTGGCCAGAAGGCAGGCGCGGGCAGAGTATGTGGAAAGGCATTTAGCCAAGCTAGAAAACACGGTTTTCACGGATGCAACACTGTATCCATGGAATAGACATACAAATTACATTAAGGCAGCTTCGGTAGTGGTTGACAACGCAGGAAAGCTAATCACCTGCGCAACTACACGTAGCGCCAGGATAGTGGAAGCGGAGGAAGTCGCTGTTGCGCTGGCAGCGGCTGAGGGCTATCGAAAAAACAAATCAATGGTCATTTTAATGGATTCAAAAGAGACATGCAGGAACTACACAAAGGGTAGAATCTGCAGAGCTGCCTTAGCTATCCTCCGCAAGGCAGAACACCAGAGACACCGCAACCCACAAACTAATCTGGATTCCGGCACACACGGGAATAGAAGGAAATGAAAGCGCAGACAGCTTGGCTCGCGAGATCACGTACCGAGTCGAGCGGCCACACGCCCTGGGACAGCACTTCACCGTGGAGATCGGCTATTCAGAGTTACTGAACTACCACAGAGGCAAGAGAATTAGATACTCCACGCCACACAAAGCCTTAACACAGCAAGAAGCAGCTAGTTGGCGGAGGCTGCAAACGGGAACCTTCTCTAACTTACATATACTAAGCAAGATGTATCCTACACAATTTAGGAACACATGCCCGTGGTGCGGGGCAACCCCCACGCTTTACCATATAACCTGGGAGTGTAAACGTAACGACACATTCTACCAACACAAAACCCCGAGTGCGGAGCAGTGGGAGAGCCGGCTCACCAGCGGCGAGCTCGCCGCCCAAAGGGCAATGGTGCACGCAAGCGAAGCAGCGCGGCTCAGTGGAGCCCTGGACTAGGGGCCCAACCCTGCTAAGAAGGTCGAGCGTCTGCAGCGATGAAGACGAAGACCGAACGCTAAACCCTTAATGGATCAAATAGTTTTCTCTCTCTCTCTCTTACCTAGGATGAATAGCAAATAGAAAACGACTCACTCATTAAAAATGAAAAATCGGTTTTATACGATACATTTTCTTAGATAATCTTTCTTTTCGTTGTTGTTTCTTGTTTTTCATTTAGCAGCCCGTTGCGACAGCCTCACGCGCAGGTTCGCGCGAGCATGTGGGACCACTAGACTCGACCACGAAACGCGCGGAGCGATACGTTTTGATGACGAAACTTCTTGCGTAGTTTCCACAGCGTCGCACGCTGAGTACTAATCGGAGTAATGTCAGCCATGACGCGCGTAATTTCCGGAGTACCAAAGCTAACTCCATTGGTGAGTTGGAATCTATTTGAAGCCATTTTAGTCCGTAATGCGTTGGCAGGCCGGCCACGGGCAGCCACTTAGCCCCAGTCATTCCGAAAGACCACAAATGTGCGGTTTTTCCCCCCCAAAAAAGGCAGAAAATAAAAAAAACAGAAACTCCGTACGTTACGCGTACACTTGGCGCGACTGAAAACAGAGCGCGTGCGTGATACAAAGAGAAACGATCTCGGGTTTTTCCCTCCGACAAGGACGGTGGTGGCTGTTTAATCACCACCACTGCGGAGGGGCTGCTTCGCAAGTGGGCAGTGCTGCCGAGCGCCAGTTTCGCGTGCAACTCGTCATCCCCAAACGGGAAGGAGTGCGCCCGTTAAACGGCCACGCAATTAGGGAGAGCGGAGGATACGCTGCATGCCATGGCCTCCCGCCGCGGACGTGCCTCGTCGCCTACGCGTGGACCAACAGAGCCCTGCGTGTTTGGTGAGAGGGGGGAGGGGGGGAAGGGGTGCACCCAGTGGCCAATATTCGTTTGAGGAACTGCAGATACACCAGCATAGTAGAAACGCGGACGGGACGACGGAGGCAGACGAAGACCGCCGTCGCTTTGCTGTTCGAGCACGTATGCGCATGCGCTCAGGATCGATGGGTCGTCGGAGCAGCTTTCCAGAGACAGCCGCGATGGCAAGCGGGCCTAGTGTAACGGACGGGGCACTCGAGAAAGACTTAGCGGAAAGGACAGGGAACAAAGTAATAACTAAAATAAATTGAGGGATTATATGTGCCAAAATGATGGCATAATTATGAGGCCTGCTGTGGTGGGGAGGGGGGGACTTCGGATCAATGTTGACCACCAGGGGTTCTTTGACACGCACTTAAATTTATGTACACGAGCACTCACACCCATCAAAATGCGGCCCCGCTGCAGCAGGGATCGAGCCCGGGACCTCTGCAGCGCAACGCCATAACCATTGCGCTAGCGCACGGATAACGCCTGGGTAACATCCTCGCCAATATATCCATCAACATTTTATCGCAGACATTTGTCAGCACAATTGGCTTGTAGCCTGTGAAATTTATTGCTTTTAGGGGATCGAAACCATATACATCATTCTAAATGATGAAGGCAGAAAATACAATTGGTGCGACACGATTTTCACATGACGCCTATTTGCGGGCTGAATTCTTTACAAATAATGCTGAAATAGCCGTGGGAACCTGGTTATATTCCGTTGTTGAGTTCTTCTATGGTCTATGGCCATTTCGATCTCCTTTGCTGCGACATCTGCTGTCGACCTTCGTGTTTCTTGGAGTGACATTTCCATTTCTTAAAATGACAATTAGACAGACCTTGAAATGTAAACATGTCAACGAAAACTTAATATTTAGCCATAATCTACGGGCACTCAGAGTCGCAAATAGATCGTTTTATTGTTATTTTCTTTCACTGCGGCATGCATGTCATCCTAAGCTAAAGACTAGGCGTTTTATGTTTTTCTCTAAACATTTAGAATGTCGCACGGGCCATCGACGCAGAGAACAATAGTTGCCCAGAAAAGAAAAAAAAAAGACTGCGTGTGAGGTATAACTCTAGAAAATACCGTTACAAGATTCTGAATTTCTTCTCTTAGACTATATTATTCCAGCCGAGATTGTTTTCGCAAAAAAAGGCAATCGAAAATGGACGCTCTTGCGCAATAAAACTTTGTAACAAACTCGGATTTGCTGGCGTAGATGGCAAATAGGCGCCGCTGTTTTTGCAAGAAGGCCGCTGGCTCGCATGCCCAAATTCTGTCAGCCTCTAGTGCCACTTTCTCGTTATTAGTTTCTGCAATAATTGGAAAAGGGCTCAACTGTAGCCGCGGAACCCCTACCGCGTTTCTTGTGGCCACACGGACATCAAGCAGCTGGGCCCGTGGCGTCATTATTTCTCGGTGGATATTGGTGCCGCGATATGGCCTTACGTAAGCGTGTTTGTGGAATGCCCCTGGCGTCTTGGCATAACATCTGACGCGGCGTGCAATCATCGTGACAAGCCGTCACTCATTCCTATAAATACTTTCCGCGGCAACCGACATATGCGCGATGTGTATCCTGCATTACATTTCGCTTTTAAAACGGTGCCAACATGGTTGTTACGTAGACGCCCAGCTTAGGTCATATCTCGGCCTTTTTCTCAATACACGTGCTGTCTTTCTTTTTTTGTTAACTTTATTTATTTTTCGGTCGTCAGCAGGGCTATCCTCATCAAGCTTCTTACAATATTGCCTCGGGAGAAATCTGGCACCACCGTCTATGCGAGTTGGCCAACGGATATCATTGCCGGTTTATGTGGGCGAGCGAGGAACTGTCTGGAATGCGGCTCGGCCTAGAACGCGGTTATTTGCGCACAAACGAATTTGTCTTCGAATGTACTCCTTACATAAAGTATTCTTTGCTTGTTTAAGACATGCTTACTCATACAACAAGTGCGGGAATAAACCACGGAATGTGCTGACGCCACGCACATGTGAGAATCGGTGATAAACGTGACGGGCTGCGCAGACAGCGCAAGACGACGGTCAGTATAGCCACGCTGCACTTATAGGTTTCGGGTCACCAACGGTGTCAACTCGAAGCCCCGCTGGTGAATGCAAGGCGCCGCGGTAAATTTGGTCGTCTGAGCTGCGCTGCGGCCGGAATTTTTGAGAATTTTGTGCGCGGGAGGATTTGTAGCATGCCTTACGTCACCAAGGAATCAAAGCGCTGTGTCGAGGGCGTGTACTGCACTCGAGAAGTCGCGGAACGCAAACTTATACGTGTCCATTCGCTTTACGCGCGTCAACCGAGAACCGTGGCCTCTGAACAATGAAGTAATCGGCTAATAAAATAAATCCAAGAATTTATAGGCTGTTGGCGGTTGCACCATGACTGAGTTTCACCGGTTCTGATACGCGATGAAGCTGAGACGACCGGCCGCATACATGCTCATGCAGCGAAAACACAGTTGCAGACATGGCCATTAGTAAATGTGGGGGTTGAACTTCGGCAGCCTTAGCAGTAATTAAGCTTACAGAGAAAGAGTGATGTAAAAGGAATAGTTTAGTTTGTTTCCATTCATTTGTTTACTGCAGCATATAATGTGTCAACGGGTTTTTGAACACCACTTTCTATGTACATTCCCCTAACTATATGCTTTAGCTAACTGTCTGTACCATGTCAGTCGATCAATTTTATTTCGCTTGTACTTTCATCAACGTGTTCTAGGAACCGCTCTACGAACTTTCACTTATGTACTCGGTCCACTTCACCATGAGAAATTAATTTCAGTCAGGTAAATTTCTGTTCGTCGCAGTTTTCTAAAAAGAGCAAACACATACTCTGCAGTTTTAGAGACGCGAATGCATTTTCGCGCCAGCTTTCTGCATTGTTCGGTGAAATGTGGGGCGCACACTCCATGAGATGATCCAAGCTCTACTCTCAGTGAAACCAGGTGCCTTTTCCAGTAGCTGAACATCATTATACTGCCTAGCTAATTTCGTTGCTCGCTACCAATTCAACAGGATGGTATGTTCAAAACTCGAGCGTGTCAGGCTTATGACTCTGCTAACAATCCAACACGCAACACTAAAAGCGGAGACTCGAACCAGTGGTCCCACGTGTTTTCTGTGCAATGAAACATTAAATAACGACGTAAAACATGTACGGTTAATGTCGGCTCTCGGTAATGTCTAAAGTACGCACACCTCTTAAATGAAAGAGCGCATTTGGCAACCTCAACGAACGGGAACGGGATGTGGCCATGGCCCGCAGCTACCTGGAATAGAGCGGCGTGCCTCATAATCAGAAAGTGGTTTTGGCACGTAAAACCCCATATATTATTATTATTACCTGGAATAGAGAGGCTGCCCACCTACATTTCCGCATTTCTTTTCTTTAACGCTGCGAGCCCGGTACTTCCCAGTAACGAACGGCACGCATGTTATCAGCATGACATAGCACTGCCGACAGGAAAGTAAGGAGCGCAGCGTTTTCAAGAAAGGGAGCGCAAGCAATACAGATGACGATTATCGTTGTGTGGCAAATATACACCCCAAAGGGTGCAACTGTTTTTAGAGTGTAGGGCGCAGAGTGCACTTGCTGAGAATAAAAGTTTATTCTCTCTCTCTCTTTGCCAAAAACATTCCTGTGTAGCAGAGTATGGTCCACCGGATGTTCCTGCTTATATAACACGAAATTTTGGCTTCCAACGTAGTGTCAACGAGCGTACACTACCTTCTGCGAACCAAGCCATGCATTTATACACGAAATAAAACCTGTACATGGGCATGAGCGCACTGGATACGTGCCCATGTTGGGCCAATCCTGCAGAATGGGTATGTGCCACTGTGACAGAAAATCTATAATATTACTGTAGTTACTCGTGTAAAGCCCCACATCTTTCTTTTCTTTTTTTTCATTTTGTCTAGGTGCTGGCCTTACACGAGGCAGGTTCATAGCTACCAACTGAAGTCTCAGATCGCGCTCAGACTGCTATCCAAAATAACGCAACCACTGCCAGCTGAATACAACACATTTACAGTCGCCAACCGATTATGACACATGGAGAACGCCGCTGAAATGGGCGAATAATCGGGCAGTCTGAAAAAGCGGATTTCGGTGGTAAAATTACTTCTGCCGTTCTTTTTTTTTTTCTAGAGCGCCAGCACAGCGAGAAATTCGCTTACAAGCTGTTGCTCAGCAGCGTCGTGCTCCAATAAGATAAAGTTTACTTAAAATTTCGTGCTGGCCGAGACCGCGGATGCGTTTCGCGTTCACCTGTCGTGGAACTTCATGCGCGTTGCGAATCGTCGCGGATTACACACGCGACCTTGATTTTCACCATTGCCGGTTTAGGCTGTGTCACGCAAAATCAATTGGGAGATTTATTGGCTCTGTGAATACACGCAAGTTTACACCGTTCTCTCCAGTAAGGGCACACGCGAAATTGTCAGGCGCGTTCGCGGTTGTTGATGGCTGATGACCCGCGGATCCAAACTCCGCTTCAGGCACGTGACCATCAGGTCAGCATGCGCACGTGATCTCACTGCAAGGTATCTACAGAGATTCCACAGCTGTTTTAATTCTTCACAAAAAAAAGTTGGAAGATACCTGTAAAGGAAGGAGTCAGCCAAAGAGACACGATCTCTCCAATGCTATTCATTGCGTTATTGGAAGAAGTATTCAAGCGTTTCAACTGGGAAGGCTTAGGAGTTAGGATCAACGGCGAACACCTCAGCAACCTTCGAATTGCAGATGACCTTGTCCTGTTCAGCAACACTGGGGACGAGTCACAACAAATGATTGAGGACCTTAACAGAAAGAGTATGGTATGGTAACAGTAAGAGTGTGGTAGAATAAGAATATGCAGAAGACAAAGATAACGGTCAATAGCCAGGCAAGGGAACAAGAGTTCAGGATCGCCAGTCAGCCTCTAGAGTCTGTGAAGGAATACGTTTACCTAGGTCAGTTACTCACAGGGGACCCTGATCACGAGAAGGAAATTTACTGAAGAATAAAAGTGGGTTGGCTCGCATACGGCAAACATTGTCAGATTCTGCCTGGAAGCATGCCATTATCATTAAAAAGAAAGGTGTTCAAGCAATGTGTTCTACAGGTGCTGACATATGGGGCAGCAACTTGGAGACTGACAAAGAAGCTCGAAAACAAGTTAAGGACTGCGCATAGAGTGATGGAACGAAGAATATTAGGTGTAACGTTAAGAGACAGGAAGAGAGCAGTGTGGATCAGAAAGCAAACAGGGATAGCCAATATTCTAATTGACATTAAGAGAAAGAAATGGAGCTGGGCAGATTATGTAAAGCGTAGGTTAGACAACCGGTGGACCATAGGGTTAGAGAATGGGTGCGAATAGAAGGGAAGCGCAGTCGAGGACGGCAGAAGACTAGGTGGGGTGATGAAATTAAGAAATCCGCAGGCGCTAGTTGCAATCGGTTGGCGCAGGAAATGGGTAATTGGAGATCGCAGGGAGAGGCCTTCGTCCTGCAGTGGACATAAAACGGGCTGCTGCTGCTGCTGCTGCTGCTGCTGCTGCTGCTGCTGCTGCTGCTGCTGATGATGATGATGATGATGATGATGATGATGATGATGATGATGATGACGACGACGGCGATTACGACGATGACGACGACGACGACGACGTGATCTCACGCCCTGTCACCCATGCGGTGTACTGGTACAAACATTTTAGCTTCTTCAGCCCGTCACATCTGCGCGCTAGGCCTAACCACCAACAGCAAAGCCGCTGGATAAAAAGAAAATCCAGCGGCCGTGCCAACATTGTCGCGTTTGTTTGTAGGAGTCGGCAAGGAAAGATGGTGTTTGGTTGCCGAGTTCGGGGTACGGTGATAATGCTATCATCGACCGGACAACTAGTGACATATAGTAGCGGCTTGTGTGAATTAACGAACACGCGGGTGTACGCGCATCACGCTTAGCGCAACTTTCGCTTAAA
Source organism: Dermacentor variabilis (assembly GCF_050947875.1). NCBI lineage: Eukaryota > Metazoa > Arthropoda > Arachnida > Ixodida > Ixodidae > Dermacentor > Dermacentor variabilis. The sequence continues at coordinate 103,239,054 of NC_134573.1, forward strand.
ATAAAGCTTTCTCTACCTCTTCTCCCGACTTTCCGGGTTCTGCTGCTGTTGTCATAGAGTTTCCTACAATATTCTAGAGGGAACTCTGGCCCTGCAGTCGTTGTCCTACAATGGGAATGATGGGAAGTACATGGATTTGTCTGGTCTTCGTGCTTGTGGATTCAGACGTTCTTGCGGCTTTGTATATTACGATATACAAATATTATTGTCGTAAATTTCAGACCAATCTATGCCCTTCGAAGTGCAGAAGACGCGGCGAACACGCACAATCGCTACTAACTGCAACGATTGAGCTTGTCGAGGTGGCCAAATCGAAACGCGCTAAGTGTCTCAAGGCGTCTCGTGCCCGCGATAAATTCATAAGGGCGTTTCACATCGCTGTCGATGCATGCGTAATGGTCTCAATATCCGGCTTCTGTGCTAGAGGTCCTGTGTTGAAATCCTGCCGTCGGACAATTTCAATAACGTTTATTTAATAACGTTTTACACGGCACCTTGTTGATAATGACGAGTTTGCAAAGTCACAAAGCCGTTTGAAGCCAGAAGGACGAAATTTGGGCAAATTTACATACTTCCCATAATTCCCATGCTGGTACAGCCGCTCCCATTGCCGCTCCCGTAGGCACTAGCACCAGAGTTCCCTCTAGTAATTATTGTACGAAACTCTATGGCTGCCGTTGAGATCTAGCTTACACGCACCGCTGGGTTTCTTGCAGACGCCGCTCGCCTCCGCGCACCCGGCCGGCACCGCCGTGGCAGCGTTTCGCAGTTTGTGCGTATGGCACGGGCTGTGCTTGCTTTCCTATGCGACAAAAATACAGGTGCTGGGCTGTGTGGGTCGCGTGCTGCGCTGTGATGTTGCAAACATTACAGTAGTACGTAGCCTGCAGAGAGTGCTTGGAGCTGGCGTCTCTGCCCATAGCCGTGGTGCTGAAGCACGCCGCGCTGCCGCATCCGTGTGTCAAACCTCCGAGCGCTCCTTTCCAGCCGCCGAACGTGCAAGAGCAGTCGACTTGCTGACTAGCTGTTGTTGAGGAAAATGTTCTTCTGTACACTACTGCCACGATGCGACGTGCCATGTGAGGCAATGGTAATGCTCAACCCTCTCAGAGATTATGAACAATGACGCGCAGCAACGCCTCAAGTAAACTTACATCTCCCTGAGTGTTACGTGGGCGTCGCAGACAAACAGCAGTGGTAGACGCAAGGAAACGTTTTGCATCAACTCACCACTCTCGTACCCGCCGTGGTTGCTCAGTGGCTATGGTGTTAGGCTGCTGAGCAGGAGGTCGCGGGATCGAATCCCGGCCACGGCGGCCGCATTTCGATGGGGGCGAAATGCGAAAACACCCGTGTACTTAGATTTAGGTGCACGTTAAAGAACCCCAGGTGGTCAAAATTTCCGGAGTCCTCCACTACGGCGTGCCTCAGAAAGTGGTTTTGGCAAGTAAAACCCCATAATTAAATTTTTTTAACCCCTCTCGTATTGAACTAAACGCCGACGAAATCGCATATCGTCACGTCACCGCAAATTATCGTCAAACACAGCAAAGAGCATAAAGTACTTCCCCTATATCGATTTCTACAGTGCGTCGGATCCGAATTTTTCTTTTCTCAAAATTTTCGCACTTCGAATTTTGCGTTCGGGCCTCACGCGAGTGCGGACCTTAGTCGAGCAATTACGGTATGTGTCGTACTCGGTACATGTACCTCGCATTATGATTATTTTCTTGACAAACGTCATAAATCTCGTTAGCCCTCACGTCATGCTACGCCGACCATCACCCAATGTACATATATCCACCTGATCTGGCGTTTGAATTTCTCCTTAGCTTGTGAATACTGCGGTGCATATATATAAACACTGCGTGGGGTCACATCTTGCATAGGACACAGCTGTACCCATCCCATTTAGCTGTATATGATGTAATTAACCACGTCTCTGAAGCTAAACTTCACATTGATTCAAACGTGTGCGTTCCATCCGCGTTATTTACACTACGACTTGTTCGCCGAAGCGTTTGACGTCGGATGAGCTACCAGCCGCGTCAGATAGACCTCACCAGTGTTTAGCCGTCGAATGAGGAAGGTCAGAAAGACACATTCGTCCTGTTGGCGATGGCCCGGCACCCCGAACAGTAGGTGTACGTTCCCTATCCCATTGCGAGTTCCTGTTATACGTTCCCTGCGGCGCGCAAGTGAATACTACTTCACTCAGGTGTTCATGACAGCATTGCACTGTATCTGGTATAATTTATTGTGGTACATTTACCATGTTCCACAGAAGCGTTGCATTTAAGGCTGGACTAAGGATCCCACACCTTCAGGTTTTCGTCCAAACTGTGAGCACCAGCTATGTCTGGCGGAGCACTAGGGTCGCCGGTGCTGTCGGTTTCCTCGGCGTATACAGGGGCAAGGACAGAACATGTGCTATATCAGCTCCCGCGGCGTCGCTCTTCTAGTCGTTATAAAATATCGTGTGCCGTAACAAATATTCTTATTTGATTCCAGCGCCAACGGGTATGGCTACGTAGATTACATCGCCTCCATCGATGAGGGCGGTTAAAGCGCCCGTGTATTTAGGCGAGTGTGTAGTTTATGCTATAGATTAGAGATCGTTGGGAGAGGCGTTCGTCCGATACTGGACATAAAAATGGAATGATGATGATGATAGCGTATGCGTCACGCTACTATGAATTTCAATTGAGCTGGAACACAGAACACAACAACGGCTAACATTACGTTCGTCCGCCAGCTAACGAAGCCTTTATTCGCGCAAGACTTCAGCACGTATCCGCCATTGGGAGCCTCCATCAAGGTTATTTAACCGACACGTTAGAAGCGATTCAGAATCAAGCTTAATGATTTATCACTTGAAAATATGATAAGAATATTAGTATTAGACACATCAAATAATTTCTTGGTCTTCCATCATTGTCAATGGGCCGAACGATCAACCGCCCTTTTCCACAAACTATACTACAATTTTCCGTATATTCATGGTGCTTTCCCGCTTCCTCCTTAATCGTTCTTCACGCCGTTTTTTCGCTTCCCGTAGTTCACAGCGACTTCATGGATCAACTAAACCTTTTAACCAGTCATTTCTACCAAGACTATTGAAGAATGGAACTGAATTCCTGAGTCTTGTTAATGAGCGGAACACCACGAAATTTAAAAATATATATGTATTACAGCCTATATCATAGTCTAGCTGTTGTCTACAAGCCGGCTCTTCCCGGTGCGCCTTGTTTTTTCTTCGCCGATACGTTTTAGGTCGCTGAGTTACGATACAATACATCTTTTGTTTCGGACTTTCTTATGCATGTAACTCATGTACTCCTTGACTATATTCTATTTTTGCACTGCTTTTTATTGCCTTTGAACTTGTGAGGGCGTTATTATAATGGGACGCATTGGAGTCTATCACCCTCCCCCTCCTCCCTTATGTAAGACTCACGGGGGTTTCTTTTAGGAGAAATTAAGTCATGCTGCCGATGTTGATGAAGTGAAAGCACACGAGAGGCGCGACTTGCTGCATAAAGCGCACGCACATGATATATACGTGCTGATAATTCTGTGACGCGTCCCTAAACTCAGAACACCCAGTGCAAACATATATATTTCCATAAATGTTATACTCTGTCCCTTCGAGGGCGTTTAATTGAGCGTAGGATTTATTCTACTGTCATGGCCGTAGTACGCGGTAATCCACAATAAACTCGTGAGAGATTCAATCTCGTCCATGGGTTCCCAAACCGGACGGCCTGGCGCTCTTGTGGTCACCTGAAGACATCAACGCTGACCTAACTGCACAGCTTGTCGGTGGCGGCGATAGCGACGAAACATTCCCTGACACCGAACGTTGCGGAACGATATATTCAGAGAGAAAAACTAGTTTATTGTAGGCATGGACGACATAAGGTAGCATTCTGAAAGCGCGGCCCCTATGAACACCGTGAGAAAGGAGGTGGCACGACCAAACTACTAACGTGTCACACTGTTGTAGCTCCTTCGGTGCACGCTTAAGAAAACTAACGTCTAGACGGTGTTCGCGTAGAGGCTTCGTCTTGGAACTTCGCATGTCGGAAATTGCAGCCGTGAGAAACGCCGCGGCAATATCCGGGCGCCTCCGTTTGGATCCATGCGCCTCGTGTTCTCAGAGTGTTACGGGGGAACTGGGTTTGGACCCTCTGTCTCTCTCTTCAGGGGTACAAGCGTGGAAGCAGAATAAGGTTGCCCAGGGTAATGGGAAAGAAAATCCAGCGCTTTTGAGTAAAGCATGAACACTGACTATACCGCGTTTCACTGCGGAACGTGTGAATGCACTCACGCACGCATGGACAACAGACGAACGAACACACGAACACACACAAAACCACGCCCAGATACGCTCCCCAGAACAGGCGAATAGAGCACATAGCAATACATTGCTGAGCAAAAAGAGAAAGTGAGAAAGAAACAGATAAAAACGAAGCAAGGAATCAGGTCTACTAGCGTTGAGGGTTGGGGGAGTTGGTATTTTATTTCGTAATTGGCACAGCGCAACAAGGAAAGGAAGAAACAGCCGAGCAGGCCAAAAGCCGGCCAGCATCCTGAGTCTTCTTTTGGCCTGCTCGGCAGTTTCTTCCTTTCTTGTCGTGTTGTACCAATTTGAGGTGCAGGGCACTTGTAACGGCCCCGCTTTCTGCACAATGTTCACGCGCAGTTGAGGTCGCGTGGACATGGAAAGGATGCATGCATGATCACTAGCCTCAATCAACAGACTATGGACAGAAATATATTTGTTTGTGCCGCAGTGCACAGCTACCGTGCGTGACACAAATCTCTTGAGGGCTCTGCGCGCTCTATGGCACGTGTGCGTTTTTCTGATGACTGAAAATATTTGAGTAGGATGTTTAGTGCCCTTTTTCTATATGTAAGTCAAATGGAAACTGCTTATCCCTGCTTCTTCGTTGACGTTGTCTTTATTTTTTACTTAAGGAAAACAAAAAAAAAACATTTCACGCAGAAACTCCTTTCGGAGTTTAAGTATGCGTAAGTATTGTGCCACTTGCTTATGTACATGGAGCCCGGCGTCATTATCAATATTAAGAAACTTGATCCGACCATTATAAACCCTCATCAACCGACATCGGTCGTTATCAACCTTATGGGACTAGACAGGACCCTTATCAACCCTTATCCACCCTTATCAACTTTATCGGACATGATCCTAACTTCATCAACATTTACCGGTGGGTATCAACCTTATCACAGTCAATCCATTCTTGATCAGCATTTAAATGTCCTTATCAACCTCATCGGACTTCATCCGACCCTTGTCAACCTTATTAACGTTATCACAATTGCTCCGGCTATTTAAACCCTTATCACTCTTTAGCACCTATCCATCCGCGTCGAACCATTATCAACCGTGATTCCATCCATATAACCCCTCATCACTCCTTATCATCCTTATCAACTCATTGACTGCTTATTTGTCTTGTGCACGGAGTGACGCGCATGAGCCTTCAGAGATCAGTGGCATTTCAGTGGTTGAAAGAACGCCCCAACGGAAGGCGCATCCCGCGACCATCGAAACACATCAGGGATGTGGCGTGCTTATGCTTAAGCACGCCATAGCAGCGGTGGCGTAGAGGTAGAACACCCGCCTCGCGTGCAAGAGGTCCATGGTTCGAATCCCGATGCCGCGCAATTTTCCACCGGATTGTAAAAAAAAATCCGCGTGTTGATAAAATTGCATAAACAGGCCTGGAGTGTGGCCTAATGCCGGTGACCAGAACCGGTAACGCACTCCCTCACCAGAGCAGAATTAGCCACCCTGGTGCAGCACTTGGCCACAACCTCCTATATGAACACAACAATCGAACCCCGGCCCTCAGTCCCCAGCAGCTGCGAAGCAACTGACCACGGCGGCGGTCAGACCTGCGACGCAGCAGAGGGTGCTAAGAATCCCTGGCTCCGGACAGGCCGCCATTGGAATATGAACCTGGCAACGTTTAACGCTAGAACGTTATCCAGTGAGGTGAGTCTAGCAGTGCTATTGGAGGAATTAGAGGGCAGTATATGGGATATAATTGGGCTCAGTGAAGTTAGGAGGCCAAAAGAAACGTATACAGTGCTAAAAAGCAGGCACGTCCTGTGCTACCGGGGCCCAAAGGAGAGACGGGAACTAGGAGTCGGATTCCTGATTAATAAGAATATAGCTGGTAACATACAGGCACTCTATAGCATTAACGAGAGGGTGGCAGGTCTTTTTGTGAAACTTAATAAGAGGTACAAAATGAAGGTTACACAGGTCTACGCCCCTACATCTAGTCATGATGACCAGGAAGTCGAAAGCTTCTATGAAAACGTGGAATCGGCGATGGGTAAAGTCAAAATAAAATACACCATACTGATGGGCGGCTTGAATGCCAAGGTAGGCAAGAAGCAGGCTGGAGACAACGCAGTGGGGGAATATGGCATAGGCACTACGAATTACAGGGGAGAGTTATTAGTAGAGTTTGCGGAACAGAATAATATGCGGATAATGAATACCTTATTCCGCAAGCGGGATAGCCGAAAGTGCACGTGGAGGAGCCCGAATGGCGAAACTAAAAATGAAATATACCTTATACTCTGCGCTAACCCTGGCATCATACAAGATGTGGATGTGCTCGGCAAGGTGCGATACAGTGACCAGAACTCGACTTAGCCTAGACTTGAGGAGGGAACGGAAGAAAGTGGCACATAAAAAGCCGATCAATGAGTTAGCGGTATGGGGGAATCAGAGGCATTCCAGATCAAGCTACAGAACAGGTATTCGGCTTTAACTCAGGAAGGCGACCTTAGTGTTGAAGTAATCAACGACAATCTTGTGGGCATCATTAAGGAGTGTGCAATAGAAGTCGGTGGTAACTCTGTTAGGCAGGACAGCAGTAAGCTATCGCAGGAGGCGAAAGATCTGATCAAGAAACGCCAATGTATGAAAGCCTCTAACCCTACAGCTAGAATAGAACTCGCAGAACTTTAGAAGTTAATCAACAAGCGTAAGGCAACTCACACAAGGAAGTATAATATGGATAGAATTGAACATGCTCGCAGGAACGCAGGAAGCCTAAAAGCAGTTAAGAAGACACTAGGAATTGGAAAGAATCAGATGCATGCGTTAAGAGACAAAGCCGGCAATATCATTACTAATATGGATGAGATAGATCAAGTGGCTGAGGAGTTCTATAAAGATTTATACAGTACCAGTGGTACCCACGATGGTAACGGAAGAGAGAATAGTCTAGAGGAATTCGAAATCCCACAGGTAACGCCCAAAAAAGTAAAGAAAGCCTTGGGAGCTATGCAAATGGGGAAGGCAGCTGGGGAGGATCAGGTAACAGTAGATTTCTTGAAGGATGGTGGGCAGATTGTTCAGGAGAAACTGGCCACCCTGTATACGCAATGCCTCATGACTTCGAGCGTAACGGAATCTTGGAAAAACGCTAACATAATCCTAATCCATAAGAAAGGGGATGCCAACGACTTGAAAAATTATAGACCGATCAGCTTACTGTCCGTTGCCTACAAAGTATTTACTAAGGTAATTGCAAACAGAATTAGGAACACCTTAGACTTCCGTCAACCAAAGGACCAGGCAGGATTCCGTAAAGGCTACTCAACAATAGACCATATTCACACTATTAATCAGGTGATAGAAAAATGTGCGGAATATAACCAACCTTTATATATAGCTTTCATTGATTACGAGAAAGCGTTTGATTCAGTCGAAACCTCAGCAGTCATAGAGGCATTGCGGAATCAGGGTGTAGACAAGCCGTATATAAAAATACTGAAAGATATCTATAGCGGCTCCACAGCCACCGTAGTCCTCCGTAAAGAAAACAACAAATTCCCAATAAATAAAGGCGTCAGGCAGGGAGATACGATCTCTCCAATGCTATTCACAGCGTGTTTACAGGATGTATTCAGAGACCTGTATTGGGAAGAATTGGGGATAAGAGTTAATGGGGAATACCTTAGTAACTTGCGATTCGCTGATGATATTGCCTTGCTTAGTGACTCAGGGGACCAACTGCAATGCATGCTCACTGACCTGGAGAGGCAAAGCCGAAGGGTGGGTCTAAAAATAAACCAGCAGAAAACTAAAGTAATGTTTAACAGTCTCAGAAGAGAACAGCAGTTTACGATAGGTAGTGAGGCACTGGAAGTGGTAAGGGAATACATCTACTTAGGACAGGCCGTGACTGCGGATCCGGATCATGAGACTGAAATAATCAGAAGAATAAGAATGGGCTGGGGTGCGTTTGGCAGGCATTCTCAGATCATGAACAGCAGGTTGCCATTATCCATCAAGAGAAAAGTTTATAACAGCTGTGTCTTACCAGTACTCACGTACGGGGCAGAAACCTGGAGGCTTACTAAAAGGGTTCTACTTAAATTGAGGACGACGCAACGAGCTATGGAAAGAAGAATGATAGGTGTAACATTAAAGGATAAGAAAACAGCAGATTGGGTGAGGGAACAAACGTGAGTTATTGATATCTTAGTTGAAATCAAGAAAAAGAAACGGGCATGGGCAGGACACGTAACGAGGAGGTAAGATAACCGATGGTCATTAAGAGTTACGGAATGGATTCCAAGGGAAGGGAAGCGTAGCAGAGGGCGGCAGAAAGTTAGGTGGGCGAATGACATTAAGAAGGTTGCAGGGACAACATGGCCAGAATTAGTACATGACCGGGGTAGTTGGAGAAGTATGGGAGAGGCCTTTGCCCTGCAGTGGGCGTAACCAGGCTGATGATGATGATGATTAAATTGCGCAAAATTTGAATTTTTCTAATGCGTGCAATGTTCCACGTCGGCTCTACATGAGGTCCTAGAGATGGCTTCTATTCCGCCATGACCAAATCTTTCAACAAAGCCTTCACAGAAACTGCTGTCCTTTGACATTTGTTTTGTACCACCGGTACAACACATTCTTATTGTTCTGATATGCTTACCTTCTGCAAGCGTGGATGTTTAGCCCAATGGGTAAGACACTCGGCTTCTGAACGCGGCGTCGTAGATTCGAAATTCACCATCACCGCCAAAGTTTTTTCATTTTGAATTTATTTTGTTGTGTGTGAGAACTTTATTTGATACATTAATTTTTTCATAGTGATCCCACTTACGTGACAGGTGGACGGACGGGCGGACGTCCGGGTTTTAGGGTTGGGTAGGCATTGAAATGCTGACATTTTTTAAAAAGTTTTGCAAGTTGTAGAATTGGTAGCCCTAATGCTCGAAACATAGAGGATTAGACCTAATCGTCGATTAGGAGAATCGTTGCCGAGCGAAGGGCAATGTAGCAGAGAAAACGAAAAACTTGGTAATAAGTCGATGATGTTCATTGGATATCACACCTGAAAGACCGGACTCATCACACTCGCCCAATGGCAGAGAGCCGATGCACCCGAGCCGGATACCGACATCACAATGCTGCACGAACTTGCCCTCTCACTAAGCGTTCTTCCTTTTACAAGTATGGCTATACTGCACAATGAGCTAACTAGCGGTGGTGCACCCTTTACAGGGGTTTTATTCATGAAAGTGACCATTTGCATGAGTCGGTGAGTGAAGAATAAAATAAGGGATGGAGGCAGAGTGGATAAGATGACGAAGAAGCGAGCGTGCGCCGTATAGCATTGGGGATGGATCATACCAGAGGGTTATACTATTGCTTTTTTTAACAAGGAGGTTTAGCTCGGGTACAACTCCATTCTTTTTTTTTTCAGGTCGATGTACAGCGTAAGAGTTTTCTTACATCATTCCGATTTTACTAATACTTCTCAGACTTAACGGAAGAAGTGAAATTTCAGTTGTTGCTGGCAATAGCATTTTCACTTTCGCTTATAGCTTCTAAAGCTGGAAAATATTCCCTAAATTTAAATATGAAAAAAATGGCGCGCAGCAGTGTAACTCGCAGAAAAAATATTGGCATTTCTGAAGCTACGATTGTAGGGCGTTGTAACGGTTTCAATAATCCAGCATAAAGTAGTGGTGAACGCATGTTTTCGTATACGCCTTCATAATGAAAAGAAAAACAGATGCGGATTGTCTCGGGTCGTCAAGCTTTTGGTATGTATGCTTCTGAGCAGGAATCTTTTTGGAGAAGAACCAAGACGTGATAGACGGCATTTGAAATTTAGGTTTAAAAAAGCTTGTGTTCATTATTCAATACAAGTAACAGTACGAACAAGAAGAGATGAAAAAGAAGGCAGACAGCTAATCCCCCAGAGTTCTGTGCCCCTAACTCCAAGGCTGTACATATACTGCAGAAGCCCTGTTCAATTCGTTAGGGTGACGATATTTTTGAACAGACACAGATAATAGGATAATTAACAATAGATAACAGAATAAGGAGTGAGTGAGTGAGTGAGTGAGTGAGTGAGTGAGTGAGTGAGTGAGTGAGTGAGTGAGTGAGTGAGTGAGTGAGTGAGTGAGTGAGTGAGTGAGTGAGTGAGTGAGTGAGTGAGTGAGTGAGTGAGTGAGTGAGTGAGTGCGTGCGTGCGTGCGTGCGTGCGTGCGTGCGTGCGTGCGTGCGTGCGTGCGTGCGTGCGTGCGTGCGTGCGTGCGTGCGTGCGTGCGTGTACGTGTCAGCCTTCACTTGTGAGTCAGGGCGTCACTTAACAGAGTACCGTCATCAACAAGCAACGATCAATCACGCTCCAGCGTGTCGCCTTAGCTTCGTCCTCCTCCGCGCCGTTTTATGGGCTGCGGACCCGGTCAAAGTGCATTCCGGCGCGGGGTGCATGGTCGGTGTTTAGTATATGCTCGGTTTAGTATATCGCAGTAACCTCCTCCTTGACGTAAAACATAGAGATGTTTTACACTCTATATCCCTGGGGAGGCTTTCGAGCTCGTGTTGATTTTCGTAAGTCAACTGGCGGAGACATCGCTGATCTTGCGGGTTCCTTGCGTTTCGCTGTAGCTTTCCTCTTGCGGTACCATCGTTTCCAAAGGAGGCTAGCTTGTCTCGGATTTCTTTATGACCGTTGTTGTTTAATTATTTTCTGTTTGTCTACTTTACTTCTCCGGTTCCCTATTCTTGTCGTTTCGAGTGCTGTCAGGCCGCAGCTGCTCTATGTGGTGTTACCACATGTTCCCGTCTTTTTTTCCACTTTTTGTTCCGTAGTCTCTTGCCCAGACTGAGTCACCTTCGTCAACACGACGCTCTTTAAAGGGGTGCGCGGTACGTCTTTCTTCCCTCCTTGTCACAACGCATTGCATTGTGGGCCGTAATAGGTCGAATCTCGTGAAGAATTCCTCTCCATTCATCAGTTTAGCTGAAGTATATCCGGTCCCAACGCGAGATGTGTTTTTGTAGGCGAGCAGAAATTTGTGACATGCGTCGTCCACGGTCCGTTCTGCTCTCAGGCTTGAATTGATTAATCTCTTGAAGGCGCCTGGTGAAAAATATTGTTCAATTCCATTCCTTGGCATGTAATTGCCAAACTGGTTAGAGGTGAACTGACTGCCATTGTCGGTTACGACTCTCTCCGGAAGCTCTTATCTTTAAAATGTTTCTTTTCTTTCTTTATTGATACTGTCAGCCCTTTCTTTAGCGCCAATACAGGAGTGGATAAAAAATATAAAACAAGAAATGTCAACACATCTGATTCAGGCAGGGCGTACAATACATCTGAATACAACGTACAAAAAAGAAAATGCAGTGCACATACATTGTAATAAAGCAAGAAGAAAAACCAATCAATATCCCTTGAGGCATGTAAAATAAGAACATACACAGATAATAACGAACTCATAAAATCAGATGATTCACTAAGTCATATTATTAACCCACCGCGCTCTCGGAATAAATAACGGCATGCAAATTACTCAGAATGTTATTAAAAGAGGCAGACTGAACTACGAAATCGGGAAGCTTGTTCCACTCCTTTATGGTTCTGGGAAAGAAGCTGTATTTAATAACGGGTTACAGAAGGGGGGAATATACATGCTGTGGCGATGTCTAGAAGATTCATTAGTAGAAATTTCAAAATAGTTCGTCCTATTAATTTTTATTTCATTATGGCTAATAAGGAACAGGAACTTCAGCCTATGATAGTTAGTCCTTGGTCTTTAGTCCTTAGTCCTTAGCCTTAGTCTTTAGTCCTCAGTATTAGTATCATGGTGTACGAGACACTTTGACGGTTGCTGTCGATGTTGTAGATGACATTTGGAATACTGCCGGCTATTTTGAGTACGAATCGATCAGAAGAAGTAATGTTCTTCCATGGAATTGTGAAGTATGAAATTTGAGACTTCAAGTTCAGTCACGGTTCTGTATCATTTACATCATGTACACACGCTGAAATACTCGTACCTAACCAGCGCGTTCTAAAATTTTGCTTATCATAATTTATACCAAATGAAAAGGAGATACAAATAGAGAGTAAATACTGTACTTTATATATGCAAAATACGTTTACGGAACGTGCGTGTAAGGCAAGTAAAACTCTTGCTTGGGCTAGTTGGTTCATGCTTGAAGTAGTAAAGGCAAGGTGCAGAAGACCAGGACGCAGGAAGAAGTCGGGTCCTGTCGTTTTTGTTCTTCTTCCTGAGTCCTGGTCTTCTGTGTAAGGCAAAGTACTGCTATTGGTACTATTGGTGTTACCCACTCAAATTTATTCAGTCATACTTCTTGATTTACTTTTTCATACGCGAGATGAAGCATGAATTAAAAATCACATATGCTCAACGTGTGCGAGCGACAGGCTCATTCTATAATTCGCTGTTTTCATTCGTTACGCGCGAAACGAAAAAAAAAGGTCATTGAATCTGACCTTCACTGAAAGTTTGACATCTTGAAAAGCACAAATAGTCTCGTACAAGGTATTCACCTCCGTAGGAGTTGAACAACTTCACAGAAGGCATGTCCTCTAATATCCACCGCTGTGCAGCCAACCACAAATGTTTACGGAACACGAGGTCTGAGAAAAAGCTGAATATCTGCGGAACCTCACAATGCAGCCTAGTATTCGCATTTACAGCCTTTACTAGTGTATGTGAAGAACATTGTGATGTTCGGTTTTACTGACTACTATTACAGGCTGCTCAGAAAATTAGCTTTTTCTGCGATCCCGTGGTACGTAAACGTTTGTGGTTCACTGTATATCAGTAAAAATTGGAAACTCGCAAAATTTGACGCTCGCCAAGCGTTGGACGAAGTTGCCTAAGACAATTCACTGCGCGGCAAACAGTCTTCAATGTAGCAGTTACTTCTCAGCACAAGATACGGGGGGGAAAAGCGGTGGAATCTATCTCATGATGACTGTCGAAAGTAATGCATTTAACGTTGAAATAACATAACGGCCTAACATATTGCCGGCGTCAAAGCGAGTTATGTATGAGGTGTGCACTGGAGTGGGATTCCCCTTTCGCGCTTGCCTTAGAACACACGGCGCCATCTAGCGCCACCACTGCGAAGCCTGCACGTGACCTCCGAAACGCATGGCAGTGCGTGTGCGTGGGAACCGCGGAAGAAAGAAACATAATAGGAGAGGCCCTAACACCATGCTTTTGAAGCCGGAAGTGCAGCCATGTTGGTGTGCCATCTTCGTTTGCACCTCCAATCAGCTATCCGAGGCATATAGGCGCGAGCTATGCACTTGCATTGCTACGAGCCGCTGGAAGGGCGTGCTGACGACGCACGTCAAAACCTATCCTACGAAACTTCTGAAGCAGGCTTAGTGAAGCAGACGCACTCCTGTACGTCTCCGTGGCACGTTAAAGACCCGCGCCGTTATTGCTTGAGTGTCTCTGTTGCTGGCTGACACTGACGGATGCAGACCCAAACCACAACTTTAAAACTTACACACCACACTCCAAAGTTACTTGTCTCGCGAACAGAATGTTCTGAGAGAAAGACATGGGCCGAAAAATCTTATTTCACTTTTCAGAGGCCGAGAGCAGCAGTGAGAGCTTCCGGAGGGCGGCTGCTATGGCGACGTTGATGTTTGGCACACCAGTCCCAGAGCGCCTTTGCGAATAACACCACGTGACCTCTGCCACATTCTCTTCAACTTGTGTGAGCAAGCCGGGACCTCTGCTACGCTTTCCTTCCTCCATGGTGCGAACGCACACGCACGCAAATGCTGGTGGGTGCGAACGGAGAAACGCGTCATGCGACAACTGGGCTCCTCTCTCGCACTTCTTTCTGGACAAGCTGCGCCATCTAGCGGCGCTGCCAAGAAGTCCGCGCGCGGCCTCTGAGACGAGAAGCGAGGCGAGCCGGTGCCTTCGAACACTGATGATTGTTGCCTCGCTTGCCGCACATGCAGCGGCACATGCTCAGTGCATTCATGGCGCAGCTCGGTAAAGCATTGGCGTGAAAGCAGTTAGTAGGAAGTGACACAAAACTATTGTGCATATTGTTACGGGGAGGTTATTATTACATTATTATATATAGTGTGCATTTGTGGCGCAGCCTGCTGGAGCACCGGGTTGCTGTCCTTAGGAACCCTTGTGACGTGGGTTCGATTTCGCTTAGCATCAAAGAAATTGAAGTTATACTTTTCGTCGTTGTAAAATGGCACATTCCCAGCGATTCAGACCTAGTTAGCTAACTTGGCGTCAAAGACGTTCAATGAAGAGTGGTACACACTTACTGTCACATAAACAGTGCTCCACGTCGGCTTCAAAGAGTTTCTTCGAACAGCAATGCCAACCAGTCCCGCATCTACAGTGACCCATGTCGGAGAGGTTCGTTGAAGAGCGGCACGCATGTGCACACTGGCATTTACTCAGTGGCCTAATATGTCCGATGGTTGGTCTCAAACCCTGTTACCTCGGCACAGCAGCCCGATGCGCTAACCCTTCGACCGCGGACTACTTAGTGACCCCGGTAGACTGGAAAATGGTTAGACACACACACATAGAAATATACATAGACAAACCCTAAAGAGTGTCCGAAGCACCCTGCAAATTCTAGCGCATGAATTTGCCACAAGACAGAACGTGGGAGGTCAGCGAGTACGAATTGTTCAAGGTTCCAGTCTACCCTACGCGGTGAGAGTGCAAGCGAAGCCTGACATCCCTGCGCGATTCGCCTCACCCTCCATCATCCCCCCCCCCCCCCCTATCCCGATTCACCAAAATTAAAATGGAGAGACCCGTGCCATTTGATGGAGCACTATAACAAGTATCTGATGGCGTCTTTCTCTGGATAAGTGCGAGTTACTTCTGTGCTTCTTTTCAGGGAAGCTGACTGAGTACCCCCGTTCATCCCTAACCTGGGTCATCGATTCATACCTTGCCAGCGCAATGCATTGCTCTGTCGCAATGCTGAACTAGTTGTGCTAGGACTTCCTAGGATTTCCACCCAACAGCTTGTTAGAAATTCCACTGTGGGCAATGTATGGGGCCTTTAAGGTTCTTTTCTCCTTTTTTATCATCCTATTCCCCAGTATAGGCCTTCGCGCCATCCCTTAATAAATACATTTTGTCATCATCATCATACTAGTCAATTTCGCTCCCACCAGATATAGATATATGTTCCTTTCTTACGAAACACGTGGCACGCGCTTCGGGGTAAAGCAGTGGTCATTAAAGGACGCTCGTCACCGTGACCATTTTGCTTACATTGCGAAATGATATAACGAAGTATTCACGAATTCTATTCCCGAAAACGACGCGATAACGATGGGCGCAATCGGTAATGCGGGCTTTCCGGGTAGAAGAAAATATTTGTGCGATGGAGTATCCGTACTAAAACATTCCACGAAGGGTCGCTTCGGCAACTTATGTCACCGCGGCAGCATGCGTCACAAACAGACACGGGTAAGTGGAAGGGTCAATCCGCTGGTCAACCCCTTGGGAAAGTCATCGAGAAAGATCTGTCGTGTTTCGGTTGTGTTTCTGTTGTATGGCTGTTATATTTTTGCTGTTTTCAATAGGTCATCTTCTGAGATGCGACAGAATGGCATACGTAATCGGCAAAGGGACATCAACCTTAGAAAAGACCTCCCCACATTGTTTGCTTTGTCAACATCCCTCTATCATCCCTCTAAGCCCCCGGTAGGTTGTCCCAGGCCATACTAATTATTCAGGAACGTTTTCCTACGGCTAGCGCGTGATCCAATAATAAGATATTGTGCAGAAACCATCGACGAGGAACGTCAATGCAAATGAATGGCCGAACGCTTCCAGAAAGCTATTCGCTTTATTTAAGGAATGATGCGACTGAAGGCGCACATTTCTTGCAGCAAGGGCCTTTTCGAAGTGTTAGTTGTTTCGTTGCCCACTTCCGCAGATAATGAAGTCCTTTATCAGCATACATGTAACGGTAGTATAAGTGGCTATACACACAATTTGATTCGTCATACGTGTGCTGTGTCACGTGACGCGAGCGCCCGCATGGAAGGCAACTGCCATCCTCCTCTCCAGTTGCTCCCGCCGCCCCCACACGAGGACAAGGCGGCGGGTAGTAGAGGACAGCTGTCCCTCATGAGCGCTCCATCGCAGCGTCTCAAAGAGGCCACGTGCGCCTCAAAGATCTATAATAGTTGGCGTTCAGTGGTTAACGCGCCCCACAACTCAGTTGCACGAGAGCACGTGACTTTTGCATCCGTGCCTTTGAATCTTCTTATTGCGATAGCAATTATATGGACACACCAGGCACATTTCTGCCGTCGCCTTGAGGTTCCATATGAGTGAAAACGCGTGAGAGTGAGCTGGCGAATGCGCTTCAATCTCGCGTGCGCGAGCGAGGAACGCGGCCCGGAAGCTTGCCCTCTCCTGTGGCGCGCGAGGCAGGGGGGTGAGGCGTGAGAGGAGGGGCGTTCTTTACCGGCGGCTGCTACGCTGCCTCATTATCCTTCTCGCCCGCCGCTCCGCACAGAGTGGAGACAACCAAGGCCTCTACTACGGCGTTGGCCATGCGAATCGCACACGCCGTAGGGACGCGTTGCCGCGCTCGAGTGTCTTGAAAGCGACATGCGACGTGGCTAAAGTGCGCGCCCGCACAGGCCTCATCTTCAATGCGGTCTGCGATGTTTGTAGAGTGCGCGTAGTACCGGTACTATGCGCTGTGCTTTGGACGTTTTGTTCACGCTGAAGCGAGACATGCATGAAGGTCAATCCGCTTGCTGCTGCCGCGATTTCTCACTCCAGAATTTTCACAGCGAGTTTCTGCGCTCATCGAGCGAGGTGTGTTTACGTTTACCTGTGCACGCGAGACACCATGCTGGTTAATTTAGTTAAAACAGGTTGACGGGCTACTTGGTTTGAATCCATGATAGAATAGGTAAGCGCGACTGAACAAGGACGTAGAAAGAAGCAGACACACAAAGACTGCGCTGTCTCTCTGTCTGTTTCTTCCTACGTCCTCATTGAGTCACGCGTACACATTCTAGCATTGTTAATTTAGTTAGTAAGCGAATGTTTACAAGTTTATACGGCCGATAAAACTACTATACTTACTTCGTACAGCTATCTGCTAATTTACTATCGCAATCGGTGCTTCGCCTTTTGGTCGGACCTGCATTTTTTTTTCTTTTTGCGACAGGCCACAGTGGCGAAAGAAACTTACCACCATGAAAACGGGCAAAGGAGGAGGTGGATGAAAGGGAGAAAGCAGGGATGTTAACCTGGTTGACTACTCTACGCTGGGGGAGGCGAAAGGAGAAAATGGGCGCAAGAGCCAAATAAACTCATTCTACTCATAATAGAACTGCTCATTTCGTGACGAAAGTGCGTCACTGATTCGTTGTCAACTCAGAGGCATATGGTGGTTGACCAAACTTGCGAATTCACCAATGTGTATCTCCTATGCAGAGTGCACTGCCAGTACGGCAGACAGGAAGTCAACACTAAGATAAAGAAGGCTAAACGAGTGCCGTTTCACGAAATCCACAATCTTGCAGTACTCGTAGGTGAAGCAGTGACATAAAGTTGTTTACGTATATAGCTGAAACCATTTCGCCAAGTCGACGCACACTTCTTGCACGTTGCGCTGGTACTCTCAAGGCGCGTTTATAGACTGACGTTTTCGGAGCACGGGCAAGCGTCGCTTGCGGCTAGTCGCGCTACGCCACTTGCGCTCCTCCAACCGAAATGACATTCCCCCTATATACTACGATGCGCGCGCCGTCAGCGGCTCTCTTCGGAGCGTACGCAGAACGGCCGCCAATATCCGCACCGCTTTGAACGGCTAGGTGCGACCGTCGGCGAAAGAGCGTGCGCGCCGTTTTTAGAGCGCAGCTCTTAAGCACGAGACACAGGGTGCGATTTCGCGGGCGATCCGTCGTACGACAGTATCACCAGCCGCACTCAGCAGGATCGCAACACGATCTGCCGCATGTGGCGTCGAATCGCATGCCGCGCGTGCGACCAACGGTATAGGCCTAGCTCGTGGGCCCCGGAATAGACGGCCGGCGAGCTAGGCCTATACCGTCTCTCAGCGATCGCAAGCTCACCTGGCTTGCTCAATCGCTTCCGTTGGCGCTGAAAACATCAAATCTATTGCAATTTAAGCGCGACATACTCGTTGTGCCGACCTGCATATGCGCTTCGTTATACGAGCTGCACGCGATCGCGTCGCAAACGCCACTGGTGTCGGATTCGACGGCCGAGCGAGCGGTATGCCTGCCGGCTCGCAGCCATCGGCAGCTGTCAGCGGAGCCAACACCCCAGAACACCTATCGACACTGCGAACGCGGTCTTGAGGAAACACGTCTACGGCGCTCGCATAGACGTGTTTATGTGGTGGTCATTTGTTTAGCATTGCTTTCACCTTCTCTGCGAAGTTACGCAGTATTCCGAGCGTCCATGCAGGGGCGTCGGTTCTGGGCGGAGCTACAAGTGCACCGGGGTTGGATGGTATCACATTCCAAATGCTACGGAACCTGGCTTACTCGGAGAAGGACTGGCTGCTAGACTACTTCAACTACATCTGGCGGTCTGGTTGCCTTCCAGAGGCATGGCTGATGGCTGTCGTTGTGCCAGTCTTGATACCGAGAAAGTCTGCCAATGCGCTCACCTCCTACAGGCCCGTGTCCCTTACCTCAGCGGCCTGCAAGGTGTTAGAACATGTAGCACTGGCGCACCTCGAGTGGATCCCACGAGCTCTCGATTTCTTCCCAGAACAGCAGACTAAGTTCCATCGTCACCGGTACACTGCTGACTCCGTCGTGGACATCATCCCTGCAGGAAGCCAGAGGCTCTCGCGAAGTGGCACTTCTTGTGCTTCTTGATTTGGAAACTACTTTTGATGGCTTCCCTTACCCGGTCATTGAGCGCACTCTGGACGACTTTGGTGTTACGGGATTTCTCCAGAGTTTCGACACGGCCTTTCTCACATGGCGCTTCCTTTGCGTGATTGTGGGAAAGACTGTGAAGTCCCCACGGGCAGTCTCTTCCGGCGTACCACCGGGATCCGTCCTAAGCCCCTTCCTTTCCAACTTGGCGCTGGCTTCTCTTCCTTTGCCACCCCAGCAAACCTCCTACATCACGTCTACTTTTCCGTATACGCTGATGATGTAGCTCTGTGGACTCGGGTCCCACTAGAAGCCTTCCAGCCATTCGGTCCTGCTTGCAGCACGCCCTGGACGAAATTGTTTTCTACTTCCAGACAGTGGGCCTCTCCGTATCATACTCCTCCACCCCAGCGTGGCCATACGCCGACGAGTAGTCCCGGTGGTGATGGGTGGCAACTGCGTAGTATGGAAGCTGGTTGTGACCTACTTGAGCCTGCAGATAGACCACCGGCTCTCGCGCGCGCCAGCTGCCAAGGTGCTCATTGCTCTAGTGCAGAAGGTCCAAAAGGCGGTTGGCCATCTGTTGCTCCGCGTCAGAGGATGTACACCACAATGGGGTAACCGTCTATACGCCGCCGCGGCTACGTCAAGGCTTCGTTCTGCACTCCCTCTCGTGGCCCTCCCACGGGTGCGCGTAGACCGCCTGGCGCTCCAGCACCGAAACGTTATCCGGCTGATTCTTGACTTGCAAGGGACCTCGCTTATCGCTTCCACTCTAGCCGAGGCAACGACTTGGCCGCTGTCCCTGCTGCTCCTACAGCGTGGCCTCCATCACGTTACCAGCCTACACCGCGCCCCGGGTAGCGCAGCTGTGCTTTAAAGGTTGCGTAGCCGACCTCACTCGCGCATGTGCAGCTCATGTCAGCGGAACGAGGATGTTTTCAACCGTCCTCCCACGCTATCCATCCCTCCACCTCCTCCGCACCATCAGCCATTTGAGTTATCTACTACGCTGGATGGCCTCACGAAAAGGCGATCCCTATCCTGCGCCTTGTACCAGCATTGGCGTTCCTGTTGAAGAACCCGCTGGACGGACGTCTCCACATCTACACGGATGGCTCGTCCATGCAGACTCTTGATCTGCCACTGCCTCCTGCGTGATCGCCGTCCTTCGGCGCTCGGGAGTGTGCTGGCTGCCTTTCGCGGCAAGCTCCACCGCAGCTGAGGTGACTGGCCGCCATCTGGCTGCAGACATGTTGGCGGAGAACCCTCCGGATTCTGCACTCGTGATCCTCCGCGACTCGCGAACGGCGCTCTTTGCTCTTCATCGACCGGAGACCGCCGGCCTTGGCGTTGCCGGGCTGGCGGAAAAGCTTCGCGCCCTTGTTTAGGGTGGCTTGAAGCTGCCGCCACAGTGGCTCCCCTCTCACGTCGGCGTCCAGGGGAACGAGGAAGCTGACGCCCTGGCAAAGACAGCACACCGTTCCACTGTACCAATCAACACCACTGTAACGGCCTTCGGCTATACAAGGCACACGTTGCAGCGGCACCTAACGTCGCTCCCCCCGGATCGGCGCATCGCCAGCGGTTGCCCTCCCCGTCCACTTCCTGATCGCGGCCTCACAACACAGAAGCGGTCTCTCCTGTTGCGCCTCCAAATCGGCTGCTCTTGGACGGATTCCCGGAGGTACAGCAAAGGCCTGGCTTCATCCCCAGCCTGCTCACCGTGTGCCGAGGACGAAACAATCGACCATCTACTTTGTTCCTGCCCCGTTTTCTCCAAAGAGAGGGCTTCTCTCCACATACCATTCCGATGTCTCGGACTTCCAGTAGTCTCGGCATTCCAGCAGCTGTATCCCGGCCGGCACCACGGCTCCACCTTCAGGCACCTTGTTACGATACTGGAGGACATGGGGCTCCTGTGAAAATTGTGAATGTGCCTCCTGGCAACCGCTTACAGCGGTACCTAACGGTACGGGCTCTGCAATCGCCTCGACCTTCTCCCTCTTCTCTCTTTTATTTCTTCTTTATGTCCCCCTCCCCTTTCCCATGGCGCTGAGTCATACTCCCTCAAGGGCTGCAGGAAATCCCACTCTCTCTACGACGGATCGCACGCAGAATCACACCATGTCTCTCGAGCTTTGGGCACCCGTTCCTGCGTCGAGCGTCGGTGTTCCCGGCGTAACCGAGTGAACGAGTGCAGCGGATAAAATATAGAACGTGGAGCGCCGCAGGGCGGATTAAAAAGGCTGCGAGAGCTAAGAGAGCGCGAGGAGGAAAGCGGGGGAGGAGGGTATGGTGAAAACGTGAGAAGAAAAGCGTAGTGCGTAGCGGAAAGTGGAGGAGGAGGGCATGGCGAAAGCGTGAGAAGAAAGGCGTAGTGCCGCTAGAGACGCTCTGCGACGACGACCGCTACGAGATGGCGCTAAACTAGCGCGCCGTCGTCTCTTTACGGCTAACTTCTTTGTCTCTCTTCGGTCGCTGCTTTTCACGGGCTATCAAATGTCAAACGTTATCCTTCACACACGACGCGCTTGCTTGTATCAGAAGTTGCTCGAATATTATCGATAGTTCTATCCACTGGTTTTTGTCGCCAACGCTCTTTGTAATTTGATTGCATGTGCGACGCGAAATGTTTAGAACTTTCTTGAAGTCACGCGGGCACCAGCGATTACACTGGAGCCTTCGACAAGTCATGTATAGAAGCCGACGCGCTTGGTCCGCAGATCAGATTTTCCGCGATCGCCAACTACATGCCTCTGAAATTGTTTGCCTCAGTGTATCGACAAGCGAAAGACGTTTAGAACTGCGCTCAAATTTTGCATTAGAGAATACTGTAATCGTCAGTGATTTTTTTTTCTTCGCGCAATGCATCAAAGCGAGGAGGGAGCAAGAACAATCTCGACGTCTGGCACGTCGGAGCGCGTTCATCGTATCCGGTTACGTTGGCTGTGCCAGTGCGTCAAATTATAGACGCTGTTGTTCTCGCCAACGTGACGTAGCGCGTATGTGTGTGTGGGTGTGCGTGTGCGTGAGCGTTAGCGCTAAGTCGGACTATACACGCGCCTTCAAGTCAGTTGTTGACAATGACGCCAGCCAAAAGGAAATGAAGTTCTATTGCCAGAAAGAAACATGATCTTTCAATAATTGCCTCCAGGGAACCCCTGTGCAAACTTGCAAATTCAAGCGCGCTTACTGCGTGCCCATGGAAAATCACCGCACCCACAGTAATGTGTTCCCTTTCAGGTTCTTTTTTTTTTCCAATTCCCACATACAAACACCTTTCATTCAATAGGTCTGAGAAGGTAAGGGCCTGAAAAACGGGCTGCTATTTGCGGTACTTGAGCAGGAAGCGAAATCTTGCAGTAGGAAAGACGTAAGGAGAGCTTGTGTAAAAAAAAAGAAGAATGTGAAGTAAGCGCAGCGGGAGGTTCTATTGTACTCAGTCTATTTAGGTGAGGTGTTAAGCTTCCGATAAATAGCCTCTTTTCATTACTGCGATTCCGAATGCGTGAGTATTGGCTTCAAGAGATTGGCGCATGCGGAACTAGGTAGTAGTGGGAGTTTAAATAGAAAGGAGAGCACAATAGAAGCCTAGCAGTCCGTGCCAGAGTGGCCAGGTTTTACATTAAAAAGACAGATAGCAAGTTTACCGCGGGTCGCACGCATGAACTGAGAAACGAGAAAAGAAAATAGGTGAAGCAAAAGTTGGGTACAGTGAAGAAGGAAAAACTGGAGGTCACTGAGAAATGTGTGGGCGTCACCGTTTCTGGCGGCCGCTTTCCAGGAAGGAAACAAATAGACAGCTTTCGTATTTTATGCTCTTGGCGTTATATTACGTCCCATTTCAATTTCCTTTCTTTCTACTTTTTTTTTTCTTTCGGTTAAGTTTAAAGTGGTACAAAGAGGACGTTTGCGGCCTGTGGAGACATAGGAAGGGGTGTGGGAATTCCGAAGGTTGGGAGGGGGGGGAGGGTTGCTTTTTGCGCTAGATCGCCTTCGGCTTTTGGGAATTTCAGTCGCACTAAATGAGACACCGCAGTGTCTTAAGAGCAGTTCCACTTTCCTTTCCTATATTCTACTCTTATTCAGCGGTATCCGATGAACGTAGACTTTCCAGCTTTTTATTATATTCTCAATCGGAAACGTTACAGGCCATGGATGGCGACCTTTTGGATGGCGACATTGGTGCGCGAAAGTACGGTTTAAGAAAAATAATATGATATATGCTAGAATAAAATTACCTTAAATTGCTGCCTCGGCACAGCTCGGTGCTTGTATTAGTCCCCTCAACATAAACTTTGCGCATAAATACTATACCAAGAGTTCAGTGTTCGAAAGGGCAGAACGAAGGAATGCCAGATGTCGTAGACCAAAGATTTCCTTTGAATACACTTTCTTTGTTCTGTCTGCACGATGGGGCGACTTCTTTCTTTCTCGCTTCTGTGCTTATCGACTGAGTTTAGGTTTATCTACACTCGAGTTAGAGCTTACGACTGGACAGAACCGGTTTCTCTGTCCTCATAGAAATCGCAACTAATGTCTATTCACTGAAGTAGTTTATATGCATGAGTCATATCAAAGTTGGTAATCACTAAACTGGTCCTAAATTTAGCCTATAGTTAATTAGTAGTAAAGTGAACAAACCCAGCCATCTCTGCTGCCCGTCTTCTCTCTTTACCACTAGACCACGACACTGCCGGGGCATTGCACTGAAAATGGTAGATGTTTTTTTTTTTGCCTCGTATACGGAGTACTTATTTAAATGTACACGTTCTCAAATGTTCGAAATTTCGAATAAGAGAATATTAGTCCAGATTTCTTTCTACTGAATTCGTTTTCTGTTCAAGACTTGACGGTAGGAAATTATCGAATATTTATTTCTGTTCGAGTATAACTTTCGCTTTGTCGTATGTGTGTGTGTGTGTTTATGGGTGTATATATATATATATATATATATATATATATATATATATATATATATATATATATATATATATATATATATATATATATATATATATATATACACTTTCAGCTTTGTGATTTCATGCCCAATGTACGGGGGGAAATGAGCTTCGCGCACTCCGTTTTGCGTTTCGCAAGAGAAGTAACATTTAGAATAAAGCTCTGCTGCGCCTTGCGCTTGTAGCAGCATTTCGATTTGAGTGCAAACATGATGCAAAATGTAATTGTAGGGGCGATAATTAATGTAGGTTGTCGCAGATACGAGTTCGGTGATTAAATCCGATTACAAGTTTCAATGCAAACTAATGCCGGTTCTCGTCGTTCGGCTACCAAAGCCAGTTCAATACCGTCCTTTAGACTTAGCGACGAACGATCATCTGTGCACTTCCGGCGAAACAATCATGCGTTTGAGCTACGAAGTTCTGAGCTTACCCACCAAAGAACGGAATGCATGATTGCCGCTTTACATGCTAGATGGCGTTGACGTTAGACGACACATCCTGGCCATACCAGGCGAATTACGGTAGTCACGCGCGCATTTGTTATCGTTCAGCCGTTTCGGTTGGCGATCGTATCCGCCGCCACCGCCGGTGTCCGTAGCAGCTATCGCCGGGAATGAGAAAAATAAAATACCTATAGTCCCCGCCGGGATTGAGCCCGGGCCCGCTGCATGAGAATCAGGTACTCTACCACTGAGCAACGCCAGCGCTTTTTCTTTTCTTTAATGCGTGGAATTATGAGTATAGTGTCATTCGAAAACTGTTAGATTACATTTGGACACACATGAAAAACAAATGCACTCATGCTACGTACTCTATTCATTATAGAGAAGCCGAATTATCGAAAGACATTCCGAACCACCTCTCTCGACAAGGTCTGTCGTTCAGAAAGGGGCTGCTCAAGTGCTTAGTGTGATTGCAACCACTGATCCCGTTCCTGAATGAATTTCGCATCTGGACGCTTGTGTTTGCCCGACTTTGGAACTTTCATTGAGCCATGCCAGCGCTTGCTAGCATTCCGCGGAACAATGTCCTATAAACGTGTCGCGAGAAAATACACACGTCGCGTAGCGCCGATTCGTGCACATCTTGCATTGCAGTCGCGTATTATTACACCAGGTAGAATGCCGTGTAGCAGATGCACAGGTAGCGGCACAAGGCAGTTAAAGAAGGTTTAGGGGAGAAAAAGAAGTTTAAGGAGATGTATACAGGAATGCGAGAACCATATATGTCGTGTACCTCATTAAATCAAGCAGACTAGGTGACTATGTGACTGCCGCGTTTCAAAGGGGATGCCAATACATTATCATCATCATCATCGTCGTCGTCGTATTGTGCCACTTGCCTTGCGATCTGAAATTCGCACCGCGTAGCGTCTATACGGGCGCCTTTGCATTGCAGTTGTATATGATCACACCAGGATGCACCTTATGTAGCCCTTGCACAGGCATTGGTACGAGGTAGATAGGGAAGTCTTGAGGAGGGAAAAAGAAGATTATGGAGATGTGTAAATATTGTTGTAACGAAAAACATATACAGCATACCTGATTACTTCAAGGAGGCTATGTGACTGTTTTTTACTGTCCTGTTTCAAAGGGAATTCCCTTAAATCATAATCATCATCATCATTAGCATCGTACCGTGCCATTTGACACGCGATGTGACATGCACGCCGCGTAGCGTCGATACATACAAACTTTGCAATGCAGTTTCGTTATATTCCACCAGGTTTCCCTACATATAGCAGTTACATGCTGCGCGTAGCTGGACCTGGTTAACTCAAGCAGGCTAGGTGACAAATAGTCACCTACAAGTGCCAATAAACCATCATTATCATCGTCATCAACAGCAACGTGCCGTGACACGGGTCAAGGGATGTGACATGTGCGCCAGGTAGTCTTGATATCTCTATTTACTCTTCGGTGCACGTTGTGGCGCCTCCTCGCAACGTACGAACCGCTTCTGAAGAAGTGAATCGTAGAGCTACGAGCGCGGCCGCAACTAGGCAACATCGGGCTCAGCAGACCGCTGTGCAGAGAACAGGACAAGCCGCAGCTCGCCGTCGACGCCGGGCGGACTGTTCTTATCGTTCTCGTGAAAACGACACCAAGAGACTTCGCCGCGAAGACCCATGTAGCGCGTGGTAGCGAAAATGGTGCTCCCATCGAGCCGCTCTTCCAGCTTACGCTTTGTCTGCGCTGCGTGTACCGCGCAGGCCTGTGACTTTTTTGTAGTTGCTTAATAACTGTACACGAAGGCTCAGGGGAGTACAAGTACACCTGTGTGGCATGTGCATCAGTGTTACTTTTGAACGCTGTGCTCTTTGCAAAGTCATTGCACATCGACAAAGAGAGCTGAAAAGTTCCGTTGCAAAATGACTCCGCACAAACGAGTGTTTACGATCTTGTGCGCTGGTTTTGTGGATACGGTCCCCAGTGAAAGGCGATCTAATGTCAAAGGCGGGTAAGAACTGCTCCCTTGAACCGTCATTGAAGAACGCTCACGTATCGAAGGACCTTCCCGCCAACGATTTCTGGGAATAGCACAATGACACCCAACCGGGGACGCATGTTGCTCTTTCAAGTCGGTGGTCAGTGAAACAATGCCTTCTCTTTGTTGCAGTGAGAGCTAGCTAGCCGCAGAACAATGGGAAAGAAACAAATGCGGCGCATGCTCCGATAAAGTTACTTGACGTCACGTACAAAAGCTTGCTGCCCTTCTCGCTTGCTACCGGCGCAGAGTTCAGATTCCTGACGTTGACAGAAAAGGCATTGTTGACAGGCATCCGTAACGCAGTGTACTTCAATATTCTGAAATTCGCACCACTGTTGACGTGGTGTTGGGTGAACGAAACAGCAGTTTTTCTGGCAAAAAAAAAAAACAAAGGCAGGGGAAACAAAAGATACGAATTCTCTCGTACTAGGATTTGTCCGCTAGAAACTTTTGTAAAGAAAAACAATGCGGGGATTCCTATGCCGGGTGAGAATGAGTTTAAGCGAGGCTTTCTTTAGTTTTATAGAGGAACGGTGTTTCTGTTTAGCGAACATTATACAGCATAAGGCAAACGACCATTTTGAACCAATTTGCATTGCGCCCCAACACCGCAAGCACGTTCGACAGAAGCCAGAGTCTACCTCGCACACGCTCCATACACACCGAGCCGAACTTGTCGAGCGGAAAGGGTTTCTTTAACTACTTGTTTGAGGGCACCCGTAAAGAACGCGGTGTGTTTCCGCAGCTGCCTGATCACTGCCTACCGACGCCGCCAATCTATATATACGCATTTACGAGCAATTCTGCGCTCACCTTCGAAGCCGTTCGCTGCGCACTGAAGCTGTGGTGCTTCCCATTTGTGAGCAAATCGCTCACTGAAACTGCTCGACTTCGCGTTTACGAGGCAGCGTGTGCTCGCGTTCTAATCACACCTCGCTGCGTATCGAAGGCGTTCCGAGTGCGCTCGACGCTTTTTTTCCGAGCCTCTGTTTCCTCTACACTTGTACTGCTGCCATTTTTTTTGTCATTATGCCTGTTTCTTGAGCTCGCGCCTGCGCTTACATCATCGTTCGTTGCCCTAGGCCGCCGCGGTTAGCGTGATCTTCGAGCCCAGCGCATCATGCAACACAAGCAGCCATATCATACTAAGTTGGGAGAGGGGGAGGGGGGCCACTGAATGAAGGGAAAGAAAGCTTCCTATTAAAATTGTCAACGGTCATCGAGGGATGAATGTTTAATTCAAGCGATAGCTAGGCGGTGTAAATCTGCTGAGGTGTCTTATCGTGTATGATGCGAGCTTGTTTAACGCCGAGATAACAGCGACAGCGATAGAATGACGACGATGCAGCGACGACGGCGGTGTGGCGACGGTGGAATGACGATGACTGCGTGACAACAGCGGCCCGATGGCAGCAGGATGACGAACACATAACCATGGCGACTGCACGACGACGACAATGGAGGGACGACTACGATGCGACGGTGATGGCGTGTTTGCATTGGAGCTCACGTCTACGCCTATGTACACCGCCGGCCGCTCCGGGGCGCCTAAGTTTTCATTATCTCCGTTGTCGGTTCGCGCTACGTCCAACACCGGCCAATCGTGCAAGACAGCTGACAGCTGTCGCAAAGTGTGTGTGGGGGGGGGTTCGAGCCAAAGAAATCTTTAAAAAGTTTTGAGAAACAGGGCGTCAATCGTACATAGATTGATGACCCGTGTTGTCTTTAGCCGAAACGCAATGTCGGGATCGCATACAAATGAAAAATGGCCTCAAAGTGAGGCGGCAGAAAAGCGTGAAGTAAATTTTGAACGCTCACTTTATATGCGCACCTTCTAGCCAGGTACTCGATATGTTGAAATAAGGAAAAGAGGAAGGAAAAAAGGTGGAAAGAAAAAGCATTATGATGATAATGTGAACACAGGAATCATTAAAATGCATATTGCATGGTTTAACGCTGTCAGAACAATTCATGCAATGGCTCTTCTCAAACGTTACTTCAGTGTACACCTCCCATTCAACTAGGTGAATGAATACATGAATTAGATTTTATAAGTAGCCCCTAGAAACGGGCGTAGTGATGCTACTGATATTTTTAAAGCTTTAACCTCCCTGCCTTTCCTTCTCTACTTTTTCCTTCCTTCCTTTAAAGCTTTACTGGCCGCGAACTTGCGATTTCGCCATGGCGGTGCTCCGAGGAGGCACATGACTTCACAACGAGAGCCTCGCCGCAGATATTTCTCTCTCTCTCTCTCGCTCCCTAGTCACTACTGCGCATGTGCCACTAGTAGCACCGACCCACAGGTGTTCTGCCGCTGCACAGGGCCGCGCCTTTCCGCCGCCGCCGTTAGGTATGACGTCACACCGCGTTCCTCGTCGTTGCGCTCGCCTCCGCTAGCTTCGCCAGCTGCGTCGCATGCCTGATAACATGTCGGAGGATTGAAAAGGAGAGCTCGCGTGCGCCGTGTTCACAGTTGAGGTGGCAGTATGGACGGCGATAATTCTGATAAGTAGGAGGAGGCCTGGAATCGACATCGGAACGAGATGAAGAGGAAACGAATCGCGCAGGAAACAGACGAACAGCGCGCCGAACGACTGGCTAAACGCCGCAACATAGCTAGACAACCAGGCTAACCTGGACTTGCAATCAAGATTAAACAAGGCTAACCCTGCTATGCCTTAGCTTTCGCTACGTATATCGTGGCATAGCCGAGCTAAGCCACTGCCAATTTTTTTTTCTTTAACCTTTCCACTGCGTCCATTTCGTTCTTATCCAGATCCGCTTATATCCATCTAATATTCAGTAGTACCGTGGACGTTGCAAATAAGGCGTGATGGAGTGAATAATTTGGATGAGATTAGAAATAATGGCAATTATTGTGTTGCCGCCTTTTCCCCAAGCAATAAACGATAAAGGATGATAACATGAAGTGATGTTAAAGAAGTTTCGGTAATAACACACATTTCGCGAAAGTGCTTAAACAGTCGATTTTAAAGAAACTAGGCAACAAAAATACAACAATGCCACACACATGAGAAAAGAAATCAGCCCGGTACCACCGAGGATGATTATCTAAGTAAGCAAGGTCTGCCATCGACAGTCGTTCAGCACACTCATTTACTGCAGACGATATTCTCTTTCTTGGCATTCTGGACAGCGTAGCATCGACGTTCTTTCGCGGCTCGAGAACGACAGCGTTCGTCCAATTCCTCTTAGATGAGGCAATCGTTGACGTGAAAGTACTCATCGGCACCATTCCTCGGCTCTTCCTGGCGGGCCTGCTGTCGGTGCGCGTTCAGCCCACATATTTGCTGTAGACTATGTTCTCCTTCTCTGGGATTCTGCGCAACAAGGGACACGAGAAGTCGCACATTCACAACCTCTCACTCGGTGCCAAGCCACGTGACCTCAAGCGTGCACCAATGGAGAGAGAGAGAGCGCGCACCTCGGAGAAAGGGTAATCTTAATAGGGGATCCAATGACTCCGCGCCGCACCATGTCAAGCGCGCGGAGAGAAAAAAAAAGGGGGATCTCCACTCCTCCCCGAGTGGCAACGTCGTTCGGTCAGATAAATATCTGATAATTATCTGAAAGAACAAAAGTGCCACGGCAGCCAGGGAAATTCCCCGTAAAACACACGCAAGGGCATAACAGGAAGCGTTTGCCGTGACGCAACGTGAACACACAACCGCGGCCATTCTCGCTCCGAATCCAACAGGTGTCCTTCCCCGTTTCGTGCAGGTGCGCGCCCCCTCCGAGCCGGGCCGAGTTCCATGGCGGTACCGTCGTCGGGGCCGAGCGGCCTGCTGCTGCTGCTGCCACTGGTGCTGCTGGCGGCGGCACCCTCGCGGGCGCAGTCCGCAGACCCGGAGTGGCTGCAGCGGCGCGTGCTGGAACGGCGCCAGGTGGAGCAGCTTCCCCCGGCCGCCATGCCCGAGCCCTCGTGCGCCCAGCTCAGGCTCATGTGGCGCCAGATGCACCGCATGGCTCGACACAGTCAGCTCACCAACGAGATACCGCAGGTGAGGGCACGCTGCCGCGAGCACTCCCGCAGGGAGGGTCGCTGGCGGTGCTTCGACGTGACTGCGATCGACAAACTGCGATTGTTGCGAAGTGCAACCGCAGTTCATGAAATCGACTGGCCTCAGCGACTGATCCTAGGCGTGACGGGCAACCCTACGTGCGGCTGAGGCTATTAGTGCCTCCCTAGCCTCCGATTATTTAGTTATTTTCATCATTTAAGCCCCTCGGATAGCAAACCGGACGCGTGTCAGCTGGCCCACCCACGATGCCTCTCGTTCTTCCTCCTTGCTTCTTCCGCAGGAAACAGTGCAGCGCCTTTGTGTTTGCTCATGCAGTACGCGCGAGAGCGGAGAGCGTTGGCCGACTGCCTGTGGCGGGGCTTGTACATGTAACCTTTACCTAAAGATATGCATCCGATTCATCACGAGAACCGTAGGAAGGCAAGAGCCAGAGCTTTACATGCTAAGTACGGGAAGTACAACGGGGCAGTCTACGTAGATGTCGCCGAGTATAAGAACAAGGACGCATTTGCAGTTGCGGTGGTGGACGGGCGGGGACGCTTAGTCACCTCTGGATCAGTCAAAACCCGCTCCTCAGAAACTGCAGAGGAGGCGGCGATAGCGCTAGCTATAGGTAATACTGAAGCTGACCTGATTTTCAGCGGCTCTAAAACAGCCATCCGAAATTTGGCGAGGGGCAGAATCTCTGTCACAGCGGCAGGATTACTAGATCGGGCCACGGGGCGAGGGACTACGGAGGTGGAAATTGTCTGGGTACCGGCCCACTCTGGGAACCCTGGGAACGAGGCGGCTCACATGAATGCTCGAGGTTTCGTCAGCCGAGCAGGTGAGCCGGACGTTCCAGGGAGGTCCACGAGAGATGGGCTGGTGTCCTTTCACGACATTACTAACCATTACAAACTTGAGCGGAGAATTTACCCTCCACCGGACAAGCAATTGGTGAAGGCGCAGGAAAGCGTCTGGCGAAGATTGCAGACGAGATCTTTCTATAACCCATACGTGTTAAACAAAATCTACCCGGACGTTCAGCCGGAATGCAAATGGTGCCAGGAACTGGCCACCTATGACCACATATTGTGGAGCTGTAGCATAGCGCCGCCACCGGCGGATATTATGCGTGATCCTTCTCTCGAGCAGTGGGAGGCCGTGTTGGCCAGCTCAGACCCGGTCGTCCAGACCAGGGCCGTGGAGTGGGCCACCCAGGTCGCCGTCAGCCATGAGCTGATGGCCATCTAGCACGGAATCGTCCGCACATGCGTTCTGACGAAAATAAAGTTTTTCCATCCATCCATCATGCCTGTCGAGAATCGGCAATGAGCAGTTTAATGAAGAGGCACCATTGGTATACCTTGGTCCAACCTGTAAATGCCCTTGCAGAGTTGTTTGTGCACTGCTTGCATTCCTGCGCAGAGTGGGGCTCGACTCACGACGGGTAAAATCCCGCCTGAAAAATTGCTATTTCGTAGTAATCTTAGTTTTTGCGAGGTAGAACGAATAATAGAACAGTTATATTCATGCCAGCGACGTTATCATGGCGTTATGATGGTTGCGGTGGTTTCCATTTCAACACGAAAAAAGCAGACACAGACTTAGATGTCTTTGGCATCCTTCAGTGATTTGATACGCAAAAACAACTAAGTAGGTCGTTTTCACTTCGTTTTATTCAAGTACAAGGAAAACGCGCTTGATCCCAACCGCTCTGAGCAGCCTTTCAAGTAGTCAATATACATATAACAATTAATTATAGCTACGCCGATTGCCCAGCAGTATTGAAGTTTCTCGTATGTCATAGTTGTTTTATTTTTCGTTTTGTTAACTTCTACATCAAACCTTGATCACTTATCATCCCTAAGCCTAACTATGAGATTTATTTAAAACGTGCACATTGAGCGTTACACTACAATAAGAAGTCGGTTTACGTTATTCCCCTGCGCATTAGAAGCACACATGTTTACAAGAGAGGCTAAGATACATCGCAGAAGTTATCTGAACAACATGCAGTACACGTAAGACTTTGAGTAAAGCGCGTTTAAACCATTCAGGACGACCAGAACCACAGGCTCCAGCTGATATGCGTTGCTGTTTACACCATCCAATTGGTTTTAACTACGCTGCTGTAAAGAGGCAGAATAAACGGGAACCATTTTTCACATAGTTGAGCTACGCCGTAGTTGTTGTTCAGGGACTGAACAAGTTTTGTGGGCTGCCAGAATGAGTGCGTGAGTGATTTCTTTTGATGAAAATGAAAATGTTGGCAACAACAGCGTCGCCGGCGTGTCCACAAGCAATAAGATGTCCAATTATCGAAGGATGATAACATCGGGTGATATGAGAAACGTTCCGACAACAAAGCAGATCTCTTAAGCGGGATTAAACAGCCAATATTGAAAAGAAATAAGGTGCAATGGAGATACCACCCGCGGTAAATAAAGGCCGTATACACGCACGAATGAAATAAGCCAATCCGCGTACGGCCAAACGTGTTCGACACCACCGTCCTGTTGAGGGCTAAACGTGAACGCATAACGGGCAGCTTTCCCGTTTCATACTCTTTTAGATACGGACAGAGCTATAAGGCCTTGCGTGCTATAGCGTATTTTCTACTTCTATTTTTTTTTTCCCCAATCCAAGCATAACGCATCCCTCTCCTACTTTCGCGGCGCAGTTCCCAGCCTCCTACCCGTTCGGTTACGTGTCGCCCGACGACAAGGCACTCATGTTCTGGACGCCAGGCTCGTTCGGCAAAGTCGTGCGGCAGCCGGGCCAGAACCCCGTGGGCGTGGTCAAGCCCCGCCGGCCATCCGTGGCGGGTCGCTTCGCCCAAACGCCCCTGCCCCGCTCCAAGCTCGGTTCGTCGTACGGCACAGTGGTGCGCAGCCCCAGCGAGAAAGCCGCGCTGCGGCGCCAGATGGCCGCCACCGCCGGTTCCTGGGGACCGTTGGCACCTCCCGACCGCGGTTCGGACGTCGGCGTCGTTTCCAAGACCAGGGTGCTCTACCGCAGCGAACAGGTAAAGGCGCAGCCAGTGACGGTCTTTTCGCACCAGCGCATCGGTGCACGTATCACGACTAAGTGGTGATTATTATCCGCACGGACCTCATATAAGTAACTTATGAGGTGCGACCTGATAAGGAGAACCACTATATCGAGTTCCACTAGCGATGTGCGAAATGCCGCACTTCATGCAGCTACACGCTTCCGTGACCAACTGCGGTGTCGATTTGAACCTGCGGATGAAGCGTCACAGTCAGTATTCCCTCTTTTTTATCTATCTATCTATCTATCTATCTATCTATCTATCTATCTATCTATCTATCTATCTATCTATCTATCTATCTATGTATCTATCTATCTATCTATCTATCTATCTATCTATCTATCTATCTATCTATCTATCTATTAAAAAATTAAAATTAAATTATGGCGTTTTACGTGCCAAAACTATTTTCTGATTATGAGGCACGCCGTAGTGGAGAACTCCGGAAATTTCGACCACCTGGAGTTCTTTAACGTGCACCTAAATCTAAGTACACGGGTGTTTTCGCATTTCGCCCCCATCGAAATGCGGCCGCCGTGGCCGGGATTCGATCCCGCGACCGCGTGCTCAGCAGCCTAACACCATAGCCACTGAGCAACCACGTCGGGTATCTATCTATCTATCTATCTATCTATCTATCTATCTATCTATCTATCTATCCTTCTTTTTTTTTCTTTCTTGTTACCTGTCTTCCTTTATTTCTGTCTTTCTATCCACCTTTCTTTCTTGCAGCCTATGTTCTTAACCCCTTTCCTCCTGTGTAGGGTAGAAAACCGGACGCGTGTCTGGTAGACCAGCCTGCCTTTCATTCCTTTCTTTTTCTGTCAGAGTATGACATGCGTCAGAGGTTTACGCGGTAGCGGGATTTGCGAAAAGAAAAAACAATCTCACTTTCCGCGAAGTTTGTGCATTCAACCTCAAATACTGACAAGCGGTCTGCGATAGTATTGGCAGCCAGCACTCTGGTACGAATTTCAACAGCCTGCTTAGCTCAAATCACAAATTGAGTTCTTTGTCGTTTTTTCGTGTAACACGCACCCCGCAACCTTTTGACGCCCGACAGCACATTGTCGGGAAAGTTGGCCCATATTGTGTGTCTCGTTCAGCTCTAATTCGGTTCGATTTTGTTGCGCAGTGTATATGATGTGCAACGCTATCTACGGTTAAAAGGAGCGCGTGAACCTAGAGAGCGCGTGCGCAATTTTTTTCCCTCTGGCAAGTGCCCAACTGGCCTGCTTTGTAGCAGGGCACGTATTCTCGGACGAACACTTTCGGCGATACCAGACAGTTTTAGTACTGCGTACGTAGCGTACGCAACGGCGTTGCGTACGTAAGATCGCTACGTTCTGCAAAGTGCGCATGTGCAGAACGCAACACGAACGGTACGTGATGCGTACGCCGCCGCTGCGTACGCACGCATCCGATTCTTGCGTGCGTACGTAGGGAGCCTTGCGTGCTGCTCTCATGGTTCTCGTTTGTTCGGGAGAGCGTGAGACAAAAGAGTTTCCCAAAATGGCAGCGTCAAAAGGCGACCAGCGGAAGGCCGTACTTTTCAATGGCCTACAATTTGGCGTTGCTGCGTGAAATGAACGCGCACAAGCTATTCCCAGATCCTGCACGGTGGGAAGGCATAGCAAAAATAGGAACTTTGTTATTGAAAAAGTGTTCAGTGTGCTGTTTGCGCGAAAGGCTCGACCTGCTTTTGGCGCAGTTCGTCGCAATTGATCGTGCGAGCCTCAGAAAGCAAGTATTCGGTTTTTATTTTTCTCGATATGGTTCGTGCATTTCACCTGTATTAAAAGTAGTCTCTTAAAGGCCTAAATATAGTTCGACGAAACGGGAACGCGCCTACACGTTACACCACGCTAGCGAGATCAACAGCGTCTAGTTCGACCGACGGTTCGACGTACTGGCGGACGCGGCCAATGCGCTCCGACGCGCCCGGCGTCTAACGCTCGCTCCCTCACGTACGTAGGCATTTCGCAGTACTTAAAGCCCTAACACGACACGCGCTCCTACGCTTCGCAAAGCACTCCCGTGCTGCGTACGTATCGTCATGGTGTAATACTAAAACTGTCTACGTAGCGCTCAACCAGCCAATCAGCTCATCCGTTTTTGCCCAGCCATGCAATCAGCGTGTGTGTGATGTCCGAGGCGATAGTACCACTGAGAGGTATCGTCCCAGAGTACGTCCTCAGATGACTCATGGTTCGTGGAAGTGGCGCATTTCTGCGCACCTGTGCAGTGACATAGCTTCAGCTAACGCTTGCAACTGGTGTACGCAAACAAGGCGAGACTGCGCATTAGTGTTTTATAGTGAAGGGTAAAATTGACGCCGACTAAAAACATTAAAAGAAATATAATAATATTTGGGGTTTTACGTGCCAAAACCACTTTCTGATTATGAGGCACGCCGTAGTGGAGGACTCCGGAAATTTTGACCACCTGGGGTTCTTTAACGTGCACCTAAATCTAAGCACACGGGTGTTTTCGCATTTCGCCCCCATCGAAATGCGGCCGCCGTGGCCGGGATTCGATCCCGCGACCTCGTGCTCAGCAGCCCAACACCATAGCCACTGAGCAACCACGGCGGGTATTTTAAAAGAAAGGAAACCAAGACGTTACGACTCCCGCACAAGAGCCTTGTTCACAATTAAAAACAAGTTTTTCTTCTTTTTTCAATGTGAACAAGCCTCCTGTATGGGAGCCGAAACGTCATGGATTCTTTTAATATTTTCGGTCGGGGTCCGTTTTACCCTTGACTATGAGCAATACCTACCAAACCAGTTTTCATCAAGCTCTTGATTACATTGGTGTTTTCTTTAACAGTGGGCCGAACTGTACTTATTCTGTTTTCTGTTCCGCTGCACATGAGGTAATGAGTCAAATGCTAGTTGGGGTGAAGGACGGGCATTATAGTCAAGCGCTTGGGGCGTGTAAAGCGGTTCCAAACTGTTTCTATTCCATTTCTGCAATCAGCGCTCCATAAGTGGTCGAACATATTGCGAGGTACCCCCGCTTCGCCTGTCTGTCACGCGACGTCACGAAAACCACAAAAACTCCTTATCTGATATGGCATGCGCGCACTGATTACGCGGGATCACACCTAACAAAAGAAGAATAATTATTTATCGTCATTAGCCCTCCGCTTTTGGTCAAAAACGTTTCGGTCTGCACCCACTTCGCCTTTATGTCACGAGACGACATGAAATAGCGAAAGCTCACCCCGTCAGAGCAATGTTCACGCATTAAACTTGAATCAGTATGCTGAAAAAAAGAAGCAGAATTTTCTTTCGGCATAACCGAAGTCTACCCCGTTCCGAAAGCAACGGAAGAAGTCGTCCTACCTATCGCTCTGGCACTGGCTACTCGAAGCTGCCAGGAATAACGCATTTACTAGCATATATGTGTGTATATATATATATATATATATATTCGCTTGGCATCCACTGTCTTCTTCGCTGTGAATCCGTTTTAGGGACATTCTTAACTTTCCATGGAACGTCGCTGTGATCTTCTACCAGCCACCGCAAGCTAAGCAAGGGGAAGCGTCCCAATCGCGGACGTCGGCACCACCCTCCTCATCCGGTTATCTGCTTTCACTGCTCTACAGCTACGCCTCACAGAAACCCTCTCCATTTTTGCGTGCTCCTCCCCTCTTGTGAGCCAAGTAAATAATAGAAAATCACCACTCCTTCCAGTCCGTGAAGATGGTCGAACAGCGAAGCTGTGTTAGTTATACCGAGTGTAACTAATACTTTGACGGGGTGAGCTTTCGCTGTTTCATGTCATCTC
This sequence comes from Dermacentor variabilis, assembly GCF_050947875.1. NCBI lineage: Eukaryota > Metazoa > Arthropoda > Arachnida > Ixodida > Ixodidae > Dermacentor > Dermacentor variabilis. The sequence goes on from NC_134573.1 coordinate 103,276,615, forward strand.
GTGACGTAAAGTAGAAGTGGGCGCAGACCGAAACGTTTTGACCAAAAGCGGAGCGCTAATGACGATAAATAATTATTCCATGCAATTCAAACTTGGCAAGCAAATCTACATTGTAAATCTGTTGTTTCGCCAATTCCTTCACCTCACTATCACTTTTGTGGTAGGCAGCTTCTTCCTCGGGAGTACGCACTACTTGTGGTCTTCCCATAGTTGCAGCTGGGATGGAATGTGCGGAACCACTAATCAAAAGCTCCATATATTGGGCGCAAGGCCCGCCGCTGGAGATGTTGGCACTGCAATCGTTTTGACGGTTGGTTGCATTGGCTTGACAATTGACGTCTTTGTGTTTCTTATTGAGCTTACACACACGTTCGGCTGCGACAGAGAGAACGACGTCAGTGTCGCTATGCCCTCCGACCGCCGCTGTAGCTTGCGTTCGATATCTCGAGTTTGCTTGGGGACGTGGTTAGCAGCATCCGACCGGCATTGTCACTTCCGGTTCTTCACAATTAAATTGTCTGTCCGTCACTAAAACAATGAATGGCTCGTGCCCCCTTAAGCAATGACTCATAACACCGTAAACGCGGCCTCTCCATTACAACGACAGAATAGAAGTGAAATTTTACGCTGGAATGACGAGCGGCAACGAAGCCAGCTGTGGAAGACGACGACGACGCTCGAGCCGTTGCTGATGATGATAGCTTTAACGAAGTCCGCCAACCACGGCACAGGGTCCGCCTAAACAGCTTCGCTGTGAAACCTGTCAAAGTAGGCAAATGATATTCGCTTTGAAATCAAACAAAAGTGATTTCCTATACACGAGGAGAGACTTTGATTGAGCGGTTTAAATAGTCACCGCCGGATGCTTACGCTGGCGTTTACGTAAATTTGACGTCAAAAGGCTAATAAAAACCGATTGAAATAGTTTACGTTATACGGCCCCCGACTGCTGTTTCGACCGGTAACCTAGAGAACGACATTTTTTTCCGCTCTGGGTTGGAAATAAATTGAACTTCATGATATATAACCAGATTAAATAAGCTAAGAAAGAGAGCGAATTAACGCTATGAGAAAGCTGAGAGTCAGAGACGGTGTCATCTTTGCCTTCTGCTCAATTTTTCACAATCGGCGTTACATGCCTCTCCTATGTCAGTGTGGCGGGAGTGGCGCGCGGTACAATGAGTCGATGGTCGCTTTTTTTTTACTTTCGCTCGATGCTGACTGAGACAATCATGGTGCGCGGCCAGCTCACGAATGACGCATCGTCTCGGGCAAAGGCCCACGTCAACCCTGTCCGCCTCTTCCCGCCTTGCTCTCATGCTCCGGCTCTAGTACAGGCTGCGCCGTGCAATGAATTCACATTGCCTCAAAGACACGCGTTGACCGCGAGAGAAACATTCCGTACGAGCTCAAATGTTGCAAACAAAAACAAAAATAAATAAAAGAGCATGAGATAATCTTCACGGCCAGGAGAGTAAAAAAAAGAAAGGAAGAAAAGAAATGAAGTTGGATGAGCCCAAAGTCAAGTGATAAGCGCGCGACGAAACGAGGATAAGCGCCGCATGAAGAAAGGAACACTTCAGTCGCTCTGGCGTAGCGTACGCTAAGCTGTGAACGAAAACTAGTGAATTTTGCTGAAGACAGCGAAACATATTGCGGCACGTGACGCCTCTGTTTACGCTATGCTGCGCTCGATTCAAGCTGCGTCGTCACCCGATTTTTAATGCCTTGACTGCTGACACAGTCGCAGAATAAATATATAATGCAAAAAGGTAATACACCCAAAGGGGTGTCACAGCACCGCTGTATCAACGCTGCGACGACCGAGGTCACTTTAAGCTTTTTCTGAAATTTGGAAGCAGCGCGGATAGTTATTAGTTGCTTACTTTGCGCTGTTACTGCTTATTGCTTGGGTAAGCCCATCGCCACGCCATCGCAATAATGATCTCGAACTTAAAGCAGCCCTTCCTTAACAAAAAAAAAAACGAAAATTCCGATTCCAGTGAGGTAGAATAAGCTTCCAATTCCAAAGGGGTAATCGCTGAAATAGCTAAACTGCGCGACTAAAGTAAGCTGCGCGCCTTCTGGAATACAGCTAAACGCAGTGAGGCAGCGTAAATCTTCTCAGGCTGACTGCCGAAGAAGAGCTATCCAGTTTGACGGCGCCGTCAAGTCGGGCGAGACGCCATTTCTCTCATCCCGCGTATTCAGTCAGTGTTTTCCCCGTTTCTCCTCAGCGAGTGCCCGCTGTTTTCTTTTTCTTTGGCTGCACTACAGCGATGGCGTGTACCGAAACTGGTTCGAAATGCGCCGACGAACCTGCTGCACCTCTGACGTCAGTCGCTCTTTGCAGAAGTGCGCGCCAGTTATGCGCGCGCTTTCCGCTGGGAGGCGGGCGCGTAGCGTGGGTCATTTTATCTCTCCGCAGCAGACACGGAGCTGGCGCGCGGGTTTTCACAGAAAAGAAGCTTTCTCTCCAGCCCAGGCACGGAGCGTGTTTTGCCTTCAGCGAACTGCGGCGTTCCGTAAGAGAGGATTTCGCGCATGCACAGTATTTCTTATTCTTTTTCGTTCAAAGAGGTTGAGCTTCTCCTTCCACACCCTCTCTCAATTTCTTTTGTGCGTTCGGCTGGCTCCGCGGCAGGAAATGGAAGGGAGAACAAAACGTCAAGAAGTTGCATCACGATGCGCATGCGCCTGGTCGCAGGCATCGGGCTGAAAATGCTGCGTCACACGCAGGCTTTTTCAGTGAGACGAAGTGTATATGGGCCAACCAGAGATCGTCCTAAGTACTGCGTTCGCTGGTGTTCTCTTATGCGTTTTTTTTATTGTTGGTGATTCAAAAGCCTTTTTTTTTAATACCTGCTCAATGCGCTGTTTCCCTATGTATCACGTACTGGGATGTGAGGCATAGCCTGACACCTCAGAGGTATAGGAAGTCATCTTGTAAAAACAGTGCTAACGAAAAAAAGAACGAAAGAAATAGTTGCGGTGAGGCGGGGCTCCAAAAAGAAATTAAGAAACACTGCATCAGGAGCTTCGTAAAAAAATTACTGATTGCGATAGCGTAATCGGGATTCGTCTGTGTTTTTAACTGTAAGGCGTACTTTAACATAAGCTTCCACTCTCTTTTTGACCTTGGTCTATAGTTCCCCTATAGTTAATACATAAAGACGTCAATTATAGCCCATCTAGACAGCAAGCAACCGACTAGATTTTATTACGACGTGAGGCATCCATACGTTACACACAGTCAGCTATTATATACACATGCCGGACGTGACAGCGTCTCAACCACAGCCTTTAAACGTCACAAAGAACGAACTAAAGTTGCTTGTCCGGCTATGAGAGCTTTCCGGCTCGTTAGTTTCACGAAGTCACTCGTAAATTTTTTCACTCGCTTGTCGCGGTTGTGTGGATCGTTAGCGTTAGAGCTTTATCAATCCACATAACGGTAGATTCCTTGGTATTTCAGTATTCATGAGTCCTGACATGCACAGTCACTTTTCCAGGTGCCATGGTCTAGAGCATTCATTTAGTTCAGCAGTTCTTGAAGGATGCAACAAAACCAGTAACTAAAAATACCAGAGGGAGGCTAGCGCGCCATCCTGGCATAACAGCATCATAATCACTAGTAGCTACCTATTTCTCACTACTTAAAAAAAAATTATGGGATTTTACCTGCGAAACCACGATCTGATTATGAGGCACGCCGTAGTGGGAGACTCCGGATTGATTTTGACCGCCTGGGGTTTTTTAACGTGCACCTTTTGTAATATTACTTTTATATTATTTTTTATTCCCCTTGACCCTCTTCCCCAGCACAGAGTAGCCAGCTGGTCTGGGCTCTCTGTGCTGGGTACAGAGAGCCCAGACTGAAGTACTGGGAGAAGTACTGGGCTCGCAGCGTTAAAGAAAGGAAACTTTCCCAGGTATACTTTGTGGCGCAAAATAAATTTCTTGAAAAGAGACAGAAGAAAGGCAGTGAAGCGCTTCACTGCCTTCCTTTCTTAATATTTGGGGTTTTACGTGCCAAAACCACTTTCTGATTATGAGGCACGCCGTAGTGGAGGACTCCGGAAATTTTGACCACCTGGGGTTCTTTATTGTGGACCTAAATCTAAGCACACGGGTGATTTTGCATTTCGCCCCCATCGAAATGCGGCCGCCGTGCCGGGGATTCGATCCCGCGACCTCGCGATTAGCAGCTCAACACCAAAGCCGCTAAAAAACCACTGCGGGTTCCTCACCACTTGACCTCAATATTTGTTCATACCCGTCTTTTTTAAACCACGTATGAAAATAAAAAGTCCAAATCGCATTCTTAAATCAAACAAACTGGATATTAAATATAATCTTCGAATGAAATATGTACCACCCTTCGTTCGTTCGTTCGTTCGTTCGTTCGTTCGTTCGTTCGTTCGTTCGTTCGTTCGTTCGTTCGTTCGTTCGTTCGTTCGTTCGTTCGTTCGTTCGTTCGTTCGTTCGTTCGTTCGTTCGTTCGTTCGTTCGTTCGTTCGTTCGTTCGTTCGTTCGTTCGTTCGTTCGTTCGTTCGTTCGTTCGTTCGTTCGTTCGTTCGTTCGTTCGTTCGTTCGTTCGTTCGTTCGTTCGTTCGTTCGTTCGTTCGTTCGTTCGTTCGTTCGTTCGTTCGTTCGTTCGTTCGTTCGTTCGTTCGTTCGTTCGTTCGTTCGTTCGTTCGTTCGTTCGTTCGTTCGTTCGTTCGTTCGTTCGTTCGTTCGTTCGTTCGTTCGTTCGTTCGTTCGTTCGTTCGTTCGTTCGTTCGTTCGTTCGTTCGTTCGTTCGTTCGTTCGTTCGTTCGTTCGTTCGTTCGTTCGTTCGTTCGTTCGTTCGTTCGTTCGTTCGTTCGTTCGTTCGTTCGTTCGTTCGTTCGTTCGTTCGTTCGTTCGTTCGTTCGTTCGTTCGTTCGTTCGTTCGTTCGTTCGTTCGTTCGTTCGTTCGTTCGTTCGTTCGTTCGTTCGTTCGTTCGTTCGTTCGTTCGTTCGTTCGTTCGTTCGTTCGTTCGTTCGTTCGTTCGTTCGTTCGTTCGTTCGTTCGTTCGTTCGTTCGTTCGTTCGTTCGTTCGTTCGTTCGTTCGTTCGTTCGTTCGTTCGTTCGTTCGTTCGTTCGTTCGTTCGTTCGTTCGTTCGTTCGTTCGTTCGTTCGTTCGTTCGTTCGTTCGTTCGTTCGTTCGTTCGTTCGTTCGTTCGTTCGTTCGTTCGTTCGTTCGTTCGTTCGTTCGTTCGTTCGTTCGTTCGTTCGTTCGTTCGTTCGTTCGTTCGTTCGTTCGTTCGTTCGTTCGTTCGTTCGTTCGTTCGTTCGTTCGTTCGTTCGTTCGTTCGTTCGTTCGTTCGTTCGTTCGTTCGTTCGTTCGTTCGTTCGTTCGTTCGTTCGTTCGTTCGTTCGTTCGTTCGTTCGTTCGTTCGTTCGTTCGTTCGTTCGTTCGTTCGTTCGTTCGTTCGTTCGTTCGTTCGTTCGTTCGTTCGTTCGTTCGTTCGTTCGTTCGTTCGTTCGTTCGTTCGTTCGTTCGTTCGTTCGTTCGTTCGTTCGTTCGTTCGTTCGTTCGTTCGTTCGTTCGTTCGTTCGTTCGTTCGTTCGTTCGTTCGTTCGTTCGTTCGTTCGTTCGTTCGTTCGTTCGTTCGTTCGTTCGTTCGTTCGTTCGTTCGTTCGTTCGTTCGTTCGTTCGTTCGTTCGTTCGTTCGTTCGTTCGTTCGTTCGTTCGTTCGTTCGTTCGTTCGTTCGTTCGTTCGTTCGTTCGTTCGTTCGTTCGTTCGTTCGTTCGTTCGTTCGTTCGTTCGTTCGTTCGTTCGTTCGTTCGTTCGTTCGTTCGTTCGTTCGTTCGTTCGTTCGTTCGTTCGTTCGTTCGTTCGTTCGTTCGTTCGTTCGTTCGTTCGTTCGTTCGTTCGTTCGTTCGTTCGTTCGTTCGTTCGTTCGTTCGTTCGTTCGTTCGTTCGTTCGTTCGTTCGTTCGTTCGTTCGTTCGTTCGTTCGTTCGTTCGTTCGTTGACTTGCTTGCTTATTTAAATGCCAGTTGCCATTGCCATGCCAACTTTAAGCACGCAGACAATGCTCAGATAAGATCTATCTAATGTATGCCAAAGGAAGTGATTGAAGCGGGCTTCTCCTCAAAGTGAGTCTTATTGCGAAGAAGCCGCAGCTGACGGGGTTTTAGGGATTTCTTCGGAAAGTCGGCATGGGACAGCTTTGGAAACCAGTTGCAGTAAACCTTTTACAGCGATAGCTCTACTACTCCAGGTACAAACCCAGAAAACGCCCGATTCCGTAAATCTGACGTTTAAACTCAGCCAAGGTCAAACTGGGACTTAGCCGGCCACTGCGTAGCGTCGGCTGCTGCGTACGCCACGTGGCTTCCATATCTTGAAAGCCCTCTGCGATGTGTACAAAGTACGCCGAGTGCTGATAGCTTCATATGCGCTGTGCTTTCGGCACTTAGTTTGCGTTAAAGCGAGACGCAGCATGAAGGTCAATTCGCCCGCTGCTGCTGACGGCGCCGAGCAGTGTCTGTGTCCTTTCCCAAAGCAAGCAAAAACGTGCTATCGCTCGATAAACTTGGTTTGACCGTGTTCGACCACGGCAATGTTATTTGGGAAGCGGCTCACCTGCATCATGTGTACATCGAAACAAATTCTCGGAATTTCATTGCGACAGCAATTACATGCACACTTCAGGCGCGTTTTTGCCGTCGCCTTCGGCGTCGCCGTGATGTTCCATATAAAGGCCAAGGGCGATGACACCGTCGCCGCGCGCCCTACGCTGTGTGTGCTAGTGAAAGGGCGCGATAAGAGCGTACGATCGCGACTCAATCTCGCCCGCGCGAAAGGGAGAAGAACGACGAGGAAGCGCGCCGTCTTCCGTCGCGCGCAAGGCATCCAACGTTGCAAGGCACCGGGGGGAGAGGAGGGACAGGGGGCGGCGTTCTACTTCGGCTGCAGCTGCGTATGTGGCAGCAGTGCGCAGTCGCGCAGCCGTATCTTGGGAGCTATCTACGTTAGGGGCAAAATCTAGGTGCGTCGACGGCTCATATCTTTATGTGTGCTGTTTGTTCTCGGCGCTCAGTTTGCGTTGAAACGATAGACAACACGAAGGTCACTTCACTCGCTGCTGATTCCGGGCTTGCTCACGCCAGCGTTTCAACAGCGAGTGTCCGCAGTCATCGAGTGGGATGTGTTCATGTTTGCTGCGCGCTGACACCAAGCTCGTTAATTTAGTTAGCAAGCGAATGTCTGTAAGTTGATGTGGCCGACGAAGGCATATCCTTACTTCGTATGGCTGTTTGCTAATTTGCTATCGCAATCGATGCTTCGCCTTTCTGGCGAAACTGATATTTTTGGGAAAGAGCACTCTGCTATCTCTTTTACATTCGCATACACAGAGCACGGTATAATTGCTGCCGAAAATATTTTTGTTTCCGCGAACATTACAAATCCTATCACAAAGTTAGTTCAGTAGGAGCCAAATCCATCGGGGGTCTAAAGATAGCTTGAACCAGCCAATATAATCCTCAAATGTCACGCAAAACAGTGCCAGCCGACCTGCTCAGCTCGTCATCCTGCAGGATGACGAGATGAGCTGAGGGCTTCACGCAGTCCGCACAGTGCATCCTCTTTCTAGGAGGTTTATATATTATTTACATTCTATTTAGCCTCACATGGTGACGGTGGCCTTTTGCCCCGACAGATCGACAGCCGACAGAAGCGGCAACAACTACGCAGTGCGAATAAAACAATGAAACGCCGCATAAAGCACCACACTAAAGCGACCACTGGCGTCACATTACGAGCCTATGTTGCGACACCCTGGTCTGGCTAATCATCTGCGAGCACTGCCATGGACTTAAATAATGCCCACTTTATGATGGATGGACGATACGGGCATCGCCTATGAAATGGCGGTGGTGTCAAGTGCCGCCAAGGTCATCCTTTTGTGTCATTGCGCTGCGTCTTATCTCGATCCTTGATATCCTGTGGCCGGTTCGCTATGCCAAACCGGCCACAGCAACACAAGACCACTCGTACTTTTGCTGCGCATCCACATGGTATGTGTGACGAATGGGACACTTCAGCCCCCTACTCAACCCACCTCTAGTTGGCACGTCGCCTTACGAAATGCCAGATTGTGTATAGTGCTCTGCAAAGACAGATTGTTGTTCATCGTTTGTTACTCTTCCTTTTATCTGGTTTCCATCGCCTCAATCCGCTCTGTATTATCCTGCAGCATTGAGGCGGCAGCGTTATCTTTTCAATCCACATTGACACACACCCAGCCTCAGTCATCCGAGCACCATCACGTGTATGTTTAATGTGTCTCTCTTTAACAAGCGCTGAGAAACTTGAGGGTTGCGGCAGGAGGCTCTGCAGTAACTCGACGACGAAACCGCAGCGATAAACTTCAAGATATCGAAGCCTTTCAGCAACGTAAGCACGAGCTTACGCGGCAGTCAGGAACGCCGCACGATTCCCTAAAGGAGAAAAGGAAAGTGTGCTCGGTAAAGAAAAAAAATAAAAACCGCAGGCCCCACAAAAGTGAAAAGAGGGGTTGACACTACCTCTCGGACAGAACGGGACTTAGGCGCCCGCGCTTGTCGCATGACCGGTGCCAACTGCCGGCCACTAAGGTGTTGACGCCGACGCTGTCCCTTCTCAGGCATAGCTTTGTCCCGGCGCCCTGCGGTTATATCCAACCCATTTTCCGCCTCTCCAAATCTCTACCTCCCGCTCTGGCTCCCTTCACTACAGGCTTCAAGTACGAAGCGTTTTCGAAGAACCGTGACTTGTGGCCGCGTCACTGCTGGTAAAGCCCGATCTGCGCGCTCATCTAATGCCAGAAGAAACAAAAGACGATAAAGGGCGGGAATAGACGTGGGCACTGTGCAGCTGAACCGATAAACGAAAAATAAAAAAAAGGGAAAGAGCATTCGGAGCGACAGAGAAAGAAAATCAAAGAAATCAACAGAGTGGCCGCGGGAACGCGTAGGCGGGCGGCCGTAAATCGATGCCGACGAAATGCGCGGTTGGGCGGAAAGAATCAATGGTAGCGTAGCATGGCTTCTCGGGGAGAAGGAGGGGGAAGCGCTGCCTGCGATATACCGAATGAACCCTACCCTCACCGCTCCAGTCGAGAAGTACGGGGGAGGCAGGGGAGGCGCGCACCCGTGACGCAACGGACTCTTCCCCCTCTGCCTCTTCCCTCTTCCCCCAAGTGGGGCCCACTCCAGAAACTCGCAGAAGCCCGCCCGTCGTCTTAGGTTAACTTTCCGGGCGACAATTTTTCACCCGACACGGCTCAGGCAGCCGGTCGGGTGGGGAAGACAAACTGCCCGCCGTGGGTTATACGCTCAGTCTTGCTCTAATTTTCCTGCTGCGCGATGCATTAAGGGGAAAGCGACACGGCACCCTAAGGCACCCGCTGATGTCGAACTCACTATCAATCGCAGGACTTTTCGTTTGCACTCTAAGTTTCGACTTTAAAAAAAAAGGGGTGGCGTTCGTATTCCGGTATGTAAAGCACCCGGCAGTGCACGTTTAATTTAAATTTTAAAATGGCCCTCTTCGATTCGCTTGAGATTGACCTCGATGGCTCTGAATGGTGTTTCAAAGGTTGAATTAACCGATAGCGAGTTAAACTATAAATTGTCACACGCCTTTTAGAGATTAGAGGCTCGCCCCTATATACTCCTGCACTGTTTCAGCGACGACAAGTAGAACGGTTTTAAGTTATGCATTTATTTAGGCCAATCTATATTCCCTCTCTCCCTCGCCGTATATATATATATAACCTAGCAGAAGTGTTAACCAAACGACCATCAGATATTATCGAATATAAAGATAGCATAAGTAGGCAAGGTATACTAATAGAACTAAAATACAAAATTAGATCGGTAAACGTCCGTCTAGAAATCGCAATATCGATGTTCGTAATTCTCTCTGAACATATTGTAGAAAGTTTTGTTTTGTTTTTTCTAGCAGCGACGAGGTTGCCCCAACGGTTCCATTCCCTGATTGCTAATGAAAAGAATGAATGCTTGAAACAATCGGTGGGAAACGAATATTCAATATACGTTTGCGTAGGTTTATGGCGGAATTGTCTCGTTTCTCATTTAGTGACGTGCCGCGATGTGTTGGTTGGTGATTCTGTACGACGTGGTACAAAACTTCTAGACGCGTTACTTCAGCCCTATTTTGCAGGCTGAGAATTCAGATTCGGCGCTGTAATTCTGGATGTGATTCTGTTCACCTGTTTTATTGTTATCTATCGTTCTTTGATATCTAAGGTTGCGTCGGTGCTATATGTGCTGCAAAACGTACACAGGAGGGGCGGGCGAATTTTGGAAAGTTTCGAATATGAATTGACTATTACGCACTAACTTCGGACCACTTGGCCACGCCGCTCACATGCCAGAGTCGGTGATGAGCATGACGACATAACGACAGCGCAGTGTCGAGGAAACTTACGTCGATGGAAAGGAGACGGCAGTATGACGACGACGCCACGACAACATTGCGATGACGATTCTCAAATATCGCCTGCGATATAAGGACGATGATATAACGGCGACCGCATGAGGATAATGGGATGGAATCGATAGTGTGACGACAATGGTATGACAGCGATGACTTGACCGCGATTGCATGACGATAGTCGAATAACGAAGTTATAATGAAGACAATGTAGTGACGACAACAGCATCACGACGGCCACAGTTTGACAAGGAATGCTTGAGAAACACGAATGTTTGACATAGGCATGATAGCATGATGATGACTGCTTGACGAAGACGAAGTGACGACAATGATTTGACGAAGAAATGACGCCGATTAGCGACACAGGCGGTATGACGGCGAGGCCATAAAGACAATCAGGTGACGATCCTGAAATTATGACGCTCGTATAACGACGAGAGCTTGACGACGACAACGTGATGAGAATAGGCCGACAACGAGAGTACGGCGTCGATGGCGTGACGACGACTCTACAACGAAAACTCTATGGCAGCGATGATGGGACAACGATGGTTGACGACAACCGGATGACGCAGCTGGACTGAGGATGATTCAACGACGACAGCGGCATGACGATGACAGTATGACAACGAATGCAGGGTGACAATTGTCGGACGATGATGGCGTAACAACGGCGGCATGACCCCGATTAAAGGATGACAGCCTGATTGCGGTAAAACGATGAAGACCGTATGACGACGACAACATGACCACAATGTGATAACGTTTCTGAAGTGATGACGATAGTAAGACGATGGCGGGGTGACGATGACATAATGACAATGGTATAACGACGAGTGTGTGACTACGATGGCATGACAGCGACGGAACGACCCCGACGGCATCACAACGATGCATGACCACGGATGCAGGATGACGGCTGTGTGACTACGACGCAATGACGACTACCGCACAGCCACGATATGAGGGCAATGAGATGACTGCGACAGTATGACGACGATGGCGCGGCGACAGCGTTATGACGATTGCGTCGCGAGGATGGTTTGAAGACGACGCAATGATGAAAATCGGATGGCGAAGCAAGGAGAGGCGACGATAGAAAGACCATGATTGCAACGCGACGACGGTATGACGACGAAGGCGTAACGACAACGGCATCACGAGACTCAGAAGATGAAGCTGGAATGATGACGATGCGACGAGCACGACAGCATGATGACCATTAGCACTTATCTAGTGACCCAAGCTATCAAACAACTAGGCCATTGGGTCGGCGTTAGAGACTTGCCGGTGATGGCATGACGATAGTCAGATGACGAAGCTGAAGTGAAGACGATGTAGCTATCATGACGGCATCACGACCACGGGCGCGTTTGCTAGTGGCTCAGGGTACTAGGGGCCAGCGGGTAGGCGTAAGAGGACGGACGGAGGGACAGACAGACAGACAGACAGACAGACAGACAGACAGACAGACAGACAGACAGACAGACAGACAGACAGACAGACAGACAGACAGACAGACAGACAGACAGACAGACAGATAGATAGATAGATAGATAGATAGATAGATAGATAGATAGATAGATAGATAGATAGATAGATAGATAGATAGATAGATAGATAGATAGATAGATAGATAGATAGATAGATAGATAGATAGATAGATAGAAAAAAGTAGGCAAATAATGCCATTTACGAGGCCAAATCAGAAAGTCTTTGCCCCTGTTCTTTATTAGCCAAAATAAGGTACATGCAGGTAATTACAAATATACGTACCGTACTACGTACCCTGCACTATTTTTCCACATAGTTCCCACACTAGTTGAGACATTTGTCCCATCTCAGCACTAGATTTGAGATGCTCCTGTGGTGGAATGGTCCTACTGATTGTCGAACCACCGTCGGACTCCTGCCTTGACATCATCGTTGCACGTGAACCGTTGTCCTGCCAGTAACTTCTTCAGGGGACCGAAAACGTGGAAATTCCGAGGGTCGAGGTCCGGACTGTACGACGGGCAGTGGCGTAGCAACAGGGGGGGCCGTGGGCCCCGGGTGCAGGGGCCAGTGAAGGGGGGGGGGGTGTCATATACGTCTGAAGACACCCCTCTTTCCGCCGGCTACACCCGGGGGGGGGGGGGGGGGGGTAGGTGACAGAATACCTATGGGGCCCGGGTGCCAGACGACCTAGCTACGCCACTGACGGCGGGTGGTCCAGGTTCGCCCAGTTGTTCTCGCCAGCCAGCGACGAACGTGGCCTCCCCCAAAGCTGATTGTCATAGAAGTCTTCACGACCTTTTGCGAGCTCGCAGCACCACCACCTCACACTTCTCAAAGCGAGACACCTTTCCCCAAACGTGGGCTGCATTTGCCTGTGGATTTCCCTTGCTCCATAAAAAACGAATCGCACTTCGTTGCTCGTAGACCGTGGACGTGTGAAGCACAACCGTCATCGTCAACAGCTGCCAGCAGCGCCGTGCCGCGGAGCTCCCCTCATACGAGGCCAGGACGGTCCAAGAACGGTCCACCGCTGGGAATGGATATGTTTAGCTAGCATTTACAGCCGTAATTTGACTAGAAAAGTAAGGGAAAATACGCTGTGATTCGCGCTCGTACATTACTACGCCCGAAGCGAACAAAATTGATGTGTTATACATCGCTCTGAAACACACCGCTAAAGTATAATAAAAAATGAATTCTTGGGCTTTACATGCCAGAACCACAATATGAACCACAATATTCCCTAGTGGTGGCCTCTGGATTAATTTTCGCCTATTCGGGTTACTTAACATGCACCCAATGCATAGCACATCAGCGTTCTTGCATTTCTCGAACTGCGGCCGCCGCGGCCGGGATTTGATACCGCGACCTGGTGCTTAGCAGCGCAACATCATAGCCACGAAGCCACCGCGGAGGGCGGCATTCCAACAGAGAAACAGAAGTTGGCCCCGAGCTAAAGCCTGATCTTAAGCATGCACTTTTTACGTCATGTGTACATACGTGGTATGTAACGATACTCAGTTGTTAAGCCTCATAGACAATTGGTCAGAAACAGGCTGCCAGAAACGGTGACGACGCGTTCGTGACAGGATGGCACGCTCATCTCGCTCTAACCAGCGCTCATGATATCGTTTGTGTTGCAGCGCCAGTTCTCTCCTGGCAAGAGCTGTAAAAACACATTTCCTCAGTGCACGACGCACTCTGTTCAGCCCTAGAAATATACTTCCAATGAAATGGCATTTACAAAATAGGAATAAAAAGTCGGCCCATACGCTCTTTCACTTCTTTTACAGGTGTTTAAGTAAAACTGCTCTGTCCTATAGCATTTCTCGAGAAAGTACGCCTTATCCCGAAGAGTGCACCGCTAGTGAAAGTTTTCCAGACAAAGTGAGCGCCTTCGTCATCCGAAAGATAAATGATCCTGCTTTGAAATTGCTTTGGAAGCGTAGGGACAGAATGTTCGGTTCACAACCTACGCTCCCGCGAGTTGATTCCCCCGAAAGCTAAATGACTTCATATATTTATGTATATCTCTTGCAGGAGTTGTGTTCGTAAAGGAACTGCACGTGACAGCTGACAGTCGGCGGCACGTTACAGAGGCAATGAGCCGTGTAAAGTGCTGACTCAGTTAAAGAGACTGCGCCGCTAGAAAGGAAGTAAAACCGTTCCTTTCGGGCGAGACAGGGAGCGAGAGCGGCGGATTGTTAGTCAGAAGCAGGCTGGTTCAAAGCGGAGATTGGCACTTACACACATACCTACACACAGACAAAAAAAAACAAAAGAAAGCAAATTCGTAAGAGTGGCTCCGCAACGTGCAAAGAACGTGGCAATATCGAGAAAAAAATATTGACCGGCAGCATAACGTGCTCAACAAAGGTGCTCGACCCCGCAGTTTATATCAAACTAGACCTGTTCAAGCTAATTTAGCGCAAGAATAAGTGCTTTCTTGCACACCTCTATTAGCAGTTAACGAGCTCTCCAGACGGGAGCAGCCTGCGCGTATCGTATGATAAATGATAAAAGTTGTTAGCTGCCGGCGGCGGCGTGCTATAGTTACCATGGAAACGTTCTGGCACGGACGACTGGACGTACATGCAGAACGCAGTGCTTGCTGCGGGGTGCCGCCATTTGAACAAACTTCTGAGCAAGAGAAGCGAGTCAAGTGCCTGATTACTCGGGTGTTCGATGCTCGATACGTAGCATGTCACTCGCTCTACAGGAGCCTTCTCCAGCGCTGTCGTCGACTTGAACATATCGTCTCGCGATATACAACGACCCCATCCCACGTTCTAGAGCAACGTACTTTGTATTATGGGTATTAACGCTTTCCGTGGTAGCTGACTGACCAAGCCAGCTGAAGCGGACTTAGAGATATGCAAATGCGCCAACATGGTTGCCGCACTTGCGTACTTGTAAATTCGCTTCCACTGACTTGACAGCGCTGCGATGAATATGAAAGCCAGGTGTTATTCCGCTGCAAGCAGCAGGGAGCTCACAATCTCGCGATGAAGATAGCTCGCTCTCTCCTGAACCCTCTCTTATGCCCCCCTTATGACGTCATAGACCCCCGCGACAGGCCATAGACGTGAGCCATTGGGTGATTTCTCATGTTCATGAGTTACTCTCGAGTGAAAGCTCGCGCAGGCGTGAACGCTGTCGGTCGCCTATGTCAGAGGCTATACGTAAAGCTTAACCATAAGTGGGCCGGCAGTAAGAATAAGTCCGGCATAAACTGTCTCAGGGTGACTGTCGATGTCAATGCGATTAGCAATGAAGCAATTTAGCGACGCACCGTATTTCCAACGCCGAAACGCGCTATGTATCAGGCCTCTGTTGCAGCCGGCCTCCTGTACCGCGCTTCCCTCTGGACACCCTGCGCCATCTAGCGCCCCCACTGCGTTGTGCGTGCGTGGCACGTGTCTGAATATATATATAACGCGGGTTCGATTCCGCCCAGCGGTAGGTGAATTTTAAATTATTTTTTTTTTTGTCATTGGAGAGCGACGGCTACTTAGTGAGCCAAGTTGACGTGAAAAAATGAATTGCTGGCTCTCGCGTAATCGAGAGTAGATGTAAGCATGAAATGGCAACCGGTAAAGCTGATTGGTCGGATATGATACTAGGCACAATCTTAAAATGACTGCAGTGAATGTTCGCAACGGCACACCCCACCACACCGTACCACACCGCACCACGCAATACTGTGCACTGGTCTATGTGGACGCTGCCCACCTAGAAGAAGAAAACCGGCTGAAGGCGGCACGACAGGCAGCGAAAGATGTCAGGGAGACAGAGCGCACTGCCCAAATAAAAGTAGAAAAGCGCCTAAAGGAGGCGCCGCGCAGCATGGTGCCATCTCTCGAGGCGATGCAGAACTCACGGCGCGGAACTCACGGACCGCTAGAGTTCAAAAGAGCACAAGCAACCCTTTTTCAGCGCCAAAAGATGACATTGAAGTGTACGGTGCCCTGTATCTGCCTTTTCAACGTCCGCTATTGGAAATGACAAATAAAACTTCAGCGTACTAGAAGTTACAGCTTGAGTGATATTGTGAAATAACATCAGGAAGAACTCGGAAGCAATACCTCTTGTAATTTGTTTGGGAGTAACTAGCGTATGCAATGCGGTCTCCTGTACAAAGTGTGTGTGGGAGGGGGGGGGGGAGGGGTCGATCTCGTTTTGTTCTCGCAACTTGCCCGGATGTTCTCGTTTGAGTGCCCGGATAACGGCTCCGGCTTTTGGCTCAAGGTCAACTGAAGGTGGCCGAAAACGAGAGCTGAAAGCATTTCATGCTTAAACATTCATTTAAGAGCGACGCACACTGAGTGAGCCAAGTTGGCGTGAAAGTGGATAGATTCAGACAAATATACTTCAAACTTGAAGTTTCCAAAGAATGCTATTGGCATTACTAAACAGTAAGAAAGAAGCGATAGCGTATTGGTACCGCGCCGCCCCGCTGAGAGGAAGCGTTGCGTTGACGCACAATAACATGTAAGCACTGCGTTCTTTCGTTCTGTTTACTGCCCTATACTGTTACACAATGGACAAAATAAGAGGAACTTACACACGTGTGCGCACACGTGCGCCAGTATAGCGCCGTAAGAAGGACGATATCATAACAGCTAGCCCGAGCCAAAGCCTTATAGCTCTCTTTATATCTCCATTAATATTAGGTTCTCCTCAAAAATTATTTCCGCAATATACAGTATTGATTGAAAGGCATCGCACTCACTGCAGTATGTTCTCAGGATTTAAGAGCATTGCAGGGCCATTTTAACGTCACGCAAAATTAAAAGCACACCCGGAAATGATAGATCGTCAACAAAGACCCTGATCAACGCCTGCGGCAGAGCGTTGCGTTGAGCAGACGCCATGCTGCGCCAAATGGTCACAATACGCTACTTCTAGGAGCAACGGAAATGCTATCGTAGCGGAGTGCGCACCGCATCATCAATGTTCAACTTCGAAGGCGAGTGTGTTGCGTATGGACAATGGCTCAACACTGCGGTCATATTGCCCCCATCCCCCGCCTTCCTATACCGATAATGTCCCTACATTTATCCCGAGGAAAGCTATAGGCGCGCGTATCAACTGGCGGGCTGCGTGTCTTCGCCTAGAAGCCCATGTACGCCCTGATAAACCGCTCACAGTGGGTTGAGGACGGAACGCGGCTATCGTTACTGGACGGGCGATCTCGTCGAGGACCGCTGGCTTCAACGAGAGATGCACCCAACTGCGCCGTCCTTGTTATATGCTGTACGCAGCGCCACCGCAACCATGCAAGACGAAAGGGCCGCAGAATAACGGCAGCCGCTGGCGGTGATGTAACTGCCAATCGGCGATCAGTCTGAAAATCCGCGAAGGAGCCAATTGCGTTCCCCACACCCGCCCCTACCTGGAGCCGCGAACATATATAATCACCGTTTTGGGGGAAAGCTCGACGACGACGACGCCAACGTGAGGCGAATCGCAGCGCCGCCCCGTCTCGTCCTCGCCGGACGTCACTCACACGCAAGTCCCGCAGACGCCCGCTGACAGGCGCAGTTCGCTCGAATGAGCAGCTAATATCTTCGAGCGGTTGTCCCCACCATCTCCCAAGTTTTCCTCATTCGGGAGGAAGCGCCTGCGGCAATAAAAGGCCCGCGCCTCCAGCGCGCCTCCGGGTCTCAGCGGGCCGTCTTCGAGCCCGTGACATCACGCTAGGCTCGTTTTCGCCCGTAACGCTCGAGCGCGCGCGGCAACGCGGAGTTTTTTCAAAAGAGGGGCGTCACCTCGACGCCGAGTGCGAAGGCGCCTCTTTCAGCGGCCTGCTGCCGGCGACAGCGCGCGCTTTACCCCACTTGACGGGTGCGTCCCGCGCGCGCGCCCACGCGGCCGCGTTCTTCTTTATTTTATTTTTTTCGACCGGCCACCGCGAAACACGGGATCCTCACAAAGGGCGCAAACCGCGGCGTAGGCGAGAGGCCCGTGATGCAAGCCGCGTTGTACGACAGCACCCGCTGGTGTACGCGCACTCCGCGGGGACCCTTTCGCAGCGTTTACAACTTGACGACGGCGCGATCGCTCGGGGAGAGCTTCAAGCGCGCGACCGAGAAGGCGCGGGAACGAGGAGGGAGGCGCGCGGCTTGGAACGTCCTCGCATTGTCTGGCGACACAATTAACGCGGACAAACCCGCACTTGCCTCGCGGCGGAGCCCGCGGAAAGGTCGGTGTGCCAGTGTCCAAAAATAGCCGCACGGGAAAGCCGCTCTTGCAAATGAGTTAGAGGCGTCCTAAATCTGCTAGCACGTGTTTCCCTCCCGTTGACGGCGGGAGGTATTAGAACAGCAGCGTGGGGCATTTAACGACTGCAGACTCTCTCAAAATTACCCAACCTACTACAAGTGAAACCGAAGCTTCTGATTCCACTTCTGCACAGCGTATTCAGGCGCATGTGGCGCTTCCTGCTCCCTAAGGAGGAACGAATTTGCTTAGTTACTGCAATGTAGGAATTGGAGATTAAAAGCTGCAGTGAGCTTTAGGGTTGTGCACCAGGAGCACTGTTTATTCAATGTGTGTAACTTACAACTCATGAAAGAAGCAAAACGGCTATGCTTGGATAAAGCCGGAGGCCGGGCAGCATACACTATCATTCCGCTCCGAACAATCTTCTTAATTTATCAGCCGGTAGTCATTAGGACGTGCGACTAAGGCTTGTGTTTTTACAGCGAAGCTGTCTGTATGCTAGGATCTGAAAAAAAAAATGCGCCCCCACCCTCCGAGATATCGTAATGTAGAAGCCACGTAAAAAAAGAGAGAGACAGAGAGAGAGAGAAAAGGAAAATAATAATACATAATAAAAAAGACGAAACAACAAACAAATTTATGTGTTTGTGCATTTATTGAACGAATATAGCATAACCACCATATAGAACTTAATTTATCTGTTGAACAATACAGCTTCGCTGGTCTTCCGTCTTCACGTAGTAAAACCGGAGATTGCGAGAGCCAATGCGTGGGCCCAGCGCATGGGTGACGCATCGGCGCGATTCACAGAAGCCGCCGCCGCCGCCGACAGACCCAGACGACGCGCGCTTTTCTGGCGCCATCTCGCTGCCATTGTCGCAAAGCTCTCCTGCGCGGCACTGTGACTTTGTCACGCTTTCGCCATACCCTCATGCGCTTTCCGCCTCACGGTTCCACTGCACCCTCCTCTCCGCTTTCCTCCTCGCGCCTCTTTCTCGCCGCTTGTTTCATCCCCCGCGGGGCGCTGCGCTCGCTGAAATCTTTCGCTGTGCTCGTTCACTCGGTTACGTCGGGAATGCCGGCATTCGCCGCAGGAACGGGCAGCTGCGATCTAAAACTATCTTAAGAGAAAAGTCTGCCTACATGTTTTGCTCGATAAAATTGGCCAAAGCACTGCTATTTCTTAGTTGCACCGAGGGTAGCCAACAGAAAGCCCGGACACTTCGTGGCCCATCTTGCAAGACGGCAGCCGGCACCCGTATAAGAAGCTGAAAAAACCGCCAAGAAAGCTTCGCTTTTCCATGCTTATGGGATAAAGGCACGCGAAATCGACGTTGAGTGTACTGTCAAAAGAAATTTCATAGCGCCATAGTCTGAGGTAAGTGAAATCTGCGCATATAACACCGACTTGCATCTTCTTCTCTCGATGCCTCCGTGGGCAGCAACATGAGACTGTCTCGCCGTTTTCAGCGGTTCATGGGCTGGCCATGTCTATCTATCTATCTATCTATCTATCTATCTATCTATCTATCTATCTATCTATCTATCTATCTATCTATCTATCTATCTATCTATCTATCTATCTATCTATCTATCTATCTATCTATCTAATGGTTTTCCCGCCAACCTGGGTAACTGGGTAACCCATGGTCAAATGGGTAGCGCATCGGGCGGCTGCGAGAAGGGAACAGGGTTCAAAACTAGCCGTAGGAACAGTTTGGTGCGCTGTGTATGTGGCATTCTTCACCTATGCGCCGCTCTTCAAGGAACTTCTTTGACGTAGACATGGGCCGTTGGGGATGCGGCACTGGGCATGTGGCACTGGGTATCTGCCGCGCTTTGCAATGAACCTCTCTGACGCCGATTTGGACCACTGAGAATGGGACACTCGCTCTGTGCTGCTCTTCCGTGAACCAATTTCATACCAACTTGTGCCACTGGCTTTGCGCCAGTAGGTGTGCGCCACCTTTCAACGACAAAAAAGAAACCTCTAAATTTATCAATAACAAAATAACAATCGAACGCGCGCCATGCACGGATTTTACGGCGCATCGTGTGCAGTAAGAAGCGCGAGAGAGAAGCCCCGGCGCATACAGGTTTTGGCGTTGGCAATACGGTGACCCACAACATTGTGTCAATGCTAATCGCATTATAATGACGACATATATCGTGAGACTCGGTCTGCCGGATTTTTCACTCTGATCTTGTATATTCTGCATGTCTCGACGAGAAGAAGGTAAAAAGAAACTTTTTTTTTTTTTGCCGTGGGATGCATGGGAAGCTGTGGAAGAAGGAAAAGGCTCAAAAATCTATGCTAACAGAGGTCGAAAGGTCAATTACCCACCATTTACTGTCACGGTCTTACGGAACCGAAAGTCATAAGCATTGAGTAACCGTTACAAGCGGGCAAAATACATTCGTATCCTCGTCACAGCCTCATCCTCTGAAAAGGTAAAATATTTTGTCTGTGGCGTATTTAAATCGCAAACTTTGCCGCAGTCTAAGCTTTCTAAAGCAGCAACGCAAACCCACTCTCGGCGAAATTAAACTTTCGCTTTGGCAAGGCGTTTTATGTGACTTTGTTTGGCCTATACCCGGTTAACTTGAGGAAGAGTTAGATAAAAGCTGTCTTGTTTTATTTGGTAATTTCAACTACTATAAATTTAATTTGTTCTTACCGATCGTTGGAGCTTGGGAGTCTCAGTGTCAGAGCTGGAAATGTGGACGCATAGGGAGGGCGGGGAATCGGAGATGCGAATATGCTTGGGTGATGCTGGTTACAACCTTTCGGCGGTAACGTCGCAACATGTGTGGAAATCACTACCGCTAAAATTTCTTAGAAAGGAGGAAGGTACAAACGCAAAATTTTTTTAACATGGCAAGCGCGCTTCTTTGCATTGGGGACACGTTTATTCGCGTTCAGAGTGATCCGCTTTCGCTACATCTAGTATCTCATTTGCGTGATTTGACCTTGCATAAACACGCAGTTGAGTTCGGCTGGCGGCCACCTCTTTAACGCTTAGCCCTTTCGACCCTGATTTTCTTCGGTCATGCAGATATTTTTTGCTTGACATATTTGGTATGAAAAAAGCTTTCAGGAGCGTGATGCAAAAAGAAATTTGAATTTTTTTTCATTTTTAGCAAGGTTACACCTATGGTGTCGAAGAACTCAGGGCTCAAGCGTTGTGAATGAACACGTGATGTATTCTTTAAAGAACGTACAGCTTTCTTATATTTTATGTTGCACGGGCTGTAAAAGTTTGATTTCATGCCCACCAAACGTTACGTTGGTTTTCGTAATGTTCAAGCAAATAAATATAACTGTACCAATAGAAGAGGAGGTTATCACAGGTGACGACAGCTCTAGTTATAAATCGTAGTGCGCGTTGAGTGCTTGATATTCGCAAGTCAAGCTCCACGAACAGATATTCGGCTCGCTTTTCATCTAACGAACAGGTTGGACTCGGGCATTCAATGAGTCTCCTTTGTTTTTATCGATGAACGATATACACGCACCTGAATGCCCTATAGGCTTATACCACATTTTCTGCTAAATAACTGTCCCGAACTAGTAAACACGCCTAAAAACAGCAAATATACGCACTGTTCTTGTGGGAAACGCTTCGGGAAACGCATGAAAGAAAACTGAAGTGGCTCCTTCTAATCTCAGTTTCACAACCGCTGAACCCAGCTGTCGTCAAGCTCAAACATCGCAAATTGAGCTATTATATCAGCCGCGAAAAGCACCTTGCTCATAGATGTTTTTTTTTCCTTCAGATGTTATTCAACATATCCTCATTTAACAATAAGATTATCAAGCCACATGCCCCAGTTCTTTAGCACTGACGGTGACCTAAAGAAGCGAGGAGTGTTGCCACTATACTACTGATTTTTTTTTAAATATTTTCCGTAGAACAATACCTGTCTTGCCCCATTCGACCTCAACGTCTGGCAATTGCCTCAAAACTGCGCTGGCTTCACGTCCAAATCTTAGATCTTTTTCTATTCAATTTGTTTCGTGAATTCTGTGCGACGCTTTCTGCAATGCAATCAATTTACACCGCTAGAGTCGAACTGTTTAACGAAGTTGAAGAAATCTCTTAGGGGACGGTAGGAACCTTAAGACCGCGACAGAAGCGCCCATCGCGCCATGGGCGCCCTACCTTTCTCGTGTGCGCGCCCGTCTTCTTGCCACGCCGCCGAAAAAAAAATCTCCCAGTGAAGCTATTCACTGAAAAGTCGGTGGTGTCGTAGGACGGGCGAGCGGCGGTTACAAAGTAAGTGGCTGCGTCTGCGTAAATGTCAGATAAGACGGAGTGGCCACTGCGCGCAAATTGCGAGGGTTCCACATTTGCTTCAAGAAGAAAACATGCATCTATAATTCAAGAAATACTTAACGAAAGAAAAAAATTCGCTTAAAAGCCAGTCGCAAGAACCGAACAGGCGTGTGGTGGATATTTGTGTCCCGCTAGTTTAGAAAGGAAAATTACGTCAGAAAGACACAGGTGTGTAAAGCGCATGCGAAAAATTATACAAAGCCGTCGCATCAATGCCCCGGATACACACTTGCGTTTCCAGCATGTGCCTCTCGTCGAGCGCGTTCTGGAGTTTGCGACGTGACCTCGAGGTATTTCAGAGGCTTGTGTATAGTGGGTGGGTTGTTTATACGGTATAAGCTGTGCCGTTGATAAAGCGGGCCCAAACAGTGATGATATGTTGCAGTTTTATTTTTATTTTATTTTTCCTCTCGTTTTTTTTTTTTCTGTAAGCCGCATGGCCTCTATATTTAGGCGTACGAGTATGCGCTCTGTGAGCGATCCGGAGCCCCCAATATCCCCGAGTAGCTGCCTAAGCAGCTCGGCCCTTGGGAAGTCGGCAAATATGCGTCCTTTTTCCTCGACAGGCGCTCGTGATGGATTGCTTTGAAATCAGGAACGCGGAAAGGTACCGAGACTCCGGTTTCTTTAGCTTTACGTTACTATTTTGTGCGCTCCCACAACTATCTGTGAATCGCCTCTTGCGTATTGAGTTACACTGAGGTAAAAAAAAAGAACTGCGAGAGATTCCGAGAGACAGATAAAGAAAGCCAGCAGTATTTTTTTTTTCGATTGCCTGTGAATGGCAGTTGTCTTTTGTCTTCCTTCTTTTTTTGTTTCCTTTTGTTTTCTTTTGATTTTCTTTCTTTCTTTTTCTCTGCGCGCCGGTGCGTGCACGCATGATGGTGATGGAGTGATGGATGTAAAAATGTTATGCGCACGACACGCTCTGTGGAAACCGATTGACACGAACCATCTTTTTTTTTTCTTTTTTGTGGATGTGTTAGCGAAAAACTCTGTTGTAGTTCAGTGACAATTAACAAGTATATACGCCACGGGAGTACGTTGCACGCGCGTTAACCGGGAAACGCTCCGCTCAGCGTAAACTTACTGTGGCGCCCCAACATCTCACGCTCAAGGGTCATCACTGTGTACAGGCAACAGGGCCTAGCTGCTGCAACGCCCGGCGACCTGCTGTTCCACGCCACCCGGCTTTGCGTTTACGAGCAAGACGGCACTCAAGTTACAAGCCATTCTTCGGTGCCTGTCGACGCTGCCCCGCTTCTGGGCGAGGGGCTCACCACCCTCGTTCGGGCTCATCAGCGCACATTGCTGCACTTCGCGTTTACGAGCTATAGCATGCGCTCGTGTTCTGAACCACGCTTCGCTTCGTATCCAAGTCATTCCTGACCCGAGCCTCTGTCTCTATCGCGCGCAGTGCCCGCTTCGGCCCCATGTGGTTTGAGGTCGCCTTTGCGTTCGGTATAACGCTTCTGTGGCGGTATTCTTGGGTGATCCGTTTCGAAGTTACTTTCGCTTTCGCGAGATTTCACGAGACTGGTCCCAGACGCATTCCGCACCTGCGAGCAAAAGCGTTCGCAGCGCACTGTCTTAGGCTGTGTTCCAATACTCGCTGTAGACGGCAGAGTAGACGGCTAAGTGGACAGTGGACACAATTCTCATGAAGACGTCAAAGCAGACAGCTTCGCGAAGACAGCATCGAAGTCAAAAACGATGCAAGGTACTTTCCTGCCCGAACAAGAGGGCGGAGGAGCAGGGTCCTTGGAAACTCGACGGGAAGTTCGTACAGCTGCGCACAAGAAAACGTAGACGCGCTTTCCTGTGCCCCAATGTAAGTCACATGCTGCTTTTCATGCGTTCGCCAGGCGGAAGTACTTAAAATAGAGAAATAATGTCTGCTTTTCACAACTTTTCTTTATCGCCGCGATGTGGCGTCACGTCGCAGAAGCCTCTTCCAGATGGCTGAAAACGCATTCCCTTACTTTGTCTCGTCTGTCTTCCTTAGCTGTCTACATAGACTGTCTCCGATGCTGGCCAGAATTGGAAGACACCCTTAGCACATGCATGTTGGCAAAGTTCCAGAACACTGTTGCTCGTTGACTTCGAACGCGTCCGCGACGCTAGGAAGCTATCTGCTTTAAAATTTTTAACTTGCCACACGTTTGTACACGTCGTCTGCGACAGCCTATCCTGAGGGCCGCGAATAAGCCTATTCAACTGCTTATTCGTGGACTAAATAAGCTCACGAGGGTATTAGCCGTCAACCTTCAAGCTCGGCGGCTGAGCGTGAAGCTGTTGCGTTTCGCTAGCTTACGTTACCTCTGGGATGTCGCACAATTATAATTCACACAAAGGTCCCAATCAATTGCGACACACGGCAGCAGGAAATTTTTTAAAGTAGTGCTTAGCGCCCAGAAACTACGCAGTGGATCATAAAAATGCCGTAGTGAGGAAGGCTCCGGAATAATTTTAAACAACTAGGGTATCTTTAACGTGCACAGAGGGCGCGATACACGAGCGTTTCTTGCAATGCGGCCACCGCAGTCGAGAGTCGAACTCGCACCATCGTGCTCAGTAGCTCACCGCCATAGACAGAAAAACCGCGTTCGAGGTAAAGTCGTAGGCACACAGAATATTAGTATCGTACTGATTAATGAAATCATCTTTAAATAGCTGGATTTGTCATATATTTATTTTTCTCCTCTTGGCGCAGCGAAGCAAAATTAGCTTTATTGCAGCAGAACTGATAGTTGGGCGAGTTGGTACGAATTCATAGTAAAATATTCTTGCGCGCACAATTGACAAGGACACAGTGAAGGGGGGACACACGAGCGCTTACTCACAACTATCTTATTTTCGGAAAGATATAGAACATATATACCCCAGCTATCAGCGCTGAGCATGTGCTGAGCATGTCAGTAAAACAGAAACCGATTAAAAAACAGATTAAGAAGGTTCAACCAGTATTTAAAAAAGCGAATTCATTTTCAGTGATTACAACCGATGGTTGGCTTATGCATCTTTCAGCGCACTTTTTTATATGAAATGTTTCTGTGATTTCACGTGTTAGTTTATTTTTATCTGAAAACAAAATGTCAGTGTTAAAAAATACCGGATCACAGTGGCATAGATTGCAGTGGTTTGACAAGTGCGAATGATTTTCTTTACCAAGTAAACGTTCATGTTCTTTTAGACGGCGGGTGTTTATGCACCGACCGGTTTGCCCTATGTACATGTTGCCACAGGTCAATGGAAGCCGGTACACACCACCTATTCTGCATTTTGTGAATTTTTGATCGTCTTTTAGACCGCAGCTACATTTTTTTACCCTATTGTCTAATTTGTTGGAAATAGCTTGGCACAGTTTTTGCACCTTGTTAGGAGCGCTGAAAACCACTTCAACGCCATACCGGCTGGCAACATTCTTTAGCCCATGGGAAAAATAATGTACGTAAGGTACAACTGCAAGGCGTTTTTTGTTCGTGCTAAGCCTGTTCCTTGAATGTGTGGGTTGTACACCCTTTACTATTTTTATTACCTTTTCAGCCGCTCTGACTGTAATGTGTTCCGGGAATCCCACCGAAGCTAGTCTTGTTACCTGCTTAGCAAAGCTTTCTTTTAGTCGGTGGCAACAAGATTTTACTAACGCAGCCCGAAGGCAAGACACCGCAATTCCGCTTTTTACAAACTTCGAATGTCCTTATTTGTACTGTAATATGAGCTTTTTTGATCTAGGGCTGTACATCCAGCATGTGTGATAGGGTAGCGATCGCAGAGAAAGATCTAGAAACTGTAGTTCGTGTTCTTTAGCAATCTCATGGGTAAA
This sequence comes from Dermacentor variabilis, assembly GCF_050947875.1. NCBI lineage: Eukaryota > Metazoa > Arthropoda > Arachnida > Ixodida > Ixodidae > Dermacentor > Dermacentor variabilis. The sequence goes on from NC_134573.1 coordinate 103,302,978, forward strand.
TTTAAGGCCTAGGCCACATTCATGGAACACTTTCAGTACATTAACCACATTACAGCCATGTTCATTCCCATCGAAAATGACCAAAATATCATCCACAAATCGGAAAATGTTTGCCAAGTTTCCTAAAGCACTATGAATACTTTTGTCTACATAAGCTAGAAAAATGTCACTTAGTATTGGCGCTACCTTGGAACCTATTCATATACCTGATTTTTGCACATACATTGCTTGATTCCAACCGACAAACGTAGAACTAAGATAAAAAGAATAGTATTTCCATATAGCTTTCCACGGGTGCTCCGCTGTCATTTCTAAATTTTACTTCATCATTAACTTCGCAAATACACTTTTTAACATTTTTTAACAGCTCTGTGTGGGGAATCGAGTAAAATAGATCTTGTACGTCAACACTGAAGGCGCTGCATCCCTTTGTTTTGTTTTCCCTCAAATATTGTACAACAACCTCAGAATTACAGATTGCTAACGGATCTGGGATTCTTAACGAGGAAAGCTGTTTCTGGATAAACGAGCTTTCTCTTGAAAGCTTTATTCTTGATACGCCCAGCGCGGCTACGCGGCTAGTTTTGCTTGTATTAGAACACTGCTTGTTGAAGGCGTAGTATATGAGCATTACTTCGGAATTACTAGCCGCAGTAAATTTGGCCGAACAAATACGATTGATGACTGATAACACCGTGCTGCAGAGTCGTCTGTCCGCCGCGCACGTCCCCCTTCCCACTTCAACCTCCTAACATCTCACTTCATGGCGCTGAAAGCGAACAGTCAGAAAACTCGTTCCGTTCGGTGTGCTCCGCTCCGCACTTTCTGGCCTTTCCACTCCGGCCAGGTACCCGCCAGAACCGGACACCTGTCCTTTGCTTCGAGTAGCAGAGGGCCAGGTGCATCTGAAAGAGCGCAATTCTATAACAGCCAGACGGGAAATCAAGTTTCATCGCTGCTACGGCGCTTTGTCCATGTGTGCAGCCAGTGTCCCGTGTATAGCCGACTCAGAATGGAGCGCCCCGTAACCTGATTCTCCTCATAGTGGCCCAGCTACGCGGGCGCTTAAGTGGCGGAGTTGCGAGAACCACTGAAAGGAGACGACAGGGTATCTTGGGTTCTTGCTTCGTCTTTCTAGATTTTGCTGTTCTTATTTTCTCTTTTCCTTCTTGCAGAAGTTAGAAACCCCACTGATGAACACGATTCTGCGTGCACGTGGGCACGGACTTTTAATGCGATATGGTCAAAATAGAAAAGAAAAACAAACAAGTGTCAAACCCGGATGCCTAGCTCCAAAGAGGAGCAAAGCTAAAGCGACAACGACGTGGGAGGAGTCGTATCGACCGGTAGAGCCACGTGACGGCGACAGTGGAACGCCTGGTCGTATCAACGCAGCAGATGGATGAACGCATCGGGCGAACAAAAAAGGAGGACGCCATAAATAAAACAAAAAATAAAAGAAATTAAAGGAAAGAAAAGCAAACAGGGGGGGGGAAGACGACATCAGTTGGGTGACCCTGCAAACGCGTGATAGGAAGGGCACAATAAACAACCAGCTAAGGGCACATTTGGACGGGCCAGCAAGTGCACCAAGTCTACGTAGAACACGAAGAAGAAGTAAAAAAAAAATATCTTCGCCAGGATGTGAAGGGAGTCGTCGTCCCTTCTGCCACTTTGCCCATTTGTTTTCTTGGTATCCTTATGTCTACAAATCCGTGCTCCAGTTGGCGGCAAGACATCCAAGGCACTATCCGCGGTAACCGGGCAAGAAAAATGAAGAGTCATCCAAAATCAATCAAGCATGCATTTGCACGTGGCACTCGCAAACAAATGCTAAAGAAGGCGAACGCGTGAAGTCGACGTGGCGCTAGGCATATCAGCTGTCGTCGCAGATTTATCAAAGCAGAAGGCACGTGAAGAGGATATCGCCGCCATTGAAGACACATTCGCCTGATTTCTTGGTGTAAAATAACTGCCAAGCCAACATAAACGTGCCAGCGCATAAGTTCCATTTCAGGTGTGCTATAAGAAACATAAATCGAATCTGCGTATGACGAGACTTATTCGAAAGGAGTATTGTTTTGCATTGCTATCCATGCGTATTATTATTAATGCGAAAGCATTACATTTCCCATGAGGCAGAAAAGCTGGCATGGTCCGCAACGAGTGGTAACAAGTACCATCATCAGCGGCTTGTAAGTTTGAGCAAGTTGGCGTAAGGTGACTTGAGGTGGAATGATGAATTGTGGTTAAGTAAAGTGAGTGAGGGTGAATTAAAGTGTATCAAGGTGGATTAAAGGGGATTAAGGTGGACGGAAGTGAATTAAAGTTGGTACAAATTAGAGTAAAGGGGAACAAGGTGATTTAAGGTGGAGTTGTGAAGGACACACGACAATGTATGACGTCACGTATCACAGACATAACCAATTAAATAGAGAGGTCATAATTGCTTTGACGTTCAAATCACGTAAGGGTGTTTGAGTGACTATCAATGTTTCATATCTCATAGCATTTCCAAATGATTGAAATGTTTCAGGCGTACATAAGGAGAGAGTCGATCGGGTCAACAACACCTACGTGTTCATAAAGCACGCGACTCATCGGGTGACGGATTAAGACGTCCTTATTCTAACGGAAGCAACCGTGTGCATCTTCTGCCCCCTGGCTATATAGGATCTCAGACTTGAAAATTGAACAGCTCGTGTGCAGAAAGCACTCTGAAGGCGAACATTATTTCGCACAGAATATCCGTGACTCGCGCACACGCAGAAGACTACGTGGACATGCGCAGAGCCTAAGATCGAGTTAGAGGCGTCAACCAAATCCTGAGGATCGCACGCATGTATGCGCTGCGCTAGCTTTAAGCGCAGCCGACGTGCGGCGATCCGTAAGGTGAGTTACATTGTCTATCATTTTATAGTAATGTCATTAATGTTTCATTAGCTACAGGAATTCACGTTTTTGTTAACCTTTCTATTGCTTTAAACGATCGTACATGCAACAATTCGCTTCGCTGACTTCCTCGGATATTCGGTAATAGTTCAGCAAAAAAAATTACGCGAACTCATAGCACTTTTTTTTTTTCATTCTTATGTTACTAACTCGTGAAGTTGCAGTTGTATCTGATTCCGACTTCTGGGAACATGTAACAGCTCTATTGGGCAGTTGTCGATATGTCTCAAGAAGTCCCACCTCCTTGTTTCCATCGAAGCTGCGCAGCACAAATTTTGACTGATGCAGAGCACCAGAACTGCCATTTTTTGGATACATCACTCATGAATATGCGTTTGCAGATGCCCAGCTTTGTTTTCATTTTGCCTTCTAGCACGCACTATGTTAGTTTTACGTATGTCTGCCTCAAGCCCATAGCAGTGCTTGTATGACTTTTGTTACTATAGCTATGCTGTGCTCTTTTACATTTAATTTATTTGTCCAATACATCGAATACATGCGTATGCGTCATAAATATACATTTCTCATGTACTTGCAGTACATGCGCGTCATACGCGTACTTACACCTCTTTCATATGAGTCATGAATGATAATTTATCGGACATTTTGCATACAAATTTTAATTGTGCAAGTACGATGGCCTCACAGTGGTTCCTAAGCGCTTAAAATAAGCATTGATTGATTGATTGATTGATTGATTGATTGATTGATTGATTGATTGATTGATTGATTGATTGATTGATTGATTGATTGATTGATTGATTGATTGATTGATTGATCGATCGATCGATCGGCCCGCACTGACATTTGTTTTACCAATTTTCTTCCTTCATCGTTTACTTACTCGGCATATGACATATGTGCATTTACATGATAAATGAACGATTTTCATGCACTCTGTTCCCCACGCCATGTTCCCACACGTCACGTGATCAAGAAAATGCAACGATTCTATTCCATTCTCTTTTTTTCTGTGTTATCTTCAGCGGTGCTAGCGGTGCTCCGCCTGCGTTATCACCAGCATCAGCCAGTCGTGAGCGGTGAATCATAAGGAATACAACGAACGAAAGGAATCAACACAATACACTGACTCTTGCTTCATGTTAGTCGTAAAACTCCTACTGATAATGGCGTATGCGAAACACGAAGCACGAGAAACGAGAGCAGCCAGACGCACGTCTCTTTTGTTATTATTATTATTATTATTATTATTATTATTATTATTATTATTATTATTATTATTATTATTATTATTATTATTATTATTATTATATGTGTCTAGGAGAGTTTGGCATCATGTGTAATTTCGGCTGCTCCTGTTCGCTTAGTGAAACAGTTTTTACATATCAAACGTAAACCGCATGAATCAAGAAAACCGATCGGTACTTTTTTGTCTGTCGCAGTTTCTACGAGCTCGAGAAAGCGGAAACAACGGAAAAGACGACAGGTTGTAATGACTAAATTTGCACGGAATACACATACATAGTAACCAAGGTTCTCTTGCGTCTCGAGAACGTCGACTAATTCTATGAAACCACATTTGATAGCGAACGGGACGCCGCCGAGTTGGTCGCTTTAAAACAACAACAAAAAAATGAAGGTGAGACGGACGCGATGAGGGACGCACCGAGCGCCTCTGGAACGCACGAAATCATCGAGACTGGAACACGACAGACCAGACGGGCGATGGTCTAGCAGAAGTGCTACAAGAAAGCTGCGCGTGAAAATCGAGGCGCTCCGGTATTTATAATGATAGCTAAAATAAAAACTAACTTCTGACAGAGCTTCTCAGTTTCCGTTATTGGTGTAAGCGTAGCGAACTCCGAAGAAAGCTCATGATGAGCTCAGAGTTTCAAAAAAAGAGTTTCCCTAGAGTCTTTTTCACTTAAATCGTGTTTTTTTTTTTCTGTGAGACCACTGGTGCAACTACTACAGCCCCGCGTAGCTGCTAGCAACAGCGGGGCATAGCTGCACTCCTTACGCAACAAAGACAGTCGCCGTGTCGAGGCGACGTGCCGCAATGTACTCCGAGGCGCGCATCACTCGTAGCCGTGTGCTCCAGGAAGGAGTGAGAGGGGGAAAAAAGAAAGGAAACCACTCGCCTCTCACAGATAGAGGTAGAGAGAGAGAGAGAGAGAGAGAGAGAGAGAGAGAGAGAGAGAGAGAGTAAGTAGGAGAAATTGGAGTGAGAGTGGGAGAGCGGATTAAATACCGCGCCCGCTGGCGCGCACTGAGGAGGCACTGATTATTGTGTGCCTTGCGAGAGCAAACGGGCCCGGAGGGGAAAAAAAAAGAAGGGAGCGGAACCGTGGGCGGCTGCACTGCTGCAATAAGGTCTGGTAGCCGGGCCTTTCATTACGACCCAAGTGGGCCACGCTCGAAGGCTCGCATGCGCCTGTACCATGTCCGTCGTCGACCTCCTCTCTCTGTACCTCGTTCGTCGGGCTGACGTGACTGCGAGGCTATCTTCCGCGATGTCGTGTAAGTATATCGGCAATAAGTGCACGTTCGTTTCTTCCTGTATACCATATAAACGTGGTTACCTTTTTTGTATTTTTATGCCGTGGTAGAGAGAAATGTGTTTTCCGAAAGGAGTATAGTTTTGGTAAGCACTGTCATGTATCATTGTGACATGAGTTGCTGAGTCAGGGAGCGGGGAGTGACAGCGAACGAAAGCTGCTCCGCCATGCTCATAAGATAGAAGTTCTAGCGTGTTTAAGAAAAAAAAAATAACCTATCGCAGTTCACGGAGTGCCGGTACACAGGAGAACAGGAGCGCGCGGTAATGCTGCCGCTGCATTTCGCGTCTCTGACGTCAGTTATGAGCACACAGACCTTTAATTGCAACAGCCACGTTCAGCGTACCAGCCGGCGCAAAAGCGTCGGCAGTTGAGATCATTAGTGTATACTGGGTGTTTTTAAAATTTTCCTCCAATCGCGAGAACAATTACGCCGCACAGGAACGTTGCTAAGGCGTTTCGGATGAAGAAAGCTGCCCAAGACTGCGCTACCAGCGCAGCTGTTGCCTTCGACGTATCCGGTGTCGCGGTATTCGTTAAACTGTGTGTGCGCGCGCGCCTGTTCCAATGTTCCGGTATTCTTTAAAGCGTGCGCGCGTGTTCTCGCCGAAAGAAAATAAAAAATTAACTTCGCGTTGCTGATAACGTTCACGCAAGCATGGCGTGGAGCTTTGGGTACCCAAAGACACTTCGCTTCGCTATTTCTACAGCTCTCTGTTGTGTGACAGGTCCGTCAGGCGAGCAGTTGTAAACTGCAACTAAATTGGCTAAGAATAATTCCCCTAGATCTCTCTCTCACTCACTCACTCACTCTCTCCCTCACTCACTCGCTCCCTCACTCATTCTAGTCCCGTCTTTCATGCTTTCCAGTGCTTCGATCACAAACAGAAAATTTTTTTTTTTGGGGGGGGGGGGGGGGGTTTCTAACGTGGGCAGCTTTGGCAGACAACTGTGGGAACCTCGGATAACTGCTAGCCCGAGGCAGTCGCGCCACCTACAGAAAGGTCTGACGTGAACCGCTCTCTCCTTGGCGGGAGACGCCATCTTCTCTCTTCCCGCGGGGCGCAAAATTGGGAGCACAGAGTCACAGACGCAATGACGCAATCACGTCGTGTAACGTTTGCCCGCACGCACCTTGATGCCGGTCATTTCGCCGAACGCGCGCGCTCCCGGTGAAACAGTGCACTGCGCACACCGCGTCCACTCTGAACAGGGAGATAAATAAATGTAATTCAACCTTCAGAAAGTGACCGTAGAGGGCCGCCCGAGTGGCGGGCTACGATTTTCGTAGCGAACGTCTTAACTGGACTCGAATGCAGACGCTCTGAAATTCTGCGACTTCAGGGCGAATTAGTTGCGGGAACCATCAAGGCAGCGTCGACAGCTGTATACTGTTTTTTTTTTTCTTTTGTCTGGCTTACTGAACATCTTCTCAATCTACGAGTACGACTAACGAACGACGGCGTGTATTAGAGCTTGGCAAGTGTGTATGTGTGTTTAAGGGACGGCAGCGGAACGGGCGACGGCGTGTGGGGTGGGGAGAAAGGGCAGCACCCCCCAAAAAACCATCCGCTCCTAGAGATTTGTTTCCCGGCGGCGCCTTTACTCCGCCGGCACCCACGCAGCTCCACGAATTGGGTCCCGCTGCCTTTCACAGCCGTTCGACGAGGCGCTCAGGGGCGGATTTTAAAGAGGAAAGGGGTGTTTAGGGGGGCCCGGAGAGCGTTGGGTGAGAGGGGTCACAGGCGTTTTAGTTGGAAGAGATTGCCATTCCCCGCGTAAAACAAAAGAATATATACGCAAAAATGAAATGCGACATTTAAGAAAAAAAAAAGACGAGTCTGTCGTGGCGTTAGAGCAGTTATTGAGTAAACAGAGCTTATCGGGAAAAAACCGGGGCCAGGAGCCGGAGATCGGTCCGCCGGTTGTTCTTCATCGGCCCACACGCCGAATCTTCATATAAATTGCGTATACTGATTCCGCGGGAAGAGTGTTTTCTAGTAGGCGCCGCGGTGCAGTTTGGAGAGTGGGATTCGCTCTACCGCTAAACTTCGGCGAATTGAGGCGAGGCTTGCTTTAACCGCGCGGAACACACACGAAGCAAGTGCATGGTACGAGTTTCTTCCGACTCCACCTCACGCCCTGCTAAATTCTAGCTCAAGAACGTGCGCTATTCGGTGCAGCTATACAGGCACGCGCCTGGGACAGCACTGCATCGTCCGGGACGATGCGCGAGTAATAGGGCGAAGCGCAACGTACAACCTATTTTCGACGCATTTTCGGCGCGACCGCTGAATGACGTCAGGGCTTTCAATTTTGCCGCCGAAGTTGAGTGCGCTGTCACTGTAACTGATGGTAATTCGCGAGGAGTATCTGTTTACACCACTAAACGAGTGGGACTGAACACGTGTAAATTGCGGCCGAATTTGCAGCGTGGTCATCACTGCGAATGTGACCTGCCGAAAATGCGTCGTAAATGCGTCGCGCCATTGCTACGTAAAGGGACCCTGAAGAAGGAGGGTATTAAGCTAAGTTGTACGAGTAGGCTAAGCTTCTGCATATAAAAATGATCAATCGTACATTGAGCGTAGGCCTTGTCAAGGTTCCTCACTAAATCACATCACTAGATCACTAAACGCATCACTAAATTAAATAAAACAGTGTTTATGTTTATGAACGTGTGGCAACGCCGCCATTAAGATGCTGCAGCCAGCTTGCCGTGACGTCATAGATTTTGACAGCGCCTACTCGAGTTTATGTAAGTATTTTTCTGTGGCTATCAACTTTATTTCATTCTTAAAGAACCAAGGGTCTCAACCGGCAAATTTCGAGCACTTTAACTGCTCCAAAACGGCCAGAATACGAGAAAGTACTTTAAATTCCATAACGTCACGCTGAGAAAGAAAGGGGTTAACCGAGGGGCCCAGTTTTTATTAATCATATCATGAGAAGCCAACAAACAAAGGCACCAAGGACAACATTGGGAAAATTACTTGTACTTACTAATCGAATTCACACTGGACGCACCGACACTGTGCTTCAGCACACACACACACACACACACACACACACAAATACTGGAAGTAAGCTGTCCATTTTCTCTCATTGGTAATTAACTTTTTTTTACTTCACGTGAATGCGATTTTTGCTTTTAATGCATAATTTAACACTTCATTTTTACGTATAGTTGTTCTAGTATTCGTGTAAAGCACGCAGACCGGCACGTCCCCCCTGTCTTGGAGACAGCCAACGTGATGCAGTGGTGTCGAGCTGTTGCGGTATCCAAATGACGTACGCACATCTGCCGTAATAAACTGCATGGCCGACGCAGTGCCCGGTGTACCGGTTGTACGTCCCACGCAACTTGAGCCACACTTTAAATATATGCAAATGCCACGTATCTGGACAGAGACAAGTTACGTAATGCTGCCTGCCGTCCCTTGACGATACTCAGATAATTATCTTTTGCATTTCGCCTAATTACGTAATTAGAATGAATTAATAATTGATTAATCAACTTCTAGCATACTATAATTTGATGAAAAGTGTTAATGATAAAATTGTAGAGCAAGATGGAAAAACTCCCGATACAGCTTTCTAACATAAAATTTTTTTGCAAGCATGACAGAAGCCCGCGAATACGCGCGATGTGCCTCGAGCGGCCAGTCGCGCGGCAGTCGAGCAATACAAACGTGTATCAGGAGTTTGTCATGTTTCTCTACAATTTTCTCATTGAAACTTTCACCGAAATAAAGTATTTGTGAAGTTGAATAATTAATTAGGACTAATTATGTAATTGGGCGGAATGCGCGAAATAATCTGAGCGTCTCCAAGCGACGGCTCACGACGTTGCCTTGATTCTGTCCAGCTACGCGGCATTTGCGTGTATTTGTTTGGCTCAAGTTACGTGAGACAACCGCCATACAGTCGTGGGTAATTGGAGTTTTTCAAGTGACTCGAATGCAAACAGGTGAACTCGTCACATGAATCAGCCGAGCATCTATAGTAGCTTCTTTGGAAATATACCATAATTGTCGCAATAACGATCACCGTTATCATGAGCGACCTTATTATGGTCACTGCAGGAAAAACGCCCTTGCATGTGCCACGTCACCTTCCTATATTCCTCGGAGCACACCTGTATAGTAGAGCAGTGCTGATACGTCCCCGCTTGATACGCTTTTCTTGCTATAAGGTCACCGAAGACTAGGCGCGATGACAGGTTGTACATAGGCTGTGGTTTATTACAATGTCTCGATAAATAATAGTCGCGCCTCGAATTTCCTTTCTGAGAATTCACGAATGTAGCAGCTGAACAACAAATAAATGCTCTTTGCTGCTGAACCGTTGGCTGTTGTCGGACATATTTTGAAAACACAGGCTTTCAGAATTTTAACCATGTGTCCGCGGTTCACAGGCTTGCCGAGCTAAACTTCTTTCTTTTTGTGGATCCTTTGGTTCTCAACTTCGCACTGGAACAAATTTTGAAATGACGGACAAATGCGAATTGTCGCCCCAAAGAAACAGACCAGGAGGCACGGCATACGCGGAATCCCAAACTCGTCCGGTTGATTTTTTTTTTTTTTTATAGGTAGTGCTGTGTGCTTCATCTAACCTAACTGTGAGTCCGCTGTTTCCAAACACATATTATCTTATCTTTGCATCAACTGGGGTGACTCGGTAGCTATGCCGTCCTGCTTCTGAATATGGTAGGATACATCGAGAGCGGGAAAGAAAGCGATACCGTTGTTGAAGAAAAACATTCTGGAAGGAGTAAAAACAAGACTATTTTAATACGCACCTGTCAGCGAACAAACAGAGCACTGCCGCTCATTGTCAGTTATTCTGCTTCAGGTCTTTCATACGCTCCGACACAGTGATTACACATTGGAAGCGTTCGCAATGAAAACAAATATAGATCGAACACCCGTTGAGAAAAGAGAATGAAAGAAAGATGCACAAAAGATAACTCCAGCGTGCTCCTGCGACGCGGAAACCGAAGACCGCCTCTCACAGCGCGCGCACCTGGGCTTTGTTCAAACTCGTCCTCGCTTACGTCGTCTCGCACACAGCGCCTTATCGAGTTTCCGCAGGTGGGTCTTTTCCGGCGCGCCGAGCGCGAGAGAGCGAAAGGTCATGCGTGCTCGCATCCGCCCGCTGGTTCCGTGTTTCGCTTACTGCCGCCTCGGCTAATACACACGGCTACGCTCGGGAAAACGTCCCCGCTCTTTAACCAGCCGACGCCTGCGTTCGGCTCGCTTTTAGACGAGCGCGCGGAACGAACCGCCCAGGAGAGGTCGTTTTCCGGAAGTGCATCCCTCGAAGCTGAGCGGTGATTTTCCCTCGCTGTCGAAGGTATTGTAATTCACCTGAAGTTGGAAAGTTGTAGGTTGAGAGAAAAGAAAGAAAGAACACCGACGCTTCAAGCTTTAACAGACGTTTTTGCGCATTGTTAAGCAACTTGCCGGCAGTGCGGTGTGCCAAGCTATAGATTGGTGGTGCGGTTAATTCGCACCGTTAAGCGAGAGAGAAGCGGTTCTTGTGGGGAAGGAGGAAAGGCTAGCACAATTTTCTGCAACCCATGCGGGAGCACGGCTCAGCGCCAGCACGGTGGAGGAGATGGGAATAAAAGAGAGAGAGAGAGGGTAGAAAGGAGAAAGGTAGAGGGTCATAGAGATGAAAGCGAAGTGATGAGGTTTTCCAGTAGTGAAGCGTGCCGTGCTAGTGCTAGCGCTGTTATAATGCTTAAGTTAGCTGTTACGTTTGGGAGACGAAGAGAGAGAGAGGGAGATTGGTTTAAAGGGAAGTAGAAGGCCTGCTTGCCACACTCTGACAGCATCATAACTCCAACGACAGCTTAACATTGGTCGACGCCTTTTTGGGAAAGGGTAAAATGAGACAGTGAGAGGGCTGGATGAGCGAGAGAGAGAGTGGGAAGTCGACAGCCTTGCTCACAGGAGCTGCACACAAGGCGCTAAGCGTGCTCAGTTAAAGGTTCAACGCAAGATATCTTGCTGCGCCTGTCCGTACGTATCGCGTCTTGTTGTGAGGCGGAAATGAGGCGTTTTGTGCGCCGAACAGTGTAGACGCGACTCCCTCCATAAAAACACGGTTAGGGTTAGCAGCGAACCGACTGTAGCGACCGCAGGTACAGCTTCGTCCTCGTTGGAACAATAAGTGAATCGCGAGCAAATGCTTTACAGAGAAGCGCACTTGCAAGCAAACTACGCTTTACACCGTCTGGTGGTGCAGACTTTGTCAGAATTATGAGGGTTACTCCACACTTTGACGACATCTGTTGTTCGGCTGTGTGCTGCGGTTACGGTGGCAGTCTTGACACTCCAGAACTCTCAAGGAAGAGCGTCACAGCACAGTGCTTCCCATTTGCCAGCGCGTTGGAACTTTCGGAACACCCGAAGAACTCTCGTTAAACAGCCTGCAATCGGCAAGGCGCTCGCATGCAACGAAGCCCGTACATTTTTGACAAAGGCTGTACGTTCCCACTGGGACTTTCGGTGTGAAAATCGAGGAAAGTATCATGTCACCAACGGTCGGCACTGTTTATGTCTACTTCTTATTAGTTATGTGTGTGTGTCAGTGGCGTAGCTAGAAATTTCGTTTGGGAAGGGAGGGGAGGGGGGGGGGGGGCTCACGTTGCAGCTCGGCCTCCTCCTCATATAGTTTGTCGAGGCATCAAATACATGAACAATGATGCACTGCCATTGCCAAAGATGCTGCAAACGAATTTTGGAACGCTACGCACTGTCAAGACAAGTAAAATATGTATGCTTCCAAAAAAGAATGCACCCCTATGTCCTGAAAATTGTGCCCGAAATAACTGATATCATTGCTTCCATGAATTTTTTGTCTATTTAATAAGTAAAGAAAATATCACACGAACTTTAGAACCATATATTCGAAACGAGCAAAGCAGTGCATGTCACTGGTATGAAATATGTAAAGGCCGTGAAATGAACAAGTTGAGGACAAATATTTTAAAGAAACCTTGTCATTCAAGAACTTTGTTTACATTTTTGTACATATGAAACGGCCAGGGAAAAATCTCAATGACGCTGTCCTTTGTTCCAATGTATTGAGCAGGAGCAGCTGTCACCGGTCGTGTATTGTAATTGCACCGAAATTATAGTCGCAACAGAGAGCACATATAAAAAGCAGGAGTTGTGCAAAATATACGACGGCGAGTCAAACGAAAGTGAGCCAATGAGAACAAACGGGGTACATCTTTTAAAAGTAGCCTCCATAAGAATTTAGACATTTGTCTCGCAGACTATCGAGTCACGTGATTCCCGTCTCATAAAGATCACTGGGTTGCTGCTTCAAAAAGTATGTAACTGACTGTTTCGCGTTATGGTCCGACGTGAGTCTGGTTCCCTTGAGCTGTTTTTTCAACTGCCCCAAAATGTGGAAGTCGCAAGGCGACAGGTCTGGGCTGTATGGTGGGTGTTGCAGCGTTTCCCCCTTTGAACTTTGGCAGTCAACTTAACCACGTCAACGACGTAGGGACGGGCATAGTTGTGGAGAACGATGACTCCATGAGTCAATTTTCCACGTCCTTTGTTCTTGATGGCGACACGCAGCCGATCCGGCGTTTCACAATATCAGAAACGATGTATAGTCTATCCATGTTTAGCAAATTCGACCAGTAATGGCCCCTGAGGATCAAAAAGAAAGTCAAAAACACCTTTCCGGTGGAAATGACAGCCTTTGCTTTCTTTGGGGGCTGGTGAATTCAAATGTTTCCACTGTAAGCATTGCCGCGGTGTTTCAGGCTCATAATAGCGGCACCATAATTTGTTCCCGGTGACAATTGCAGACAAGAAGTCGCCACCCCCATTGTGATACCAGATCAGATGAGTCAAGGCAGCGTCGAACCACTCCGTCTTCTGGCGGTGGTTCAAAACCTTGGGCATCCATAAAAACCGATAAGCAAAAATCGATAAGCGAGATGTTCATGAATTATCGTGTGAACCGAACAGTGACTGATGTTCACACTCTGCCAGTTCATCGATGCGTATCCTTGGCAACAAGCAACAAGAGGTTTTCTATATTTTACAGAGAAACCAGCTGTAGACTTACTGTCCCCGTTCCTCTCAATCACGGCGCAAGCCTTTCCAACTTTTCCGGTAGCACAAAAAAACGACGTCCGCATTGAAACCTCTGGAAATTTTCTTAAAACGATGAGACAGTCCGTGGACGTAGTACGTAAGGCACGACTGAAGCATTGGCGTGGCTTGTCTTGTTCAGTTTGGCTTGTCTTGGTCAGTTTCCCTCGAAGGACGAGATTTTATCCTTGCGAGTAGCCTCTCGGACGCCTAGGGCAGCATAAGCGCTGGATGGCCTGCATCATTGAGACGGCCCAGCTTCTCCTGAAAACTATGAAAAAACCTGTGGGCACATGTCCGCGGCGATGTGTTTCAGTGCTTCACCGATTTATTCCACCAAGTATCCTTGCACCCCTTAACTTGTCACCTGGTTCAATCACTCAACATTCGGTTGGGGAAGGGTTAGACACTAGAGTGGGAGTAAGGGACGAGAAATGTAAGGGAGGAGAGGAATGTCCAGAGAGTGGTGCGAGGGGTTGGGATAGCCACCGCAGTAGACGCATGACGGGGATCTCCCGTAAATGTACCTTCAAGGAAGTGATTGCGCGCAGGAGCGCGTTTGCTTGCGCCTGGCGTATACGAGCGTGCCTTACGCTCTGATTGCTTTCTATGAAGTCGGGAGAACCTGCACTGTCCCATCCGATATGGAGCTAACGCGCAGTCGCCTTGGACGGGCGTGGGATGTCGGAACTCCAGATTAACAAAAAGATAACACGCAGTAAAGCAGCCTTCGTCTTTTTTTTTATTTACAATTACTGCCATCTTGCATAAGCAAGACATAGCAGGAGTGGGTACATAATTGTTGAAAACAACGAAGGATTAACACACATAATTGGGTAGTTCAATAGCAAATTGATCAAGAGGCAATTCACGCAAGGACGCTTCAAGGTTATTCCAAAGTTCTATGGTGCGGGGCAAGAAAGAAAACCTAAAGAAATCTAGGGGTGGTTTAAGGGGAGCAAGGTTCAAGGGATGGGTCCGCCTGGTACGGGGTTCTTCTTTTAGTAATTTTGATTAGTGTACAAAGTATTTAAAGGTTAAGATACATTGTAAACGTAAAAAAAAAAGAAAGGAGTTTGGCGGCAAGCGCCATCACCCCGATACATAAAGGGTGTTGATATTATCACCACCCTCAGATGTAGTTACGACCACGCGCGAAGAGGATCCCGTTGAGTCTGCGGTTCCGTAACAGCTTGGAAACAATCAGAATTCCCACGTAAATGCTGGGCCAATGAGCGTGATCTGCATACAACTTCGCAGGTTGAAAAAAAAAGATAATAATAAGAGAAACGTCGTTTTATGACCCGGCAATCAGAGAACAATGCACGGAAGGAAACCACGGCACGGTCGTTTAAACAGTGGCGCCTAAATTGGATACAGAGATGCGCACCCAGATATAGAGCCGCACGCTCACATAATCGGCGAATTACGCCCGTAAATTGTTTTCAAATGTGCCACCGCAGGAATACAATAGCTCACAGCCGTGTGCGACCGTTTCGCTCGAAACGACAGAAACAGACTTCGTGGCGTTTACGATTTAGCCTAGTAAGCGCTACGTGACGACACCTCGACTTGTGTTTTTTTTTTGTCGGGTTGGTAGTGGGAGAGGGCAAGAATTGTCTTTCAGCAACTTTTCTGCCTCAATAATGCACCATAAGATGCCTCTCACCAACACATTTTTCGGTGTTGCCGTAAAACTGGGATCTTGGTAATGTGCGGAAGCTCAAACATGACATCAAAAATACGACTATAAATCTCTGAAATGTGAAAAATCCCGGCGAAAAATTCAGCGTTGTTGATGGAATATGATCACGAGTAGCGATTTTTAAAGTGGGAGATCGAAACAAAAGAAATGAGATGAGTCTGAGATGCGGTCGCGGGAGATATGACCTAGCGCAACTTGTGTTGACGACACTCTTAACGTGGCAAATAACGAAGGAAACAGATAATCGATGTTGAATGGCCTCAGATTTCCACAATAAACCTGTCCAGCGACGCGCTGCTGTGCCTCATGATTCCTAAAAGATCCTGGCTTTAAGAGGAAGCTTTAGCTCGGGCCCAACTCCGACGCGGCCTATTCAAATACATATAAAACGCAATAACGTTTTTCTGAGATAACCCCTGGGCCGATTTTAATGAAGTTTGATACATATGAGAGAGAAAGTTAAATTCTAGTGACTGTTGTAAGCGGAATTTCCATTCACGGCCTGAATTTCGTGAAAACTATATTCAAAAATTTGAAAGCTAGAAAAATATGGAAGCACGATGTTCATAGATTAATAGCTCTGCATCAAAAACAGATATCGTGGTCCTGTAAACTGCATCTATTAGAACATTCAAAGCTGACAAATTACATATGTCAATTAATATCTTACATGAATGTGTTATGTTGTGTACAAGGGTTCTGAAAAAGCTTTATTTTTATATGACCAAATTTTTCGAGATTCATGTGTAGCATATCAATTTTGTCCGCTTTAGATGTATTACTATATGCAATTCACAGAATTGTGATATCGTTTTTCATTGCTGAGTTACAGAGTTGTAAACTTGATAGTTTCGTTTTCTGAAAATTTTCGATTTTTCCCAATTTTTAATAAAAGATTGACGACCTAAATCAATAATTCGATACCAACAGTCACTAGATTTTAAGTTTTTCTTCTGACTGCAGCAAACCTCGTCAAATTGGGTGCAGTGGTTGCCGAGAAAAACGAATTCTCCTTTTACATGTATTTAGATAGGACCACCGGAGCTAAAGCTTCCTCTTAATGAGAAACTGGGGATGATAGCCCATAAGCTGACGACCCTGAATGATGTGATAGGTATTGGGCCGGTGGAAGGTGAAGTGCTGCGCACAACGGTAACGGAGGTGCGACTGCCACATACGCGCAGATACACAGACGTAAGAAACAGGTGTCGTCAAGTTGTTGAATTTGCCAAACTTCACTTCCCTGATTGTCGTAAGTGTTGTAATTAAACACATCTGCAATAATGGTTTTAAGATACGGTATACGCCAGCCCGTTCCCTAAGACCGAAAGAACTGTACGTAATCCCCAAGACGGCAACAAAGTACAGAAGAAGAACGCGGCAATATTATGTTCCAGCCATATTTATTAAATTGCCAAAGCCTATGTTAGAAGCAAACACAAGGCGTGGGATCTAGATATTACTCAGTATTTTCGAAGTTTAAAAGAACATTTTGTACAACTTCAATGTTTCGTTCCGACCCATTAATAGCTAACTCCGCTAGTAACCACGTGAAATTTTCACTGACCTGACTGTCAGACACTGCCAGTCGAGCCCTCTGAGGCTTTGGTAGGTCTGCTATCAGTTATTTTGTTTTCCTTTATGCACACTAAATATGGTATTGTATTGTATTATATTGTATTGTATTGTATTGTATTGTATTGTATTGTATTGTATTGTATTGTATTGTATTGTAGCCGCTAAAACTACGTGCAGAGAAGGCCTATTTACAAGTAGCCCCTAGCCATCCAATCTGCTCCATTTCGCCCTCGCTGTTTGCGTACCGTGGATTTGACATTGGCCATCTTGCGTAGGGTGCATTAAATGTGTGCGAAGGCGTCTAAACGTGATCAGGCCCATCGCGCCCTGCTTACCTTTCTAGAGTTAACTAATTTAGGTTCACGTTTGTAGCGTGAACATTCAACATTCTGTAGTAGCGTGACCTTCAGTGACCGGCACTACTGTGTGTGATCTGTACTGTGTTCTACTTTAGTCTTTAGATTTGTACTGTTGCTCTTCCTTTCCTCTTTCCTTCCCTTCTTCCTATCTTCCATTTCTGTGTTGCTGTCACCTCCCTTCAGAACAGTAGGCAGGCGTTGTGCCCTTTCCGGTGGCAGTTTCCAGCCTGCTCCTCGCTTTCCCTTTCCTGTTAACTGTGTATGTGTGTTCAAAACTAATAATAATAATAATAATAATAATAATAATAATAATAATAATAATAATAATCACAGGAGCCCTATCGCATTGCGAGAAGGTTCGCCTGTAAGGAAGGCACCGCAAGTCCTCTACGTGCTACTTTTCTTCGCCTCTTGTGTTTTTTTTTCTCTATATATTTTAACTGAACAGTTCCAGTTTTTTATCTCGGTCTAACAGTATTGCTATGTATGTGTGTATGTGTGTGACTGGACACACTGCCCATGCAGGCTCTACTTGAACACCGCTCTCACCACTCGTTGATCCACAGTGCAGTGAATGCACATTTCAGTTTTTTTTTTATTTAAGGACTACTGATTGTGCAACGTTTTAAAGGACTCTGCATGTGCGAACGCCTTACATAAGTGACGCTGCCCATGCCCCTGCAAGCGTTCGCCACGTCTTCCAATAAACTCTCCATCTGCATAATATTTCCTCTGCCCGTTCGCTTCCCTCAGCGTATGGCCAAGCATGCGCTTTTCTTCTGCAGTGGTTCACATCTCTGTTCTTTTTTTCTCCCTATCTCTGTAGTTTTTAATGACATACTCGTGCACTTGGTAAAGGAAGTGAAGTAGTTCATCATGGCGCTGCGTATGCATGCAGTTGGCTCTTCTCCCCACATGAGCCACGTGTGCTTTATCGCAGCCCCTTCCTGTGCATTGCAGGAGCGTTGCGGTCGCAGCGTGATGGGCCGCACCTGCCACTCGCACGACGACTGCTTCTGCCCGGGACTGAAGTTCTTCTGCTCGGCCGGAAGGTGTCGCTCGCCGGCCTCCAGGAAAGGTGAGCGATCGGCTCGTCTTCTGCTACTGGTGGCGTTACAATACACGCCCCAGCGACGGCGCCCTCTGGATAACAAGAGTGCATCTCGAAGGTCGTGCTTCTGCTGAATGCGGTGCGCCGGGAGAGATTGCGGAGCCGGAAACATATATCTTGAATCGAGCTAGCTGTAGTCACACATTCCGAAAGCCCTTGACGACGCTAGAGACGGGGACGAAGCGCGCACAACGCGAGCACCCGTGTTGTGCGTATTTCGTCCCCGTCTCTGGCGCCGTCAAGTGCTTTCGGAAGTAGGTCACAGACGCCATGTTTCGGACCCCACCTTTTATGGCTAAAGAAAGGTCATGCAGGAAAATTCAGCATACTTAATCGATTCATTTCGCAACGAACCATATTCAACTCATGTACAGCGACAGTAGCGGGCTACATCACAAGGGGCGCCGCCATATTCTCAAAAACTACTTTTTTCACGATGCACATGTGTGCTTCGTCCGCTGTAGTATCACCTACTGTGGCCTCTGAAATATAAACACATGCGCCAACAATCTCTGAGTCTGTGTGGGACACCATACCCCGCGCAAATGGCCAAGCTCCAACGCTGCGCGTTAGTGTAGCGGTTAGCGCGTCCGCTGCGAGTCATCGCAGATGATGATGATGATGATGATGATTATGATTGTGGGGGTGGGGGTGGTGGTGGAGATGGTGCGCCTTTAAAACATGACTTGTATTCCCTATGGGGGATGCATTGTATTCACAGTTGACGACTTAAGAAAGACGAACTTGAAAAGGCTAAACAGCGAACGAAAGAGTAGTGTGTAATGGAGAAATGAGACGAGGTGAATGGGCGATTACATTTTAGAAGAAATAAAAAAGCAGATTCATTTAACAAATTAGGATACAAGGAATCTAGAAAATTTACAGTAAGAATTGTAAGGAAAGTAAGAATTACCATGATATGCGTTTTGGACCTTCAATGAAATCGCACAAAGTGTCAAACACGTCCCTCTGTTTAAAACCCAGCGCCTATGCCCCGAGGCAGTGTAATACCCTAGCACTTAAATTCAAGCCTAGTTTACGAACCGGTGCATAATTGAAACGTCTTCGTAAAAATTTCTTCATAGAAACGCCGGTAGGAAAGCAATGCTTATTTTCGAAAACACGTAAAATTTACAAGCAGTCGTCACATTCCTGTTTTTAGTTTTCATTGTGGTTTCACTGTAATTTTGATGACAAAATTTGTTGTCTCATTTCCTCTCTTTGTTTTCTTTCTTTATTACAGCCAATGGAGTAGAGATGCCTATAAATTTGTTATGTCTGAGCAAGCAAAACAACAAGACTGGCATTAACAAAGTCAAATCTTAGAGTAGCGAACAGAGTGTACAAATTCGCATTGTGCCGCATTACCTTGATTCGTTGCAGTAAATAGATTTAAATTACCGTACGGGGCCGCAGTTCATATGCTTATGTGCTGTTTTATTTAGTTGTTTTCCTTTGTTTTGTTTTGTTTGTTTGTTTTGTTTTTGCAAGAAATGCATGGGTAAATTAAGCTATTGATAGTATCATAATGAAGCGTGATTGTTTGGTTTTCTTGACACGTAAAAATAACTACTCTGCCATGGTGCTTACGTTTTAAAATGAATTTTGCTGCAACTGCGTTTTGGTTTTGATGTTGTTCGTGTTGACTGTTGTAAATCCACTTACGTACAGCACACGCCGATGCGAAACTGCGTGGGCGGCAGGGACCTCTGTCACGATGTGTGCCTTTAGTCCTACACCTCCTCTCACATTTTCAGATAAATAAAAAAAGTCAATCCGGCTCAGGCAAATATTGCTTTGGAACTCACGTCGTATGCTGTGTTGATCTACTTCAGCCGAGTGATAACGAAATGAAACCAATAAGATACGGAGAGGTTGACTTGATGTTTATGTTCGTAGGGACAAGATAGATCGGTAAAACGAAACAGGACGTTGAAGACGAGACGACTTGGGCCCTATATGGTAAAACTATTCGAATGTATTTTTATTCCAATCTCCTGACGTCAAATTTACGTAACCGCCGACGCAAACATCTGGCCTGAACTGCCCAATCAAACGCTGCCCTCGTTTATAGGAGGTCACTTTTGTTTGCTTTCAAAAAGAATAACATTGCCTAGATTGAGCAGTTCTTAGCTAATTGGTTGAAAAGAGGGGAGGAGCACGCTCAAGTGGAGAGGGTTCCGATGGGGCCGAGCCTGCACAGTGAAAGTAGATAACCGGATGAAGAGGGAGGTGCTGGCACCTGCGATTGGTTCGCTTTCTCTTACTTAGCTTGCTGTGGCCGGTCTAAAATCATGGCGGCATGCAACGTACACTTAAAAATGCCGCTAAAACGGATCCTCAACAAAAAATAGTTGGCGGAGGGGTGTCGTATACGTGCCGAAAGGGCTCGGTCACGTTATACTGTCACGCATAAAGTTTTGTTATACGCAAATAAACCCACACTATCCGGCGAGTGCGAGCAGACAGTGCCTGAGCGATCGGCGGCAGCCATCTTCTATTCCTTTCGAAACGGAGCAGTCTCCGGCTATTCAGAAAAAGATCCAGTCTTTCTGCGGCGTCTTTCTGCGACGCGAGGAGTTTTCGAATTTTTGTGACGTCGAGTAACAGACAGGTGAACTGGTTGCAGCCTAAAACCTATTGACCAATAGCAGAGGATTAATGACAAAAAGGCTTCAAAAGAGAAATAATTATTTTTCTTTTGTTCGTTCGAATCATGCATAATCATACACGTCATGTCATATTGGGAGCTATCGCGGTTTTCGCGACGTCGCGTGACAGACAGGTGAAGTGGGGGTGGTCCAAAAAAGTTTTTGACCAATCGCGGAGGGCCGATTGCCGATTTGGAATAGAGAAGTTTGTAATAGCTTTACATTATAGCGCCCTTGGTCACCGATGGGCGGCTAGCTCAGAGTCAGCGGCTGAGGCATACGGCATTGCACCATCAAGCTGTGCTGGCGGAGTTTCATTCGCACGTTCTCTTTTGTACTTATTTATTTGTACAGTCGGAAGCAAAAGTCTAGAGACCCCATCATCAGCAAAAAAAGAAGAAAAAAAGCTATTCTATCACAGCCGTGCAGCGTGAACAGTCTCATTTGCCTCATTGGTAGAACAAGCGTGCCCCCGTGTAAGCTGTACCATTTGAGTTCATCCCACGTACCTATTGGATGCGACGAAAAACCAAATTTTTGTGGCATCTGTGGTCTCCAGAACTTCTTGTTTTAAAATAAAAAAGCTTCAAATAAAATTCTGTCGGTTTGGGTGCCAACTTAGGGTACAATTATCTTTAGGCTATATGTGGCAACTCGCGGTACCAATTGGTACGATACTTGGCGGACTGCAGACAACCCTCCTCCCCGGTATACCCCTGTAGTCCACCAAATTTGCTGTTCTTGTTGGGACTACATACATTATGGCTAAGTGGGAGATGTGCTCAACAAGCAAAACCCTTGCGATCTACAAGGTTGTGTGTTGTGTATGTTTTTTTTAATTTTGTTTTTCTAGCGTGCATCCGGCGCAAGCTTAGCTAGCCTCCGGAGTGTTAACTTAATGATTGGCCTCTAACAACCGTGAAACTGGTGCCGTTGATTCCATCTTAGTAGATACCTTTAGCTGAATGTCGCATGCGGTCCGCTCCGTTTCCATTCTACGTGCACAGACACTGCATTTACCTGCTTTGACTTCGAATTTTTAAAGCGCGCGTCTGTCAGGGATGCGAGAAATCCTCGGCCAGCTTTGCTGCAAAACGAGCAAGAAGTCAAGGGAACGCACCGACGCGCACGGCTCAGTCGTCCCGGTAGCGGAGCGACGGCACCGTTCCATCTTGATGGGCCGCACAAACACCCCCCCCCCTTTTTTTTTTTATTCGGCCGCTGAATGGCGTCGACATACGGGTGCGAGAATCGAGAACCTGGGGCGATAATTCTGTCGCAGTTATTCTCGTTTTATATTCTTGTTGCCCTTCATTACTGGCTGACAGGATTCACCGCCCAAGTTGTCATCGGTATATCAGCTCAATCGCGTGTGATAGGAAAACAATATATTAGGCGAAAGGAATCCTTGCACGATGCGACACCGGCACTTCTTTTGCTTTCCACGCGGTTTCGCTGCAGCGAAAACGTTCTTCACAGGGCTAATAACCCACGCCCGTATTCCCGAAACTTTTCTTTCCTAGAAGCGCTTCCTCCCTGCGCTTCCTCAGGCTCCCGCCAATCAGGATAGGCGTGTGAGTGATAATGAAATGAGCACCGCGGCAATGGCCAATCCTGAAGAGCCCTCACAAATGTTTTGCGGACGCAGCGTGCTCTAGAGTTGGCGGGCTCGGGTAGATGGTCTTTCTCCTTTCAAAATTTCTTGAAGCTGCTCCGAAATGTACAATATGCACGGAGGGCAGCCACATAAGAAGGCGCGGTTGCTGGTAAACAGCCCCCGGCCTTTTCAGTTTTCCGCGAATAGCCTCTTCCTACACGTCATCCTGCTGTTGGAGCCACTTCACCATCCCCGCCATTCAATCGGTCTGGCCGTCATCTGCGTCCTCCTTACCACATTCCTTACAGCTGCTTTCCCTCCTCCTTGTGCTCCCGTTGAGGCGTTGTTCGAAATTCCGGAGCGCGGTATACTGTCGAGGCAGCCTATAACCGAAGGAAGAGCGCGCGCAAAAAGGGGGCGTTTTCTGCCAGCTGTCGCCGCCACGGTTCGTAATCGCGCAAGGCCTCCTGTCTGCTTATTTTTAGCGTTCTCGAAGCGGGTCCCCTGTACAATGACGCCTGCTGGCGCTTTCTACCTCTACGTTCCACTGCGAAGACCTAATATACCCACTGGGGCGCATTCTCAGGCCAACTAAGCCGCGTGACGCTTCCATCATTAATTCAGTCATCGCTTCTTTGCTTTCTTTCTTGTTTCTTTGCTTGCTTGCTTGCTTGCTTGCTGGTTTGTTCGTTTGGGAACGTCCTCTATTCACCTTATTTGCACTTCTGCTATCCGGATATTTTCAGACCTGTGACTCTATATAGGCTATACGACGGGATACAGAATGAAACAAGTTATACGATGGGACGGCGTAGCACATCGTAGGAGGAGATACGACAAGAATAGAAAATCCGGGATGGGACACGGTAGTACAAATTCGTATAATTAAGAGAGAATAAAATAGGATAGGTTGTAATAGCACAGGGCAAATTGGGATAGTATAAAGATTACTATATTTCGATAGCAACATTATGGTTATCGGGCGGAATGAATGAATGCGTCGAAACCGGGCGAAGCACGGCGAACATACATTGGAAACAACTTTCTATAAGAACGCCGCTTAACGCTTACGAAAATATGAGCTAACTGGCGGTTCTTCGATTATTAGAAAAAATGTTTGTAAAAACGTAGTAACGGGTGTAGTTACTAACTTTACTTCCCGTTACTACCTATTAGCTAGCTGTTTGTACTACCTTCGATAATTAAGACTTAGTAGGTGCTGCCTTTGCTAAGCGGTTTCTAGGTTTCACAGACCAGTTAGTAAAAGGTCTAAATGCCCCGCCTCACCCATGGTCTATTATGACGTGTAGCGGCTGTCTTAATGCGATGTTTATATAAACTATAGTCCCTATGTTGGAATACTAGTTATGTGCTGCGTTGTGGCGAACACAAAGGCGCATTGAACATTATACAAACATATGTTGATATATTTCTTCGTGCATCGAAATACATAAGTGTCCGCCAGTGCTACTTGTGCTTCCAAAGCTAATATATGATGATAACGTCGGTGAGCCAGACGTGTAACCTATAGCATCTCGATCAGTGCATTGTGGGATGCGTTGTTCCCTTTTAGTCATTTGCTTATTTCTGTACAGTGCAGTTTTATTACATGCAACTTAATGATCCCACCACGCATGACCCTTACGTGCCATCATTTTATTCTTGCTACAGTATGTGTGGCAACGTGGTACTCGCTGTTTCTATCTCTTTCATTGCGGTGTAAGTGCCGCCTGTCAGCATAACAGGCCCCACTGATTTGTGTGGGTAGCAGATGCCACTATGCCGCTTACCTTACCATGCATGTTTCGTAAACTTCTGCCTTTGCTAGTCGTATCAACCAACTCCTTTGGGTAGTAAATGCTACTACCTGCGCCATTACTATACCTACGGTTACTGGCATCTTAGTAAACTTTGTGAGAAACCGTTACTACGTTTTAGTAACTGGCACGACATTTTTTTTTTTTTAAGAGTGCGCTCTTGCGTTGCGTTCCAGAATAATGCGGTCACCGTGGTTGGTGATCGAACCAACGACATCATGCGGCCGCGGAGCCAACGCGGCGAGCTATAGCCAGCCTCGCGAAAGGCACGTGACGCATTTATAACGTTGGCTTATCTTCAGCTGTCATGGCTAGAATGTTTTGCCGCGTACAGTGGCCTGCCTAGCTACCCCAAAAACTTCAAAAGAGACCTGAATATAATGTCCTGAATATAATGTTCAGCGACAGTCCCTGGCATCCATTCTAGTGCACCTTGACACTAGACCATTGTCCCTCGACACGATTTTCACATGCCGCCGACAGAAGACATCGCAGGTGAAGGCGACGAAGGGACTACTTCGGTTTTTGTAAGAGACGGGATTGGACAAGCGGCTGTGACAGTGATATCACGTACCATGCCAGATTGATGGACTCTAACGGACGATGTGTGTGTGCTGTGCTATGTGCTCTCTCTCTCTCTCTCATCCCCTTCCCCATCTTTCATCGCTCCGCTCCCATCCCTCTCCCATGTGTAGGGTAGCAAACCGGTTAAGCTAAACTGGTTAACCTCCCTGCCTTTCCTTCTCCACTTTTTCCTTCCTTCCTTCCTCAAAAGAGACCGTTTATAGTGTCCTTGTGTATGGTGTCCCTCCCACACGTACTCAGTGCTTACTCTCTCCCTTTCTTCCTCTTTCTATTCCCCTTTCCCCCACCCCCAGTGTAGAGTAGCAAACCGGATGCTGTTCTGGTTGACCTCCCTGCCTTTCCTATCCTTGTTTTCTCGCTCTCAAAAGGTGTGCTTCGGTATTGGCCACGGCCTCATATTAGCGCTTAAATTTCGAATAGAGGCCGCATTTCGCGCTCATGTATAAGTGGTTTCAGGACTGAACCTGCTTTAAAAAAATAATAATCATCATAAATATAACAGTTATAGTAAGTAGCGAGTCCATTCCTTGACAGTAGGCTTTGCCGAAAGAAGTGCATGGTTTATTGTGTATTTAATGTACTGTACATCTCTTTCTACGGTTTCAAACGAAAGAAACGCTCATCATGCCTCAAGCTCGTGTAATATGTGCATAATCCCTCGGGTAATACGGCAACACTAATTTATGAAATTACGATTAGCTGTGGACGATAAGTGTAGGAAACCTGCAGGTTTCTGTGCTTGCGCGCTGCTGAAGCTTGTCACTGTCTTCGTGGCCCGCTAAACATAGCGGGCTATATTAATCGGCCCTTCGGAGCCTATACTTAAAGACGGCGAAATAGTCTATAATAGGACTTTTACATCATTGCCTTCCTAGTTCATCCTGCTACATTAAAAAGCAGCGATGTCGCTCACTGCCACGGCAATCAAGAAACAGGCTGGCCTCTTAATATATCGCACAAAGCAGCCATCGGTTTAAACTCCAGGGGACAGCTTGCACGCATACAGCCGCCTCGTTGCATTGTCCTTAGCGAAACTCGGATATTCTTATACCTTTTATTCCCTTTCACCGTCATTTCTCTTCTATCAGCTTTAGTTCTGCCGATGGTTACTTTTATATAGCCTTCTCTCTGCCAGCATAGTTGCCCCTGATTACGCCTTTCATTTTCAACCAAATTAGTATTACGGGAGCGCTCGAGGTGCCGACACGAAAGGTAAATTTCCTCCTGTATATCTCTATGCTACTATAAAAATAGCGCCAATTTTTCATTCAATCATTCATTCATTCATTGGGTTTAACGTCCCAACACAACACTGTGGTTATGAGAGACACCGTATTGGAGGGTCCTGAATTAATTTTGATTACCGGGGGTTCTTTAACGTGCGCCCAAAGTTATGTTCACTGGAACCTTTGCATTCTGCCTCCTTAAAAAAGAAAAAAACTTGGAGGACGCTCAAAGTTCTCCTTTAAGAACGGAGCGCGATAACATTGAAATCTTCCTGACTGCTTCTCACGCTTCCCGGCAACAGCAGCTTATGTAAGCGCAATGTTTGCCGGGAAACGCTGGCGGCTAACGCTATGCGCGAAGGCGAGATTTCTGGCCAAAACATGGCCTCTCGCGTGGGCCATTCTTGGAGATAGTGCCCAGCCGCGGCAAAATATTTACATCATTTTCAGGTTTCATTTATTTTTGGCACATTTAATATTTCAGTCTGAAAAGATTTAACGTAAAAGGCATGCGCTGTCGGTGTTTTCGTTTCATTAGATTTGTTTGTGGGCTGTCATTCACAAAATACCGAGGAATAACTTTGTCAAGGTTGTAAGGCGAGGCGCGAGCAACATTAGTGATATAATTGTGTGGAAATATACCCCACATATACCGCATGTCATATAGCAAGGCGTGGCATATACATGTACCTAAATATGTACGGAAATTTTCCCTCACGGGACGTCAACGCCGGCTCCGATGTCGACACTGGATCTTCTGCGACACGGGGCCACACGTTAAAAGTGCGGCTACCGTTGCCGGGGATCGAGCCCGCGACCTCGTGATCCGCAACAGAACGCCATAGCCACTTGGCCACTACGGGTAGCAGGACAGTAAAAGAGAGCAAGGACAGCCGCACCGCCCGAAAGCACAACGAACAACGCAGCTGGGCTCGAGCTGTCTACATACTACCTTGGTCAACGTTGTGCCTGCAGCAAAGCGATCGTTAAAATTGACGGCACTCTAAAGAGCGTTTTATGCCGGTAACTATACACCGTGAAGAGCTCGACCGCAGCAGTCCCAGAGCTCTTCCGCTGGCTCGATCATTGCGTGAATTGTTCGTTGTTATCAAAAGAAAACAATTAACGCAGACGCAGTCGGACAAAAGTATACGCAGACAAGCGTATACATGCACCGGTCAGGCCGGTTGTACACATGCATACTTTATATCGCAGGGTAAGGTGGGAGGGGGGGGGGGTGTTCGGTCAGATAACGGTTTTCTATTCTACATCTATATCTGTCGGTTTTCTATATCTGGAGAGTGCGCGTCCCAAATGGGATTTCACAGAAAGTATACAGCATATACACAACACAAAATGCTGTCTAATATCAGCTACGCTGTAGTGCTAACGAGCCAGCGATGAACGTCAAGAATGCTCGCGCGGTAATTGCTGGCATAAGCGGGCGGTTCACTGCCCAAGCGCCCGAAACGGAGAAGGAGAGGTTTCAATGAAGAGAACGACCGAGAGGTCGTCGGGAAGAGCGTGCACAAAAGGTGGCCATTGCACTCATAATTAACTAGCATCTGCGCACGACTCTGTGATGAGAAACGACACTTCCGAGATTTCATCAAGCAAGGCACGTATCGTTTACGTTCTTGCATAGCGTTTCTTATCGTCGTTTTGTTCTGTCTTCATTTCTTTTCTTTTATTTTATATAGCTTTAAACGTCTGAACACGTCCTTCGCCGACTGATGCCACTGTTGCCAACTACGAGCCCTTAATGAGGTTGACTTTTTGGCGCTATATAGCCGCACTCTGGAGTAATTACACTGGCCAGACCTTAATTATCGCCGGAACTTCTCTTTCAGAGTACCGCTAACTGCTACGATGCCTTAGGCATGGTGCCATCGCTCCGAAGTGCGCTTTTGCACCGGCTCGTCTGGGCTTGGTAGTATTAAAGCAAAGCGCCCCGTAAAGGTCGCCGGCTATACCTGTACCTGCAAAAAGCCCTACACCACCCACTCCTTTACCGTGACGCGGCTGACGTCAACTGAAAGTGAGTTAGAACGCCTTGCTATCGACGCACGCTGCTCTCCAGCGCATCTGAAGAACTCATTTTGTTACCGAAAAAAAAAAGCAAGCTGTATAGTATTGACCATAATGCGAAGCAGGGATGCGACGGTAAGCGCCAAATTTATGCGCAGTACAATCATTCTACTATTCCTTACAGTATTGGTTGCAGTGAACCGATACTTTCATGCTCGCGCGCACATGCGCGCAACGTGAGAATAAGGAGAAAACTTTAGTCGGTATGTATAGCTACGTTTACATGAACCCGATAAGGGCGGGTCAAGCGTAGGCTTGTCGGACCGAAATCCGTCGTCAGGAATCACGTAAGCGCTAGAAGATCGGGCCCAGTGAGCGTATGGGCGAGATCGGTCAACCCACCATGCAAGGTGCGTGTCGACTCGTCCTACCCGCTTTGAAAGGTGCACGTAAACATGCAAACTTCATCGGGTCGAGCTGGGTAAGCGAGACTTCCGACTCGACCAGATCGCGTTGAGTTCGTGTAAACGAATTTGCGATGCCTCTATAGTCCGAGTCGTCTTTGATAGAGTACAGGTGGTGCTCCCAGGTGGCGGACAAGCGGAGGTGACACAACTATTTTTTTTTTCCAGCTCATTCCTATTCTCAGAAGCCTTTCGATTATTGGCCACTGGCTTCGTTTATATTCATTCACCTCGACGCACTGGTTTACGGTTAAGCGGCATATAGCGTGGCGTCAACCAATCATTTTAACCAGAGCTCAAGAGGCCAGGCACAGAATTGCCCTAGCGCTGTAGTCTTTGCCGCGGCATTATCGGAGTGGCTGAGAGGCCGTTTGTAGATTTCAGCAAAGGGACGAACATTCGTATTTGTATACTATGTCTCGCGTTCATGTAAAGGATGACGAAGCAATAAAAAAAAAAGAAAAAGCGGAGTGGCTGAGAGGTAGCGCCTCCGACTGGCAGCCTCTGGGTCCGGGGCTCGAATTCCCGCGGAGCACTGCAGTTCAACTTTCTCTTTATGAAATTCTGGCAAAGCACTCTGGAATTTCAGTGACAGCCACCGGCGGGTGAGTGAGCCCACATAACAGCTACCGCGGTAAAGCGAGCTGCTAAATTTGGAAACATGAAGGCTGAGGTTCTTTAGCAACCTAGCTTTCAGCTGTAGGCATCTGAAGTATCTCGCATCTGGTCAGAAATAGGGGTCCTTAGGACAGGAAGCGATAAACGAAAACGTGCACAAAAAAAGAAAAAAATATGTTGGCGAATTTGAAAGCAGGTCGACGTCTAGGCACCTTTAAGCCATATTGACGCGGGCACACGCCAACGCTGATTAGGCGGAATCTCGGCGGCTACAGCCAACCGCAGTTTTACTAAGTTACAGGAAAAACCTAACGGCATTTTGTGTATTATCATAATTGACTTCGACTTTAGTGTGTGTCTGTGCTGGTGTATACGCGAGACCATGGGCCCTATAACGTAAAACTATTCCAATATGTTTCTATTCCAATCTCCTGACGTCAAATTTGCGTAACCACCGACGCAAGCACCGGGCGGTCACCCGCAGGGTTGTCTGAACAGACCAATCAAACGCTCTCCTCGTTCATAAGAGGTCACTTTTGTTTGCTTGAGAAACGAATAACATTGCCTACACTGAGCGGCTTGTCGTATCTAATTGGCTGACAAGAGGCGAGGAGAACGCTCAAGTGGAGAGGGATTCGATGGGGCAGAGCCAGTGCACTGAAAATCGATAACCGGATGAAGAGGGTCGTGCCGGCGTCTGCGATTGGTCCGCTTTCCCTTACTTAGCTTGTGGTGGCTGAACGAAAATCGCGGCGGCATGCAACGGAAGCTTAAGAATGACGCTAAAACTGACCCTCAGCAAAGAAGAGTTGGAAGAATGAGGTAGTAAACGTGCCGAAAGTGCTTGAAAACGTTACACGGTCACGCAAGAAGTTTTATTATACGCAAATACACCCATGCTCTCCGGCAGATGCGAGTAGCCAGCGTCTCAGCGATCGGCGGCAGCCATCTTTTATTCCTTTCGGAACGGGGCAGCCTGCGGCCATTCCGAAAAAAAAATTCAGTTTCGTTCGGCATATTAATGCCTCTTTATCGCATACACGTCACTTTGACGCGGTGAGTTTGTGCGGTTTTGTGACGTCGCGTGATAGGCAGGTGAAGTGGGTGCAGCCCGAAAACTTTTTACCAATAGCCGAGGGCTAATGGCGAAAAGGGGTCGAATAAGAAATAACTGTTTTTCGTTTTTCTGTCAAATTATGCATAATCAGTGTGTACACATCATATCAAATGGGGAGGTATTGCGGTTTTCGTGACGTCGCGTGACAGACCGGTTAAGTGGGGGGTGGTCGAAAAAAGTTTTTGACCAATCGCGGATGGCTGATATCAGAATTGGAATAGAAAAGTTTGGAATAGCTTTACGTTATAGCGCCCCATAATTGCAGCGCGCAGCAACTGGTGGTGCAGAGGGGAGCCCGAAATCTGCAGCCAGACAGCACGCCACCAGAAAACTAAACAACATAAAAGCTTGCAGACATATAGTGAGTTGAAGGAAGCAAGAAGTTTCCGCGGAGTCTTTCCTGCAGGGATACAAACAATGCAATACAATTTTCCATCATTACATTAAGACAGAGGATGTGGTAGAAAAGTAAGCGCTTGACGAGGATTCCACCCCTTTCACAGCAGGCAAGATATAATCTAAATCATTTATACATTCTGAATAGTTTATTAACGAATCAACTGTCAGAGTCGAGAACTGCTGCGGGGCAAAAAAAAAGTGTTGATTCTTATGCGATGAAAGTCACTGTCACTTATGCGATTTTGCAGAACCATAACTTATTATCTAGTCAAGTTGCCAGTGCGATTATAGTGAATGTTGGCCACTTGAGGGCTCTTTGATTCGTACATAAATGTAATACCAGAATCGTGCATTCCACCCCGCCGATAATCAAGCGCCGCCGTCACGGTACGCGTATTCGATTCCGCGACCTCTCATACATTGCAAGGAAACGCCATCCATTGAGTCATCGGAACGGACGCAATATTTTAGTGCAAAATCTGCATTTAGCAACACTTTTTCAGGACACCTGAAATTAATTCGGAAAACAAAAAGAAAAATGAAAGAAACCGGACATTTGAACTTGTGCATTGCATACTTGCTTCTTTAACATCACTTTCACTTATTCAAATGTATGTTAACGGTAAGATAGTTTCCGTTACACTTGTCTCAGATAGTTTCGCCTGACGGGACCTACTCGTAAATATATTCCTCAAGAAAAACGCAATGTTCCAAGCACTCTCCAGTGCGCATCAAAAAGCTGTACTTTAGGTTGCGCTCATGGTGAGGTAAACAGGTGCAACGCCTGTGCTTGACTGCATGAACATGTACCAGGTAGACTGCTTCCTCAATTCATGCAATGCCTTAAACTCCAAATGCACGCTACCAATCACGGACGATGTCGATCACGACGTGAGCGCTTGTAAGTGTTCAGCCCACGCGGTTTAATTTCTGAGATTAACGAGCAGCTTCGGGGAGCTCCTAGCGGTTCACTTCGGTATCGGCACGCTAAGGTCACAGGTCACAAGTGGCGTTGAAGCGAAGCTATTCCGGTAATTGGAAAACAGGTAACTCGTTTGAACTTCCGTTCGAAATTCGATGGCATACGGCCAGTTGTTGTTCGGATGGCTAGCGTAGTATAGAACGAATGTGGCACTTTCGGGAAAAGGTCACTTCTGCAGGTGTGGTATTCAGGCACGCGTGGATCGATATTACCGGCCCGTTGCTTTATATGCGTTTCGGCTGGAGGAGATGGGTTGAACGTGGATTTCTTTTTTATTGCAGCATCTGAAGAACAGCCAAAGAAAAGAGATTGCACTGGGGTATGGTTGTGACGGCATGGATCACGATTGGTGTGTATCGTAGGACATGCAAATTAATTTTACGAAGTCTGCTTGCATGACCACATTAAATAAGAAATTGCCCTCACTTTTTCCATGTACCATTGGTGGTGACGTATTTAGAAGAACAAAAGAAATAAGCACCTCGGTTTAAAAATAATAAGTAATTTGAACTCGAGCTTCCATGTAGAGAACGTCTGTGGATCGGTGCAGAGAAAGCTTGGCATGTGAAAAAGGACGCTGAAGCATCCTAGCTTCATCATCATCATCGGCCTGTTTACGCCCACTGCAGGGCAAAGGCCTCTCCCAAACTTCTCCAACTACCCCGGTCATGTACTACTTGTGGCCATGTTGTCCCTGCAAACTTCTTAATCTCACCGGCCCACCTAACTTTCTGCCGTCCCCTGCTGCGCTTCCCTTCCCTTGGAATCCAGTCCATAACCCTTAAGTAAAGCTCTTGCTTGGGCTAGTTGGTTCATGCTTGAATTAGTAAAGGCAAGGCGCAGAAGACCAGGACTCAAGAAGTAGAACACAAACACAGGCTCCGGTCCTGTCGTTTGTGTTCTTCTTCTTGAGTCCTGGTCTTCTGCGCCTTGCCTTTACTAAGTCAAGCGTAACCCTTAATGACCATCGGTTGTCTTTCCTCCTTATTACATGTCCTGTCCATGCCCCCCATTTCTTTTTCTTGATTTCAACTAAGATGTCATCAACTCGCGCTTGTTCCCTCACCCAATCTGCTCTTTTCTTATCCCTTAACGTTACACCCATCATTCTTCTTTCCATAGCTCGTGCTTCTTTTCAGCTTCAACGTAAATCTAAATACATATTTGGCAACTGTTTGCCCTAGCCTGGAGTACGCGCGTGTGGTTTGGGATCCCTACCAGTAATACCCTATCGATAAGTTGGAGAGAGTACAACATCTCGCGACAAGGTCCGTCTTCTCCTGTTACAACTGAATGTCGTATGTTGCAGACTTCACAGAGCTTCCGACACATGAGACGCGTATGAAGGTTTCTAAGTCAAAATTTCTGTTTCAATTGCATTTGAGGAATCTAAACGGGGACCCCAAACCGTATTTGCGACCTGATTTGCTGCTGATTGGAAAAAAAACTTAACTCAGGGGTGTTTCAAACTGCTGAATTTGTTGATTCTTTTGAAAGAAATTTGCAAGTGTTTTTTCACTGAGTTTTTAATGTAATGTAATAACGAATAATTATTTGTGTGCATGCCATCTTGTTTTCAGTTTGCATTCCATCCTGTAACAGCCCGGAAAGGGGTCACGTTGTGGACAAATAAAATAAACATAAATAAAGAGAAAGGCGACAGCGAGAGAGAGAGAGAGAGAGAGAGTGAGATAGATAAAGAAAAACAAAATAGATTAGTCGGTCCCGAATGTCCAGTTTGCTACCCTGTACTGAGGAAGTAAAGAAAGGAAAGGGTAAAGATAAAGAGAGAGAAAGGTTAGTACCAACAAGGGGGGCGAGTACCCCCGACGCAGCCACGAAACCAGAAACACACCTAAATGAGTGGTCGTCCACGCAGGCCAGCTCTTCTAGGAAAGCACATCATCTTCTGTGCTTGCAGTCGATGGGGCAGCATGCGATGCATTTTTGTTCACTAAAGGATGTCGGCTCATAAAACATTCCTCTACTCACGGGTTTCCAGCACTCAACTCAGTAAATCGAAAAAGTGCACAGTGCTCTGAGCCGACGTCGTGTGCTGGTCGTTTAAAAGCACTCTGACAACAACCTATAATGAACGCCGTACGGAACTTACTTGCCGATTTGCAACGGCCGTGGTCGTAGTAATAGTTTGTGCCAGAGCAACGGCAGCAAGATGCGACTCGCTGACAATTTGTGGCTGGGGTAGTGCAGGTCATCCCTCCGTGCATTCAGGCTTTCCAGCTTCTCTTCTCGACGTACCGTCAGTAGCGAAGAGCGTTCAATTGCAGTCTGGATAGAGCTGGTGTGTAAAATAAAAAAAAAAGTGCACATCGTGCAAACCCTCAGCATAGATAAAGAACAAAATCAGCTTAAAGGAAACACTTAAAGGCCAGCAAATATTTTCAAATTTGGTCTTCTGGTTGGGCTGGTGTACACAGAAATTACTGAAGACGTGAACACGTTCATTCGGAGGGCTTTAGGGCTTTAGGAACTTTTGAAACGGCTCTCTACCAGCCGCCACGGCGTCGGTCCGCTACGGCGTCTGTCCGCTACCCGTGTTATTTACTACTTTTGTGTTAACTGCTTGCTTTGGAATTTCAGACAAGCGCGCGCCATATGTGAACCAATGACTCTGTAGTTGCTGCTAAATTACACGCACAATTACAGGACTGCTTCCTACACGCCATCGCACGCAATTTCCTGGTGGCTCAGCTTTCATCGGTGACTATGTTCTAAATATTGTGAGACAATGACCGACCGAGACTGCCAAGCACTTTGTTCGAAAATAACACCCCAGAACCTTCCGCGAAGAACAATATCGGAATTGATAGTGAGCATGTATCGGACGCCAACGTATAAAAGCCTCTAACCCTACAGCTAAAATAGAACTGGCAGAACTTTCCAAGTTAATCAACAAGCGTAAGACAGCTGACATAAGGAAGTATAATATGGATACAATTGAACATGCTCTCAGGAACGGAGGAAGCCTAAAAGCAGTGAAGAAGAAACTAGGAATAGGCAAGAATCAGATGTACGCGTTAAGAGACAAAGCCGGCAATATCATTACTAATATGGATGAGATAGTTCAAGTGGCTGAGGAGTTCTATAGAGATTTGTACAGTACCAGTGGCACCCACGACGATATTGGGAGAGAGAATACTCTAGAGGAATTTGAAATCCCACAAGTAACGCCGCAAGAAGTAAAGAAAACCTTGGGAGCTATGCAAATAGGAAAGGCAGCTGGGGAGGATCAGGTAACAGTAGATTTGTTGAAGGATGGTGTGCAGATTGTTCTAGAAGAACTGACCACCCTGTATCCTGTATACTCAATGCCTCATGACCTCGAGTGTACCGGAATCTTGGAAGAACGCTAACATAATCATAATCCATAAGAAAGGGGACGCCAAAGACTTGAAAAATTATAGACCGATCAGCTGTTGCCTACAAAGTATTTACTAAGGTAATCGCAAATAGAATCAGCAACATCTTAGACTTCTGTCAACCAAAGGACCAGGCAGGATTCCGTAAAGGCTACTCAAAAATCGACCATATTCACACTATCAATCAGGTGATAGAGAAATGTGCGGAATATAACCAACCCTTATGTATAGCTTTTATTGTTTACGAGAAAGCGTTTGATTCAGTCGAAACCTCACCAGTCATGGAGGCATTACGGAATCAGGGTGTAGACGAGCCGTATGTAAAAATACTGAAAGATATCTATAGCGGCTCCACAGCCACCGTAGTCCTCCATAAAGAATGCAACAAAATCCCAATAAAGAAAGGCGTCAGACAGTGAGATGCGATATCTCCAATGCTATTCACAACGTGTTTACAGGAGGTACTCAGAGACCTGCATTGGGAAGAATTAGAGATAAGAGTTAATGGAGAATACCTTAGTAACTTGCGATTCGCTTACGATATTGCTTTGCTTAGTTACTCAGGGGACCACATGCAATGCATGCTCACTGACCTGGAGAGGCAAAGCAGAAGGGTGGGTCTAAAACCTAATCTGCAGAAAACTAAAGTAATGTTTAACAGTCTCGGAAGAGAACAGCAGTTTACGATAGGTAGTGAGGCACTGGAAGTGGTAAGGGAATGCATCTACTTAGGGCAGGTAGTGACCGCGGATCCGGATCATGAGACTGAAATAATCAAAATAATAAGAATGAGCTGGGGTGCATTTGGCAGGCGTTCTCAGATCATGAGCAGCAGGTTGCCATTATCCCTCGAGAGAAAAGTGCGTGTATAAAAGCTGCGTCTCACCACTAATCACGTACGGGCCGGAAACCTGGAGGCTTAATTACGAAAAGGGTTCTTCTTAAATTGCGGACGACGCAGCGAGCTATGGAAAGAAGAATGATGGGTGTAACGTTAAGGGATAAGAAAAGGGCAGATTGATGAGGGAACAAACGCGAGCTAATGACATCTTAGTTGAAATCAAGAAAAAGAAATGGGCATGGGCAGGACATGTAACGAGGAGGGAAGATAACCGATGGTCATTAACGGTTACGGACTGGATTCCAAGGGAAGGAAAGCGTAGCAGGGGGCGGCAGAAAGTTAGGTGGGAGGATGAGATTAGGAAGTTGGCAGGGACAACATGGCCACAATTAGTACATGACCGAGGTAGTTGGAGAAGTATGGGAGAGGCCGTTGCCCTGCAGTGGACGTAACCATGATGATGATGATGATGATGATGATGATGTACCGGACTTGTACGATGCACCTTTCAGAACCTGAATTCTGCGGGAACTGCAGAAGAACGCCCTAGATGGTGCCACTCGGCAGCCTCGGGGATTTTCAAACAGGCAAATCCGGGGGATGAGCATTCGTTTCCTCATCCTGCCGCTCGACCAGACGCTGGCCGACGAATTGAACTGGTGCTGGCACGTCTCGATTAGCGACGGCCACTTATAAGACGTTAATGCGAGAAAATTAAATACGGAAGCAGAAGAACTTTACTTAAAGGTCCGGCAAGTTATTCGGGGATTTGGTGAATATACCCACCTAGGCGTCGGCCATGAGCCTTTGAGCTCTGGCGGCTTCCTTGGCCACTGGATTTATTTATTTATTTATTTATTTATTTATTTATTTATTTATTTATTTATTTATCCTCAGGGCCTCTCGGCGTTTGAGAGGGGACTAAGTTATACAAGAAATATGGAGGAAATATATTACGAGCCTATACACAATATTTGCTAATTATACCATGTCAGGTAGTGGCTTTCGAAAATGATCATTGTTATTAACGGAAATAATATCAGAGGGAAGTTCATACCAATGTTTTGACGTACGTGGTAAAAATGAATGTAAAAAATAAATCGTGTTACATGCATCAATTCTAAGTTTATGCTGATGATCAGTATACGGTCAGATAAGTAATATGGTAGCGACATGAATTCCGGATGAAGAGTAGGGTGGTGATACACCTTATGAAAAAATGAAAGGCGGGAAATTCTTCAAAGTGTTGCTGGTGGCCGAAGACCCAGATTCGATTTCATTGAAGATGCGCTCGTAGCACGATTGTAGTTCCAAAGAATAAAACGAGCTGCGTTGTTTTGGATTAGTTCAAGGGAACATATTAGGTTCTCGCGAAAGGGGTTCCATATAGCTGCAGCATATTCTAATTTTCGCCGTAACAGGGTTTTATAATGTAGCAATTTGAAAGGAGAGGGAGCACGAGAAAAGTTACGGCCTAAGTATCCCAGCAAGCAGTTGGCTTGGTTAAGTATCTATCCAACGTGATGGTTCCACGTTAATTTAGATGTTGTACGAACGCCTTACTTATACTTATATCAACTTGTCGATTCTAAAGCAACGATATTCAAGTAGTACATAGGCAGTCTATTGTTTGATCGGGATACTCTCACAAATTTTTACTTGATGATGTTGAGTTCCATTCGCCACAATCGGCACCAATTGCTGACTTTATTAAGATCGACGTGAAGCAGAGTGATGTCGTGTTCGTTAGTTAGTTCTCTGAAAATCACACAGTCGTCTGCAAATAAGCGTACTTCAGAAGTTATTGCTGCAGGTATGTCATTAATGTACACGAAGAATAATAGAGGTCCCGGGAAGGAGCCTTGTGGGCACACCGGACTGCATGTCGCTATGAAGTGAGTCATGACCATTAGCTGTTACGAACTGGGAACGGTTAACGAGAAATGACTCAATTCATTTTAGAACGTTATGATCGAGGTTTGCTTAGTTTATAAAGTAAAAGTTTGTGACACACTTTGTCAAAGGCTTTTGGAATATCTAATAGGATGCAATCGGCAAGAGAAGAACGGTTAAGTATTTGGTGTAGCTTGTGAGTGAATTTTAATAATTGTGATTCACATGAGGATGATTTTAGAAAACCGTGTTGTGATGGCGAAAAAAAATGAACTAGACTCAAGAAAATCCGCCAGGTTAGTAAAAATTATATGCTCTAGCAGTTTGCAGCAGGTACTGGTTAATTATATCGGGCGATAATTTGTGGGCAATGTTTTGCTGCCAGATTTATGCAAAGGAATTAATTTTTCCTGTTTTCCGTTCTGACGGAACAGTAGATGTGTTGAGTGATTGTCGAAATATTTTAGTTAATATAACGGAACTATAAAAGCAGGTGTTTTTCAGAAACTTAGCACTGATGTTATCAATTGTAAGGTTCGTAACAGCGCAATGCAATACACGGACAAAAAGCAGGTAAAAGCGACGACACGTCGCTGACTGTCAACTGATATCTTATTGAAGATATGTCTAACCTATATATGTAAAAATGCCAGTTCAAAAACCATGACATGCACGATACATCAAGGCAACTGTGACCAGCTGACGCATAATCAAAAGTGACAAAGGTAACGCAATTCCTTGTCATGAAAAGCTATAGACGGTTCGCTAATACATGCCTTGTCCTTAATCTTTATATTGCAGGTCTCGGCGATTTACCTTGTCAATTGGCTCGCGTGTTTATAAATGACATTGTTTTGTTTTTTTAAATAGAGGCGACAACCGCATGACTTGCAATGCTCCGGGAGATAACAACCGCAAGTCGTGTGGTTGTCGCCCCTATTTTATGCCAGGAGATGCCAGGACATTGCGTCCTGGCATCTCCTGTATATATATTATTCGAGTTAGAATGGTGCATGTAGCACTGAATGTTTATTAGCAGTTTCCTGTAGCTGAGTTTAAACTGTGGCGCGTCTGGTTGTGATTTAGCAAACTCAATTAGTTTTTTTTACAGACAAGTCGAGTTGCAGGTGAAAAGTCCTCATTAACTGCGGTGTTGCTAGATCTTAACTGCGATCGTGATGAAAGTACCGTTTCTTTGGCTTTGTAGTTGGTAAATTTAGCAATTATTGGGCGACATTTGTTAGTTTGGTAAGTGACAAACCAGTGCGCTCACTGAATTGAATAGCTGGGAGAAAAGCCAAGAACGGCTCTAACTGCTGAGGCTAGTTTTTCTTCGGTCTGTTGCCAGGTTACCTTCGAATCAGGTAGGCCATGAAATATTAAATTATCGCGACGAGAACTGTCTTCAAGATCATCAAGACGCGATAATTAGGAGCCGTTCTGAGCAGTGAGGCTGTCGACATTGTCTTGTATTCGTGTTAGATTAGTGTCGAAACGGTCAATGTATTTGGGTTTTCTTCGCAGAGTTGGTCTTCAAAGGCAGCGCTTAGCAGCAGGTTCCCAGAACTCCCAACGGGTTCGGTTCGAGGCTGCGTCCCCGTCTGCAACCCACCAATTAAATCAGAGAACCTTCTTTTCAAGTTTTCATTGACCCAGCTGGGAGCATCTTCTCCAAGTATCAGCCGCAATGAAGCACTGCGATTCATAGAGGACCCAGCGGCAACATCGAGTGAGTTTTCAGTGTCGCCGCTGGTGTATCCACACACACACAAAAACGAAGGGAAATAACCGTTGAAATTTTTGTAAATCAATCGTTAGCAAAGATAAGCAATGTGTGAAGGGCTGCAGGGGACACACTGAATGTGCCAGACCAACTATTTCTCTTTACGGCATCTATGTAATGTTAATAAATGCTCGGATGAAAGTAACGTAAAAACAATCGACTACTTTTGAGTAATTCTTACGTCACTTTCATGAGGCAGTAATTAGTAAATGTAATCAATTGAATTTTGACTGAAGCAATTGTAATTGTAATCAGCTACCTTTTTTTCTGTTATGTGTACAAGTCTGGTATGTATACATATGAGAACTGTGAAGCTTGTTCGTAGTGCTCACATTATATGATTCTGCAGATTTGAGAATTACGAATGCTCACAGATTTAACAATGCAGTTATTCACTGACACATGCATCATAATCCGCACTCCCGCCAAGAAAAATTTGATGCAACTATAACATATTTTTCCTCGGCGAAACGGCTCACGTTCTGAGCTTGGCACGCTTTGCCTTTTGCGTGCATCGCCCAAGAAATTCGGCGACGTAAGCATAGACTTCGTCAAAAGAAACCAAGTCACTATAGGAGCATCAGTGCTGCTGAGTTTGGGCTACGCATTCTCATGCCCGTGGAACTGCCGGGGCTAGACGGCTGTTGAGCGAAAGTGTTAAAGCGATCACAGCTATAGGCTCCTTTTCCAGCACTACACCCCCCCCCCCCCTCCCCATACCAGAGCTGCGCGGACGCAACTTGAGGCCAAGCATGTAGACGTCCCGGTAGTCGGCTGCGGTTTTGCGTCTCTAGCTTCGCACTTTGTTTTAGGTGAGCCAGCTACGTGGCGCACGTTTTCACTGGGGGTTCCTGTATATAATATCGATCGCGCATTTTTTGAAGACCCAGTCTCAAGTTTGCAGTCATCGAAAATCACTTTCCTGTGCTCGCTAAAACGCACCGGCCCAGCGTAGGCTTCTTCACGGGGCTAAGTATAACTGCATACTTCAAGCACATTGACTAAGTTGTTTCGTTATTCCTAGCAACATATAGTGCCTCTATCCCATCGTTGGTGATGTGAACCCACGCCGGACCTCCTAGAATTAGCGAGTGTAACGGCACCGCTGCCTTGACTGCTACGCTGCCTTCGTCGGGGATTCCAAAACTCGTCTCTTTAAGTGCGCCAGCCTTGCCACCTAATGGACGTAGTTTTCTTAAGACGGCGTCACCTTTGCAGCCTCCCAGCGTCAGCGTTTCCGCGAGAGGGCTTGTCTTCGTCAGGGCGCGAAACTGTTGGTGGCAGTTACACAGCAAAGTTGAAAGGGTATACGGTGGGTAGGCGGCACTTCACATATATTCTCCCTTCCTCAGCCGCAAGTGATAGCGCCAAGGCTCAAGTTGCAAGTCCGCTTCGATATGCAGCTGCCGGACACTCGGCAAGATTAACGGAGCTCGGGTCCCAAACACAGGGGATTGCAAAGGCCGTGCGATGGCGTCATCTCTCAGATGCAGCCCCGTGACGTAGGGTATAGGGCACACAGCGCGCATCTCCTTATGGCGCTATCGGCGTTAATTTAATTGCACTGACGAAACCTTTACTCAGTCACATTTTGAGTGCCTCATTGCCAAATGAGCTGTCGTGAGCTAACAGAATCTGCCAATAGAGACGCTGCTTTGTTTGCCATATGAGAGGCATCGAAAACCGTTCCGGTTGTCACTGTGAGGTTCGACGAACGCACTTCTTTATTCAGACAAGAAGTGTGGCAATTTGCATATGATCTGCTCCAGGAGTTTATATTAACCTGTTTGCGAAATCAGAGGCAGTGTCGTTACAGCTTAGCGGAGATACATAGCAAGCGCTTGATTTCTATGAGCAGCATAGTTAACAAAAATATACGACGTTATTTTTGACAGAAGGGAGACTGGCGTATTCATAGCTCTGATCAGAACTGCATGCATAGCAGCATTCATGATAGTGCGACTGGCATACACGATACCGATTGCGATACCGATACTGTTACCATACCATACGTGACTCTGACTACATACACGATATTGGTTACCCGAGCGCTATTGGCACGATTTTCGTGGACAGCGTGCGCATTTTGGTCCCGTAAATATTTCCTGCGGTAAACATATTTTCTACACCTATTCATTCATGCTGATTCGATTGAATCTAATAGTTTTAATGCTTCCAGAAAAAATTACTAATAAATAATCTATTCAACAACAACAACAAAAGAAAGAAGCAGACGCCACCCGCTGTAGGAACCGATGCTATGTGAAGAATTTCGCAGATATAGTTGACTATCCAGCATTTTTTGGGGCACCGCAAAGTGTTACGAGATGGAGCTACCTGCTTGCGTAAGGCGAACAATTGCGTGTGCGCGACAAGTCTGGCGTGACAAGTCTGGCGAGACAAGTCTCCTTGTCGGAACGTTGGCGCTATCTTGAGACATCCCTTGTACGACCAGTGTTAGACTCCTAATGTCTCCATCTTTTTTTACACATCTGCCTTGCTTCGATTGATGTTCGAGGTATACTTCTTTCTCGCAATGTGCATGGATTCGTTAGAATAAAATAAGCGAAATCCCAACGCATTTTTCCCAAAAGAATTTCGATCGGAGGGATATCCCAAATAGTGATGCTTGCTTGATATACCTCCTTTACTAGGCGGAAATTACTTGAGCACAGACAACGCTTTAAGTTCCGCAGTATCAACATGTCTCTTTAAGCATTCGAATAAAACTAAATAATTAGTGATGTGTCTCCCAATGCTTTCAAGCGAAACTGTCAATCATTAGTCCTAAGTAAATAAATAGTTGCTTTTTATTTCAAGCATTCTAGAGTGTCAATTGCGCTTATAATGTGTTACCAAAAAGACTGCGCTTTTATCTCCACTGCGTTGTCTCGGCTCTTTCTCCTTCAAGCAGACAGTATACATATTAGGGGTGCTGCCGTCACCACCATCGTGCCGGGAGCTGGAGGCACGAAATAGATTGATAGAGGATCGCAAAGCGGATAGTCAAGGCACTGGGGGCAACGCGCATTTGTTCAACGAAGAAAACAAAAGCCACGAGTGCTTTCTCTTGACTAGGAGGCGGTCTAAAGTTAGCCTATCAGAGTACGGGCGACATGGATTCGACTAGCGTCACCCACGCTCGGCGAACACACGGATCGCTTCCTGTTCCCCAGCGAGCGCACCAGCTTCCGTCTGAGTGACGCGCATTCCGTTTCCGCCACGCTTGGGCGAGAGCAGTAATGGCGCGGCCGAGCAGTCCACGCGGAAAAGGGCGCGGCGCTAATAAGACGTTGGTGCGGGTGGCAGCCCAGCAGTGGGGTCTCGACACGGAACCAGAGCTAACTACGCTGTCAGCTACGTGATGCATTGGCGGCAACGGAGCGCCGTTTGTGCTGATTGTGAAACATTGTGGCGCTGGACAGGCCGCGATACGCCGCCTCCTTCCGGACCACTCCCAGCAGGAGGAGCCTCGTTAGTGGCGACAAGGTGATGGGTGCCGTGCACGCGTCATTCTTTCCATCGCCAACACGTGGTAGAAAGAAGTGAGAAACAGAAAGAGCGCGAAGATGAAAGAGAGAGAAAGAGAGATGACGCAGCGATCCACTAATCAAACGCGTTTTGCGAAAGTCGGTTAGGCAGAGGAAGATGGAGGTGTTATTACCATGGAAAGAAAGACGGGAGAGCTGGCATCAAGGACCAGCTTATAATCTGCTTCACGCTGACGGAAGTGGGAAGAAGGAGCGACTGCGGTGCTAGAGGTGGATCATGGCAAGAGATGGAAGCAAATACATGTCGTCACACGCATGTGTGTTAGCCTGGCCGATGGCCGGGCACGCGACTGCAGATGTTGCAGGATAAATGTGATATATGCACAATGATCTGGGTGCGGCCCAAGGAGGAACCCGCACAAGCTCCGAAACGTCTCTGTGTGTGTTTTTTTTTTTTTTTTGCT
Organism: Dermacentor variabilis; assembly: GCF_050947875.1. NCBI lineage: Eukaryota > Metazoa > Arthropoda > Arachnida > Ixodida > Ixodidae > Dermacentor > Dermacentor variabilis. The sequence continues at coordinate 103,346,661 of NC_134573.1, forward strand.
TTGACTAGGTCAGTGACTGCAACCTCTTCATCACAGTGATCACATAAGCGCAAAGGGCACTTAACTTCACACACCGTATATATGTTCAGAAAGTCTCATTAAGGCGTTAGCAAATTCCGAAGCACTTACGTTGTGCGCATTGCGCAACTGGTCTCCTCGGGCCAAGGATTTTCAGCAGCTCCAAACGCGAGTCACACTGAAAGTGCTCTGCTGCCTTCGCAGATTCCCTTTCTGACAAGTAACAGCAGCACTCACATAGAAAATATTGCAAAGTCTCATGGAACCTTACACGTAGAACACGTCTACATGTCTGGCCGCTGAATTCTATTTTAAGTAGCTCGCGTGCGTCGCGCTGAGTATGCACTGTAGGCATGCTTGTTTTTTGCCTGTTGAGGCTTCGCTTCCCTTCCGCAGATTTGAACACAGGTCGGAACAAAGAGCAGAACTAGCTAAGACTCACTCTCAGAATATATCTTTAGCTTAAGGCTCCCTCCTCATCATTTCACCTACGTCATGCTATGTCCGGTTCAGTCGATGTTCGTCCTCATAGTAACATAGACGTCGCTGAACTTACACGTATTCAGACTCACGAAAACCATAAGTCAGGTAGGCTCACTCAGGCTCACGTTCTGGCTCACTCAGATTCACAGAGCCACCGGCTGACAACTCAAGGCCACGGAATCTTGAGCTCAATCCGGCCTTGTGGATGCACAGCACAGATTCACTTGCAATTGTGCGTGCAGCGCGTAGCACGAAATCCGGCGGTTTCGAAAAGAACTGAAATCACACGCAACTCCCTCAAGCTTGGATCTCGCTCAGACCACTCACGCTCCGATTCAATGATACTCACTCGGATACGATTCACACCCACATCGACTTACTGAGGAGTGCGGCCGCTGCGACTTGGAAGTCTAACGCGCGACATCGTGCTCAGCAACGCAAGGCCACAGCCGTTGAGCCACCGCAGTTTATTTTTTTCAAAATGAAATTACGAAAAGAAAAGTTTCAGAAAGTTCGTTTGCACAACGCGTACGCACTCCAAGTACCGTTGCTTATGTTTTATTCGATTGTGCCTGCAAGTGTGCGTTGACGATATGCGAAATTCCTCAAGAAGACTTTCTCGGCTTTCTGTCCAGTGCGCCTTGAACAGGCTGGACGATAGGCCATTTGCAGAAGCAAAGGTCTTGGGAGCCTGGCCTCACATCTAATCAGCCCAGAAAGCCATTCGAGCTCTTCTGCAGTACCTGAAGGCGAGACATTTGATTGCCCGACTTTATGTATGCCGCACCTGGCTTATAGCTCACGTAAAAGTGAGATCAAGACTTGTGTTTTTTTTTTCTCTCTCTCTGTCACTCCCCCAACCCCCTCCCCACATGTAGGGTACCAAACTGGACAAAGCCCGGTTAACCTCCATGCCTTTCCTTCCTCCCTTCTCTCTCTCTTTCTCTTGCGTCTGACATGGCCCAACAAAAAAAAAGTCGACCTCTCGTTATTGATTGGCATTGTTGAAGCTGACAGACACGTCTTGAAAGATTTGGTGGCGCGAGGAGCGGAGAGAAATACGGGTGGCATCACCATGTCCCGTCAGTCTAGTCTCAGTTCCGCCATTTTGTTTAAGTCATACTAAATCTTCGGAGAAGCATTCTGGCGAAATTAGCATGCCATCACCCATCGTGCGCGATGTTATAAGTTCGCGCTTGACAACTTCACATGGTAACTGCCTCAGCTATTGAAAAAAGCAGTTGACAAGCGTGCCTTTTAAGTTTAATATGTTATAACTGTACTGAATTTAGTCCTAAACTGCTTATTATTACAGTTCAATGACGTTGTAAGCACTTTTTAGTCAATAAATGGCGTTTCACTATACAAATCGTGATTCCAAAATAAAATCGTTGCATTGATTGCACATGACGTCGTTCAATGCCATTAAATACGCACGCGTTGGATCAGCCGCAAATCTAGACGGCATTAAGAAGCCTGAGGTGCTTGCCGTTAATGTTATTAAACTGGCCAGTGCGACGAGAGGCCTGTCTCAAAAATTAGGGTGACCTGCGCGACGATCTGCACATCCGCTTCACATGTCGCCGTCGGTTGCCGCTTTGAGCGGCGGTAATGGGCTGCCGAGCGTACGTCTTCCGCCAGCCAGGGCCCAAAAAAGTAAGTACATTAAGTGTAACGGAGAAGACGTCAGAAAGGCGCGTCGCCAGAACTAGTGGAGAAAAGGAGAGGGTGGAATGGGAATCTGCGGAGAGAAAAGTGGTCGACGCAAGCTGCCATCGCATATCATAAGCCTCTCTTCTTCTTTTCCGAAACACCATCTGACGCGATCCGCGCAGTGGATCGATGATGATAGGCGAAGCAGCAGCAGCCGCCAGGGGGCGTGCCGGACGTAAAAGGGAAACCGCGACTTCTCGCTTTGCTCTTGTTTTGCTGGTCTGTTCCCAGGAATTGCATTGACGCTTTGCCCGAGCTGTCAAGAAGCGGCTGGTGACAACCCATCCTTTCGTAGCTGCTGTATTATGGCTGCCGGCGAAGTTCAATGAACACCTTCACCCGACCCGCGTGTTTGACGGCAAATGGTCCTCGTTTCATGGTAGCGTGACATGTGGGACGGTGAAACGCGAAATTTGACCGCGGCGTGTTCACTGTACGATAAGATCTCTCTTCTAAGCGGAACAGATCTGACGTGCTGCATGTGCAATAGGAAAAAAAAAACTAGGGAGAGGCCTCCTTCCTTCAGTAGTCGCAGGCTTGGTTGGAATTCGTTTCCGCGGATAGGCTGAAAGAAAAGACAAGCCTGGTCTGGTTGGGGGCGTAGACCTCTAGTCAAGCCTGTACAAAGGCTCTTCGTCTGCGCCACCAAGCATCCTGGTAAATAAAGATTCAATTTGGTTTGCTACCCATCGCGTCTACAGACGGTCGCTCAGGTCAGCCGACTTCAGAAATTGCAACAAAGCGCTCAAGTTTCCACCTATGCGCCTCGGTTCATAAATATTTGCCGGAGAGAACGTTCTTAAATTCAAGCGGCCTAACGAGGACCGGAGTAGAACGCTATGCGCAAAGGCTTATTTTTTCCTAATTCAAGCAGGTTACACACGTTCGTGACACAGTTTCAGATATGAGCAATCCACAGACTATCTTCCACGCAACCCCTTGACAGGCAAGAACGAACATGCGTTCACCACATGAGACATAACGTAGCGTACACGTACTTGTAATCCAGTGGATAGACGCGCAAGTATAGTCAAACGCGGTACGGGATACGACTTTAAAAGCCACGGTGTTCGGTCGTTAGAACTCTTACGACAGAACATCGTAGATCGTGTAATATTATCTCGCACCCTGTCTTTGTTATTTTTTTTTCATTCTGTTTTTGTTTCTTCTTTGAGCAGCTTGCACATAACGTTAGCTGGGACACACGGTATACGTGGGTGGGTGTGTGCTGTTTGTGCGTGCCAACGCGTATATTCGTACGATATATCGTATTTCTCACTTAACATAGAGCACCATGCCAGTCAATAAACCAGGCTGACAACTCCAGCTTCTCGTTGAAATCACCATATTTCTACCTCCATAATTAATGGTGCCAAGGGCGGCTGAAAAGAACGGCAGGGGACTGCTGCACTTCTTCCATGCTTCTCCGTGACCGCATTTTGCGCAACGTTTTGTAAAAAGAACCTCCTCCGCATCCCTTCCCGCTGTATGTGATGACAAGCGTATGTATGGAGTTGAAAACGTCGCCGGTAATGGCGCCGCCAGCAGTAACGAATAATTCGAACAGCGCTGAAGAGGTAGCGTGCAATCGTTCGCAACGGCAACAGAGGTGGACGCTACAGACAGCGCGAGATCTCGGGCTCGATTCCAAGTAGCAGCGGCCGCGCGAGCATTCCGACGAGTTAGAAATGCCAAAAAAAAAAAAAAAAAAAAAACGTCCGCGCACCGAGCTTTGCGTGTGCGGTAAAGAGCCACATCTGGTGAACAGTTTTTGGAGTCCGTTCTTTTCTTTATTAAAGATATGTAAAGAGATGCTGGCACCTCCTCTGCTTCAGCGGCGTGCAATAAAGAAAGGAGGAACACTCTGAGAAGAGCAAAGCCGTGGCGATCCAAAAAAAAAGCACTCAAGGATGAGTTACCGCGAACTCGCAAGTCGCCGGAGCTCAAACCGAAAATTGATTGAGCCAAGTTCACAAGCGAAAACACGTGCCTAATTAATGCAATTCAAACGAAAAAGGAAAAGAGAGAAAAAAGAAAGAAAGGAAATACAAGTATGCTAATCCAACGCACATGCTGGAATATCTGTGAAGTGAAACTTTACTGAAGCGGTTAATGAAATGCCATAATTCCGTCCATTTCGTTCTTCTGTCTTTTGGTGTCAAGGAAGCTGGCATGCGCATGGGCTCTAACATATGCGCGCTGCTCAATGAAGCACATCTTACGCGGGCTTGTGTTTCTTCATTTCTTCTTTATTTATGTTAATGTACTGGGCCGCTTTTCGGCCAGTCCCCCGCTGCGAGTATGCGTCACAGTATATGGGAACCACATACACAACCAACGCGAGGCGATCGTCTCAAACAGCTAGATGGCGTTGGCACAATATGTACAGTCGACTGCGAAAGTTTAAAGTCCAGAGGTGCCGCTAAAATTCGCTTTTTCTTCGCAGCCTGGGCACAAAGGCCGAAATCAAGTTGTATTCCCTACGTGCGCCTGTTTGACTTGCGGCCTGAATTAGTACTATATTTCACGTTGCGCGGCTGTGCTAGAAGAAATTATTATTATTATTATTATTATTATTATTATTATTATTATTATTATTATTATTATTATTATTATTATTATTATTATTATTATTATTATTATTATTATTATTATTATTATTATTTTGCTGATGCCGTGGTCTCTAGATTATTGTAGTCTACTGCACTTCCCGCTTTTTGACCAACTCCTCGTAGTGGGTATGCGCCATAGTATGGAAAGCATCGTCTGGGCCGATCCCTGGTTGTCCGTATGCGTCATAGTGCATGTATCATAATCAACACGCGGGAATTCTTCTCGGACGGTTCCCGTTGTGTATTGGAATCATAATCATCAACACGTGGCAATTATCGCAATGACCTCGGTGGTGCTGGCACGAGAGAATTGCACGTGCGGTCAAGTTATTGCACTGAAGTTGCAATAACAAAAAAAAAAATCGGCATGGGCACTTAAGACTGCTGTCGTGGGGAATGCGAAAACGTTATACCGTTTGTGGACCTCGGAACGTCATTTACGCGCTCATTTTATACACTCATGACGTGGCGCCGCCTCCTCCCCATTGGCTGCGCCGTCTCGTGCCCAGTGGAGCACGCACTGGGCCACACGTTGAGTAAGCCATATGACTGCGGCGTGACGTGTGTGAGGACGCGCGCACTAGGCACACATTCAGTCAATCAAGGAGTCCCGGGCTGCATTCCAGCCCAGCCCCGAAATGTACCAAATTTCCTTTTCAAAGCCATTCATTTCCTTTGTTTACAGGAACCTAGGTGAGGAATTCGACATCAATCTGGGCATTTTCTGGCATGTTTTTTGCTGTTTGAGCCACCGGCCATTTTCTGTACCATCTTTCGGTCACGGCGACTTCGACAGATTTTCGTTCAAAAAGCCGTTGTGTCCTAATGGTTACAGCAACCACAGAACGACAACCAGACCGAGGCGAAACCATGGATTGATAGACGCTTAACGAACTTACTGACCGCATTCTCTCATGACCTTCGGGACGTTTATTACTCCAAAAATCATGCATGCTCACGCGCTATAGCCCGCCACATCGAGTCGATGTCACACCATGCACCAATTGCTTATCACCGCAACGACGATGAAGAAAACATCTTGGAAGGTATACCTGGCATTGCAATTCGGCAACCGAACGTAGTCTGGGAGTGGCTACTAATCAGCAGCGCCAGTATTCTCGAAGTGTGTGCCGACGCAGATAGGGAGACGGCTTCGCCTAGAAGTGGCGCCTCCGCGTCTGTGTCTGTCGGTTTTGCGACAGCCGGTGCCTTTGTTGGCCATATTGAAAGGACTTCCCACGTGAAAAGCATCGACTCGAAGCTGTAGGGCGAACTTGCCGCGGGAGCTGTGTCGGAACCGGCGACCCTTCCGATTCGGAAGTGAAGCAGTGCCTGCTGTACCCTCGTGGCATAGCTTTCAGGCAGCATCTATCTGCCAGACCGCATAGCCTATAAGCCAGATGCGTGCTCACGAACAAACAGTAAACAAAGAGTAGGCCAGGTAAAAAAAAAGAAGTCGCGGTTTCGCCCGAAAGGCGAAGCATCGATTGCGACAGCAAATTAGTGGACAGCTATACGAAGTAAGGATATAGTAGTTTTATCGGTCGTATAAACTTGTAAACATAGGCATACTAACTAAACTAACAACCATGGTGTCACGTGCGCACACGCAAACAAGAACGCACCTCACTCGATGACCACGGAAACTCGCTGTCAAAACGCCGCAGTCAGGAAACGTGGCAGCAGCAGCGAGCTAATTGACCTTCCTGCAGCCGCTCGCATCAACGCAAACCAAGTCGCGAAAAAACACAGCTCAACGCGGATTCTGTGCTGTCGCAGATGGCTTTCAAGATGCAGCGGCCCGGCCGCGCGCGCCGCCCGGAGTAGAACGCGCCCACCCTCCCTACCTTCCCGCCGAAGCCTTGCGCGCGACGGAAGGCGGCGCGCTTCCTCCACGCTTCCGTACGATGCATGCGTGCGCGAGATTAGATTGAGCCGGGATCGCCGGCTCACCCGTGCACGCTTTCACAACCACATAAAGCATACAGCGCACGGCGACGATTTTATCGCCCTTAGACTTTATACGGAGCTGCACGGCGACGCCGACGACAGAAATGCGCCTAGAGTGTCCATATAATTGCTATCGCAATAAAAGAATAGACGACAAGGTCGTCACATCCTCCGCATTTCGCTACCGGTCGCCTATCAGCCTATCTTGCCTGGCAAGAAAAATCGAGGCCAGCGGAGTTAATTTTTATTATTATTCTTTTATGCAAACGCCCCTGTCCTTATTGTCAGTTTATATTATATGTGTTTATTGTTCGTTATTATGCCCGGTTGTGCTCTACATCTTGTTTACCTCTTTCCTGTGATGTTTCTTTAATATTTCGGTGCCTTGTACTTTCTCTTAAATAATAGTAATAATCATTATTATTATTACTTATTTATTTATTTATTTATTTATTTATTTATTTATTTATTTATTTATTTATTTATTGCATGCATGCGCCAGCGCTCGAAGCTTAGGGTTACTTACTGTGCACGGTCAGTAAAGTATTGATTAGTTGATTATTATGCCTCTGTAGATGTTTTTTGTTGTTTTTTGTCCCGCGAGGAATGTTACCCTGATATAGGACTGGTTGGCTGACGTACTCGATTTAAAAGAGAGAGCGAAAGCAAGAAAAGGCAAGGGTATAGGGACGTCGTCTGGACGATTCATTCTAGAAACAGTGCAAAAATATGGAACGTGAAGAACATGTCCGCGTCTTCCCTCCCCTCTTCCTTTTTTTTTTTTTTACTATAGCGAGAAATCAGGATGTATACAAGATACAATTTTGTTTAGAGCTCTAGCTACTGCAGCACGCCACCAATCGCAACATTTTTTTTTCTTTCTTTATTATGATACTACATTCGCATAAAGTTGCACCAATCTACGATGAGGCCACGCTTTCTCGAAAGCGCGATAAATCGGGGCTATATGACACACGTAATTAAGCGGTAATCATCTTATTCCCCTCCGTGTTGCCGTGCAACTCGTCTGCCATTACAAGCAGACGAACCGGAATCCAAATCATGACGGTATGAGATAATCGTACACGCGAGTTGGCTCATTCGATCACCTCCGGTTGGACGCTTCAGATGGCCGCATTCACCCGACGAGAATATCTGGCCTGGCCAGGCCAGAAAGGCGGCCGGAGTCAACTTTCCTGATGCCGGTATTCCGGCTATAGCCGCCATACGAAGTTCGTCGCTTGGACGCTGATAGCTCGCTCCACGTACAGGCGCCGACAAAAGTGGTATACTCCAGGCAGCGGGAGCCGGCGCAGCGGCACACTGCATCGCGACACCATCTACAGGTGGCATCTGGGATCGGGTGCCCTTTATTATCGGCAGACATGTCGCTTGACTCGTTTGACTCGATGCTGCCTGTAGATGGCGTTGCGATGCAGTTTGCCGTTGCTCCGGCTCCCGCTGTGTGGAGTATACCACTTTTGTCGGCGCCTGTACTTTAGGCTTCATAGCGTTGCAAGAGAAAGCAGTTACTGGGTAAAGAACTTCAAGCCCTCCGGCGCTTCAGACGGGCTTAAAGGGACACTAAAGGCAAATATTAAGCCGACGTGGACTGTTTAAATGCCATTCCAGAAACCTGGCAACGCTTGTGTCGTGCCAAGAAAAGAGTAAGCTTACGAGAAAATTGCATCGGAAGGGTCCGAATACCTTTTTTCGAAATTCAAACCTCCCATTACCCAACCGGGGCAGTGGTGACGTTGTATACATCAGGGCTCTTTGCTGCCGTCAGCGAGTAAAACGGCGCCCAACAAACGGCGGCACCGAGCCAAGACAGAGCGGTGGATTCGCCGCTGGAGCTTCTTTTTGGTCAAATGGCGTAGACCATTCGGGCATCCCGCGACATCACATGGAAGGTGAATTCTCTGCTACTTGCAGTTTGTGTGAGTTTCGTGGGCCAGCAAAACCAGCGCAGAACTACGCAATAACGAAACTGCTGGAACGCGAAAGCATGGGTGGCGCGGCGTCGAGCGAAAAGGAAGCCTTTCGACCGCCCTCGTCGCTGTCAAGGGCAATTTCAACGAGTTCTCTTTTTTTTTCTTAAAATTAAATATAACTCGACAAGTAGCATTTTATTTCGTCCTGTAATAGAATACAAGGACGATTTTTGCTACGAGTGGTTGAGTACTAGTGACAGAATTTAACTGAGGAGTGCATTCGCCATTGGGCAAGTACTTGAATGCTCCGGGGGAGTCTCTAATCATGTCCCGCATTTACCTCAGTTTCTCGATCACTAAGGCCCCGTTCGCGATTATATTGACGCTTTAGAGATTCTTGAGCATTAGTCTATCACTTTAGCTTGACTTACTATTTGCGTTTAGTACCCCTTTAACTGAAATCAGCGTCTCTGTGACGTCGCGGTCCGTCACTCCAACTCAACCTCTTGCACCCACTCGCACCTTATACCTGAGTCAGCAGTCATGTTCTCGGTTACCCAAAACGTTCAAGAGAAAAAGGTCCTAACGTCAAATTTCAGCAGGTACTTTGGCCGGTATTTTTCTTGGAACGAAAGATCAAATGCAGTCGTGGCGAGTGATGCACTAGAGAACCGCCCCTCCCCCCTCCAAAAACATAAGACAGAAAGAAAGCGAGTATTAAAGAATGCCCAGCGCTCTAAGGAGATAGTTTGTCATATAAGGGGAAAACGTCATCCACCCGTCTTGTAGCACGAAGCAACAAAGGAAATCCATATGAGGTTTTCAGAAAGAATTAAAGCTTCGCAGTTGAGGAAACAGGCCGTCTTGGTCCGGGATTTTTCCTTTCGTGACACTTCCTCCACCTTGCGAGATTCCGCAGGACTGATTTGCCACATTGCGATAACTTGCCGCAACTTCCGAGTCATCTAGGCGCCGTCGCACGAGCCATGTATGCGTGGTCAAAGGGCTCAACCACGATGAAGTCACGCCTCTGCACATATATCCGACATGACAGCCAGTGCACGTGCGTGTGCGAAGCGCACGTGAACATCGCGAAAACAATAAGAATAGAAAGTGCCAGCTTAGTTGAAGGTACCTCTCCATGCATCAGACGGCAAGGAGAAAATTACAGGGAAATGAGATGGGAAAGGCAAGGAGGTTAACCGGAGGAAAGCCTTCTGGTTTACCACTCTACACTGGAAGAGAAGGACGAGTAGGAGATCGTAAAAGAACTCGGGAAATATAGCGGAGAAAGAAAGACAACTCGCGAGACAGAGAAAAAAGAAAGAGCTGACGAGGAACACCTGGGAGTTTCAAAGTTTCTCTAAAAGGCTATTCGAACAGAGAAACCTCAATAACGACTTGACCGACTTCTAGTTTGACGACAGTATACGCCAGCACTGTGAAATTGTCTGCTCTGAAAGCGGCCTGTCGTCGAGACGGCTTGAGGTACGAAAATTAAAAAAAAAAGTGAAAATGGACAAAGCACTGTGTGCAAGGGAAAGAGCTGCACCTGGTGAGAGGTACGTTCGAAGGAAAAAAAGAACAACAACACACTGCACCATTCACAGTGCACAGAACCATGTGAAGTCACAAAAAGATTGAAACAACAGGAAACATCCGAAGAGTAAATCATAGGAAACGAAATAGATGCATACATAACAGCACATAATACCGAAAGAAACGCTGACTCTCTCTCCATCACCTATAGTGCGAAAGGAGCAGCCTAGCAAAGCAGCACCGCTCTCGTATTTCAACGACAGCGCAACGGAGGGTCCACCAGGTGTCAATTTCGACAACAGCCGGGATTTTTTCCGAAGCGCGTCGAAACTTCATAACTGCAAGGCAAGCGCATTTGCATGTTATTCTACACATCGCGCACGTAGTGGCCAATATGTATGAGCGGCTGTCTGCCCAACGCGAAGCTTGCCCGTCTCTGATGCAGGGACCTCGTGCGAATTTGAATCGAATAAATGTGGTATGCTATACGATACTCCTTGCGAAGTGAGTGTGCGCATTTCTTGCTATGTGTTCGCCAAAGGGCACTATATATACTGACGCGAAATGCCGTGGTCTACGTTAGAGTAAACGAAGAGAGTCGGAGCTCGGAACGCTCGCATTTGTTATTCTTGTTTATCCCATGCGGAGGTAAATTAATTCCGTTCATTGAACGTTCAGTTCCCCCAACACTGTTCCTGCACATTCAGAATCCTTAAATGCACACGCGTGCAGAATGCACTAAAAAAAATTTCAATTCCTCAGCGAGTTTTGTCAAGTTCACAGAATGGGGAACTCACGAGAACTCTCCGAAGCAACGTCAGATATGAGAACATCAACTATTTAATGTCTATCACGTACACTTGGAAAGCGTCCATCCTGTCGAACTTCGTTTGTAACGCGAAGCAGGGACGCCCTAGCTGGCAAAATGTAACGTGCAATAAGCCTTCGCGAGGTGTTTGTTATGCGAATCGAGAAAGTAAAAGCAATGGTACCTATGAGAATCGAGAAAATAAAAGCAATGCTAGTCGCATTTGTTTCCGAATATTGCGCCTTCTGGTGGTGAAGTCGAAGGACTCGGCTTCTGTTCCTGCTCTTACCTATCCGCGCTTAGCCACTGACCTCTACTAAAACAACCATTTAACTTCTTACTGCTAGACCCCTTCGGTTCATCTGGTTGGGCTACACCATTAATAGGCCTCGCGTTATACCTGAAAAAAACATGACGACGTTAGCTTTCTCCAGCATACATGACAAGCCGAGCCATCGAATAAGAAGAGTAATAGAGTTTACACGCTCATTGTCATTACATGTACAAGAAGAAAATTTAGGAGCGGTTCGGCAACTGGGATGGTGACGTGCTAGAAAACACGAAGGAGGCGCGGACGCCAGTTGCATCCAGTATTCAGCTAGACGCTGAATGGGCGTTAGCCAATCATGGCAACTGCTGGCGATATCGCGCTCTCCAGGACCAGTCATCATCATCAGCCTGGTTACGCCCACTGCAGGGCAAAGGCCTCTCCCATACTTCTCCAACAACCCCGGTCATGTACTAATTGTGGCCATGTCGTCCCTGCAAACTTCTTAATCTCATCCGCCCACCTAACTTTCTGCCATCCCCTGTTACGCTTCCCTTCCCTTGGCATCCAGTCCGTAACTCTTAATGACCATCGGTTATCTTCCCTCCTGATTAAATGTCCTGCCCATGCCCATTTCTTTTTCTTGATTTCAACTAAGATGTCATTAACTCGCGTTTGTTCCCTCACCCAATCTGCTCTTTTCTTATCCCTTAACGTTACGCCCACCATTCTTCTTTCCATGGCTCGTTGCGTCGTCCTCAATTTGAGTAGCACCCTTTTCGTAAGCCTCCAGGTTTCTGCCCTACTCCACTAGCGCCGGCACAGTGTCTGAGAGGTAGAATCCTGGATTACTAATCTATTGGTCGTAAGTTGGAATCCTCGCGGCACAATGAGAATATCTATTGCTTTTGTAATTTTATCGCAAATGGTTTTGGAATACCAGCGACGACACTGGTGGACATTAAAAGGACCAGCGGAGTGCGCTCAAAACAGCTATTGCTCTAAAAGACGCATGATGTGTCAAACAGTGAGACAAGTGAGCCCACTGCGTGACAGCAAACTAACACTAAGAGAAAAGAACAGCCGCCTACTTACTCATTCCTTTTATTAAACACTCCACACATATTAAAACTTGCAGCGCAAGTACAATCAGGTGTGTTTCAACATGTGTGCGAGAAGAAAGAAAACCCAGGGGCCTAAATTTTTTTTAGTCCCAATCGTATACTTCCACGCATACTTGTTTATCATTATCTGGCGACCGTATTTCACCGGCTAACAAATGTTAAAGGTTATCGCTCAGTGCAAGATACGCCTTTCTTTATCGGAAGTTTCTCGAATGTTTTCGATGGTTCTACCTGCTGTCCATGTTGTCGCCTAGCCTCGTGTCATCAAATTATGTGCGCGGCGGGAATACTGATGCACATTCTAGAACTAACGCGAGCACCAGCGATTACGCTGGACGGTTCGAGCCGTGTACAAACAGCCGACACGTCTGATCCGCACATGAGAGTTCGAGGGTCGACGAGTGTGCTCGTCGTTATCGTTCTGCTTTTATTGGGGATGGTGTTTTTTTTTTAGAGCTCAGTTCTTAGGCGCCCGTTCTTGCGACGAGAGTCAGCGTCCCTCGGCGTAACCGAGTGAACGAGCACAGCGAAGGACCAGAGAGCGAACACGGAGCGCAGCGGTGAATGAACGACGGCGATAGAGAAGAGAGCGCGAGAAGGAAAACGGAGGACGAGGGCATGGCGAAGGAAGGAAAGCGTAGTGCCGTGCAAGAATGGCCCTGCGGCGACGATGGCTACGAGATGGCGCCAGAGTAGCGCGATTCATCTGTTCACCGACAACGCCACCGACGCTATACGTGGAAACAAAGCACTGCATGAGTGGAGGTCTGTCTGCGGCGGCTGCTGTGAATCGCACCCACGTTTCACCCATGCGCTGCTGCTCGCGATTTTTCGATTAGCGAGGCAGTCGCGCAGCACTTCGCTCCGTTTGCAACGTGCGGCACGAGACAGATTGTCCGCGCCAGCCAATATATAGCGAAATGAAAACACGTACAAAGCATGCGCTCAAATTTGGCATTAGGGAGTATCGATATCGTCGGTGAACCTTTCTTTTTTTTTTCTAGGCGCAGGTTCGCCCAACAAAGAGTTAGTTTGGTTACTCACGGTTTTGATACTGTGTTCTTCACCGTCACTACGACATGACAATATGAAGCTAACAAAGAATGCAAGCAGTTTAAAAAGGCTTAGTATAAATAAATTGTTTTATTTGATATGCAGAAATGATAAGTAAAGGGAAATGAAAGCGGATAAAAAAAAAACGCTTGCCGTAGGTGGGGTCCGAGCCCATGTCCTCGCATTACACGTGCGAGGCCGTTGCTGGCAGCTGAGTTGTTCATGTCCACATGTTCAAGCTGCGTTCTCTGCGTTTGATTTTCTTTATTTTTCCTTGCGTGTTACTGTTCTGTTCAACCGAAACAAACCTGGAACATCGACGTCTAGCACATGTACGCAGTCTGCTCTGCTCGAGTGATCCATAGTGATGTGGAAAACAGAATTGAATAGCCAAATTCACCGATTCTGTGTAGAAAAAGAACAGAAAACAAGGACCAGCGCAATTGAAGTGTTGACAGAAAGGCAGCGACGTTGGAGAGGAAAATAAGAGAACCAAAGAAGAATGTCCGAAAAAATATCCCTGTAGATACAAATGGTAGAATAATCGCTTCTCCGGTGCGTTTCGCTAACGTGTGTGCGCAAAACTTGCTACTCACAGTATAAAATAATTTACAACCTTAAATGTGAATAAGGGTCTAAATCTGTCTATAACTCACACCCTTACGCCCGAAAAAAAGTGTCAGGATGTGAGTTAGAAACACACTTACACCCTTTTTCACTTCGATTCAAGGGGTGTAAATTATTTTACAGTGTATCGTGCCGATGAAGTTCATTGTCTGTCTGTCTGTGCGCCGCGCACGTTGCAAGCTTGTCGGCATGTTCCTACACCCACGGAGCCGCGAAGATCAGCGAACGTCAACATCGTGACAGGCATGACAGGAGTGACATGCCTGTCGGCCGCAAAAGGAAAAAATGAGCAAAAGACAGATTCAATCACGGCCGTGGCTGTATCGCGCATGTATACGCACTTTCGCGAGCGACAGCCGCTGCAGCTGCTTCTTCGATGAGGGCGGCGGCAAAGAGCGCGGGAGCGGAACACGACGGATTGTCGTTCCACGCGCGCAAAACATCGAAACTCCGGAAAGAATCTCAGTCGTGAGTGAAATTGAATTCAGAGTCGCGCTACTCGCAACCGTCGTTCCGCTACGTCGGGCTTACGTCTCGAACTGTGATGTTCCGCGACGTCGTCTGCTAAAGAAGAGTGTGTTTAGCAGAGTTATTCAGTGAACGAAAGGCAATCAATAATATCCCTACTGATTGTTGTTCATACTTGGTAATAGTGCAAAAGACGCAAAACGATGCGAAGAAACGACACGACAGAAAGGGAGTCTCAATCTATTAATAACGACCAATAACTACTGCTAGAAGTTCCACCGAAAGAGATTAAACCAATGGAGCTCCACTTTCCATCTCGAAGGTAGCCCTACAAAGATTTCACTACACTCTTCGCCGAGGACGTCACAAACAGCTGGTGTCCGAACAAATTCAACGCTGCACTGTGGAGAGTGGACAGGACGTCACATTTCAGTGGCTCATCCTCATAAGCAACGATTGTGCCAGAGACGCTGCGCCCGCCAACGATACGAGCGTCTGTGCGTCGTTTACAATGACAAGGGACGATTCGGCTGTATAGATAACATATCCGTCTTTGGCCTCGTATCACACTGCCGACAGTGGAATTCATTAGATTTCAGTGACACTCGGTTGCACTCACTGGACACTTATTTGCGAGTGACTGTCAACCAGACTGCGCCTTTGTGATGCAACGTCAACTTTGCCGTCTGTCGTCGGCTGCCGCTTTTCACCATGAGTTATCCATTCCTTATCGGAACGACTGACAGTTTCGCGTGCAGCTTTTGCGCTTGCGAAGAAACGTTAGACGCATCCCATGACACTGGCTTCCATACGACGAGGACAAAATGTTCGGACTTTATTTGGTCACATGGCAGATTGCTTACAAGAGGAAAGGCCCTGGCAGCCTCCCTATATACGGACGACTTCTGCGCAAACGGATAATGGAGCGCTGTCTGACTTCTTAACACAATCAGACTCTGCGCCCGCCTATGACACTGCAGTGAACGCCCGTGTATTATTCTAGATTTGAGACTTTGAAAAGTTGTTGCGGTTCAAGTTCACTCACCCCCATCTTCACCCACGTCATCACCTCTCTCTCTTTATTCCCGTCACCCTTTCCCAATGTTGAGTAGCAGGTCAGAACTTTGATTCAGGCCGACCTCTCAGCTTTTCTACCACAATAAATCTCTCTCTCTCTCTCTCTCTCTCTCTCTCTCTCTCTCTCTCTCTCTCTCTCTCATTCTCTCTCTCTCGCTATCTCTCGCTCTCTCTCTCTCGCTCTCTCTCTCTCTCTCTCTCTCTACCGTGCACGATTGTGGCGCGTGAATCTGCTATTTTCAGCGTTTCCAGCTTTCTATCACGCAAAATTGTCGCGCGACTGGCCGCTCGAGGCACTCTGCGTGTGTTCGCGGGCTTCTTTCGCACTAGGAAAAACACTTTTATGCAGCACGTATTTGAGAAACAGAAAGCAGTATCGGGAGTTTTTTACGTTTCTCTACACTTTTCTCACCCGCCGTGGTTGCTCAGTGGCTATGGTGTTGGGCTGCTGAGCACGAGGTCGCGGGATCGAATCCCGGCCACGGCGGCCGCATTTCGATGGGGGCGAAATGCGAAAACACCCGTGTGCTTAGATTTAGGTGCACGTTAAAAAACCCCAGGTGGTCAAAATTTCCGGAGTCCTCCATTACGGCGTGCCTCATAATCAGAAAGTGGTTTTGGCACGTAAAACCCCAAATATTATTATTCTACACTTTTCTCATTCACACGTTTAATTTAATTATAATATTTGAGAACTTGATTAATTAATTAAGACTAATTATGCCATTAGGTGGGATGCAAAGTTAATCTGGGTATCTCTAGGAGACGGCAAACAACATTACCTTGGTTCTGTCCAGCTACATGGATGTTGCATATTTTTAAATCTTGGTGCATGGTAGTTGGGACAGCCTGTATATACTGTATTGATCTTTTTACTTGTGTCGCAATGTGACAGCAGCAGGAATTCCAGAAATGTGATTAGGACGTGAGGTGGACTCTTGTAGACAATGCGATTTAAAACGAACAGTAGGTAGACAGAAGCACTGCATACAAACACTAAGCAACGTGTCCTTTGATTAGTTCGACCAGCTTGCTTAACATTATCGATCACTTGCGGAGTATTCAGAGCAATACCTAGGCATTTGGGTACACTGTAAAGGAGTGCTATCAGAATGCGGTTGATTCAGAGTTCCTGGAACTGTCTGTGAAATAGCGACTACAGTGACGTTTAAACAATATCAGGAGCGAATGAATGAGAAAGGGTACGATGTCTACTATCTGAAGACTCTCGGACCATAAAAGAAAGTGGCACAAACAAAGACTGGCTTATTTTCACTACTTGTCGTCTACTTCTGCACACCGGTTGAGAAGTGTTTACCAGCACATTTGCAGCAGTACAAGTTTAAGCGGCGAGGAGAATTCATTGCGAAATGGCCACTGCTGCATGTGAAATCCAGAAGTGGGGGAGCTATAGTACTGCATCGTTAAGATGATGTAAGTGCGCCAGAACTCCACTGGAAACTGCGAATAAGTACATCACAAAAAAAGGCACCGAGAACATACTCAAACACTCATGCTGGCTTTAGAGCAGCAATTTCAACAGCGTATAATTTAAAGAGAGAGAGAGAAAGAAAGGGAGATTCAAATGAAGATGAAACAAAGCGGTCGGCTGATTGAGGTAAACGAGCTGAGCTCCTTCCTTCAGTTATATCTCCGCACGCCGCGACGGAGTGACGTCACCGTCTTTCGAATTAAAGCAGCCCACTGCATGGTATACAATTTCGGGTCTACTATCCATTCGTCGCGCGCGTTTGCTTGCTTGTTCGAATCACTCGGAACGACCCGGTGACGTAAACGTCGACGATAGCTTACCGCCAACCCCCGCCCCGCCGAGCTCCCCAATAGGTACGCATACTCGAAGCGTACGAAAGCGATTTCAGCTAGGTCAGCAATACAGCGGCGTGCTGCCTAACCTTAATTCCCCACTCTGCGCCGAAGTCACGATCAGCTTTCCCCTTCTTTCTGACGTAGTCTGTTTTACCACGTTATAGGTAATCAAACAGGAAAAATATTTGCAGGAACTGGGGGCTTCGGATAACCCCGTGCGAGTCCCGTCCAGTCTTGTTTCAAAGTTTGCGCAAGGACGCAGCTCTGCGTCGACGTAGATAAGGCGAAGCGTCGAGCGCACCGATGCATGCCGCGCGACACCTGGTGCGTCGTATAGCGTACCTCGAAACCTGCAGGTCGCCCCTTCATCCGGCATAACCTCCCTGCTTCGGATTGCGCCCGCAGAAGTATATGGAGGGCCACGGTGCGCAGCGCGTAGAGGAAATTAGCGCCCGACGCGGACAGAGAAAAGAATAAACTACGCGACAACCACGCGAGAGGAACTAAAAAGAGATGCGAGAGGATGCCGGCGCACTGGCTCACCGCGGGAGCCCAACTTAATTAGAGCGGCTAGCACCCGAGCCTTGATAGCGCCGGTAGGAGGGCCCTTCGACTTTTCGAAGCTCTGAGAGCGCAACAAGCTCGCGTTCGCGCGGCCGTAATCCCGCGGAGCTGACGCGCCTCGAAGCGCCGATTGGCCTCGGTCGAGCGGCGCAATCCATTTCGTTTACGGGTCAGCGCGCGCCAGGCGGCACCGGGATCAAAGTGGTCCGCCGCGGAAAATTCTCACTATTAGCCGACTCCCTTTGTGCCGCCATCAATTCATATCCAGGCCGATGCTTCATAATGAAAGGCGCTTACGGTCAGAAACTGAAGGTGAGAAGGTCATGACTACGAGTTGAGTCTAACGATCAGCAGAGCGAGGGCAATCAATTGCGTCGATTGCGACTTCTAACGCGCGAGTTCGAAACAGCAAGAAGCTCGTGCGTGCGAAGAGTTACAAAACAGCAGGCATGTTTACACGGGTCCGAGCGTTCCGACGTCGTCACGCGGTGCTTCAAAAAATGCGCTGAATCGGAGCAAGTACCTGGTATGCGGAAAGTATATTAGCTGCTCAGGTTCCTGACAAACCCTGGTTATTTGCTTTTCTTTTTTAATCAAGCCCGAGCTGTAGCACTGAAGTATGCACAGAAGCTTTTTTTCGTTTCAATTATAACACATCTTAAAAGTTTAAGAGCGCTTGATTCCAGATACGAGTGAATAAACTTGCGTTTCAAACAGCAGAGATACTGCGAAAGGTTAGCATACAAAATACGGCATGCGATTAGTAGGCGCATGGACTAAGATATATTTGGCATCCTTATGTCATTTACTGCACAATCAGTTCACTATAGATATTGCTCTCGCTCAAATGTCTGTCAAACATGAGCGAAACGCACCGTCTCCCCGCCACTGCGAGAGGCAGCGGGTGGGGTGTCCTTTAATGAGCCCATGTTAGTAATATTGCATGACGGCACTAATAAACTAATTACCTTGAAATTTTGCACATCTCGTTTTCACATCATGGACTCTTTCTGTGAAAAATCATGTCTCCGTATGTCACCTAGCCTGCCCATGAAAATTACTTAAAGTGCGCACTTTAAGCGTTACAGTACCCGCATAGCGTGAAGTTATGGACGCTCGAGCTCATTTCCCTGCAAGATTACTGCTTTGCTCAGTAAGAAAAATATTTTGCAGTAAGATACAAAGAAGCGTCACAAGCTGACTAAAGCAATCACGACTATAGAGCTAAAAAAGCGCATGAGATTCCTATCCGGTTCACGAGATATACAAGTTTCACAGAGAGAGTGAAAAAAAAATGCTGCAGTTTTGTCTGTATGGCGAAGTATTGAAACCGGTAACAAATTAAAAAATTAGCACACGAAGTAAGGTTCGTAAGTGGGTAGGGACGAATGAGCCCAACCGTAGAGGTTGCAAGCAGTACGCCTCTGGCTACTCCATTCCAATTCGCGCACTCGCATGAAAACTTTCCTGTACAGAATGAACTGCAGTAGGCATTCGCTGACTAGCTTAACACGCGTCGCGTCACGTACCCAAAGATACACCTGAGCCGAGTTCACTCGATGACCGCAAGCACTCGCGGTCACAACGCTGGCGTGATCGGTAGAACCAGCAGCGGGGAACGCGAGTGTCTGTCAAAAAAGCGAACGTTCCGTGCTGCCGTTCCTTTCACCACATCAACCGCGCCGCGTGTCCGAAACACCGCAGATAACGTCAGCTCGTGAGCTCCTCCAAAGCACGGTAGGCGGGCCGCGCAAGCGCCGCCGCACCTGGAACAGCACGGCGACGGCCTGAACGTGCCTTGGATGCCCGTATTATTGCTATTAATTGCTATCACATCATCAGGATTACGAGGCTTACGAAAAGGGTTCTACTCAAATTGGGGACGACGCAACGAGCTATGGAAAGAAGAATGATGGGTATAACGTTAAGGGATAAGAAAAGAGCAGATGGGGTGAGGGAACAAACGCGAGTTAATGACACCTTAGTTGAAATCAAGAAAAAGAAATGGGTAGGCATGGGCAGGACACGTAATGAGGAGGGAAGATAACCGATGGTCATTAAGAGTTACGGAATGGATTCCAAGGGAAGGGAAGCGTAGCAGGGGGCGGCAGAAAGTTAGGTGGGCGGATGAGATTAAGAAGTTTGCAGGGACGACATGGCCACAATTAGTACATGACCGGGGTAGTTGGAGAAGTATGGGAGAGGCCTTTGCCCTGCAGTGGGCGTAACCAGGCTGATGATGATGATGACATCATCATCATCATCATCATCATAAAGTCCATGTTGCAACCAATAGTAAGTCCAATAGTAAGTCCAATAAAGTCCGTGTATAAAGTCCATGTTGCAACCAATAGTAAGCCTCGCTAATGGATATGCGAACGCTCGAGTGCCAGCGAATGCTCCTGCTCCGTGAAACTCCGGGAATCGTCAAAATAATACGTGTGAACGACAGCGCGTGACTTGCGCGTCGGTCGTCCACCACACACCCGATCGACGATGATGGTGCGCAGAGAAAGGTCGGTTGTTTTTTCTCTCTTTTCTTCCGCAGCGTGTCGTGCAAACAGACTCCCGTGCATCTCCGTGTCACAACTCAAACGATACGCGGCAGTGGAGCTGTGAAAGCGCGTCATTAGTGCCGGGTGGCGTGAAATGATCCACGCCGCGATCGACCTGCAACGATGAACATGGTTGCCCTTCGTACACCGGTGATGTAATTAGACGTGCACGACTTCTCCTCACGATCGTCAGCGCATCGCGCGCACTCCGAAAAGTAAGTGACCGCCGCCGAAAAGAAGCCACGCACTAACGCACGATTCGAACAACACTCCCTTTCGGTAGCCTCGTTGACGCCGCCGAATCTGCGAACGTCAGAACATTAGGACCGCGAACGGCTGCCACAGTGTATTCATCACTTCCAGCCTTCCGAATTTTCCACTGTCTTGAATTATCTCTGTCTTGTTAACGTAAGTGCGGGCTTACCACCCAAAACACGTTTACGTTACGCCGAGAACGCAAACTCAATCGTGCGTACCGCTGACGCCTAACCTGTAAAGCTGTTTTCGCCGCCTAGAGAGTCCCATTGTGGCGGAGCGCACAAAGAAAGACAACGAACGTGGTACTTGGCTGAACAGGCAGTGGCGTAGCCAGCGGGTAGCACACCGAGCGCACGAGCTTTCCCCCGAGGTCCCTGTGTTAGTACGCTGCGTGCTCAGCCCTTCCCCCACCCCCTTCCGCATCCGGTCAAGTGCGCGACCTCCCCCCACCCCGACCAAAAACATTTCTGGCTACGCCACTGCTGAACTGGGTAGAAAAGTGAATTAGTATTCAGATTCCAACTTCTCAACTTACTTAACGCAAATAAACGCCGTCTCACTAGCCAGCGATCGTTACGCCCATGCCTAGAGCACACGACAAGGCATAACCTGTAAACCTGTCTTCACAGCCTTGAGGATCACAGTGTGGCAGAGCGCGCAAAGGAAGAGTACGAACGCGGGACTCGGCTGAACATGAGCCACAAGTTAGTTCTCAGATTCCAACTTCTAAACTTAGTACGTTTCTAAACGCACTATCGCTGATCGCTTCCACTAGACTCCAACAGTGTGCGCACTGCGGCAAGTGTGGACCTGCTCTCGGCAGACTGCGAAAGCGCGCAGCACGGTGTACCAAGACAGATAGAGAGAGAAAATAAAGAAAGGAAGAAGGGCACGGAAGTTAGCTAGAACAAAAACTGATTTGCCACCACATAGTTAAAGGCGCAGGGGGTAGGCAGAGATAGTGAGAGAAAATATAGGAAAGGCAGGGAGATTAACCAGAAGCACGCATGTTTGTTAGCCTGCTCTGGTGGAAGGGCACATAGAGGGGAGGTAGAAGAATCCCACAGCTGCAGCATGCTAACACACATACTGTTGCCGCGTGCGCTTTACCGTTGCCGCAAATGCCTTATGGAAACTCGCCCACGTGGGCATTTTTACACGGTCATAGGAGGTTCTTACGGCTAGTACTTAGTTTTATTTTATTTTTTGTTTCAGTGACGCAGGCCTGCGTCAGATACATAGCGCGTTTTGTTACCTCTCGTCGCGAAGTAATTTGTATACGCGCGGCAATATAGCTGGCCATGCAGCGCACGAGAAGGCCCTCGGCGGTATAGAGAGATGTAATAAGAGCTTTCATAGTGTGCGTATACATATACGCAGCGCGGCTGCGTCATCAGGTGGCTAGGCTCTCGCTCTTGCGTCTCGACACCCCCACGCTCACTCGAGTCCTGCCCCCAACCCCGCCCGCCCTCCTGCGCTGCAAGTGGAGAGATCTGCCAGGCAATATAGTACGCATCGCGACACTCAATTTATCTTCGAGAATCGCCGCTATTCCAGCAGAAGCGCGCGTGAGCCTGGCTACGGACGAGAAGCAGTCGCGGTGCCGTCGTTCGAAATGACCGGATCCCGGACGATGTTATTCGTTCTGGTGTGAACCACGGCTCCACGCGTTTTTCGTCGTGCGCGTAGCTCCAGTTTTCTGCTTGGTTTTATTTCCCCAGTCTCTTGCATAATCGCCGACGGTTTGTGCATCGCTTCGTCTTCTTTACACGCCAACGCTGGGCCAAACGAGCCAAGTTATTTGCGAGCTACCCCTGGTTACAGCTTCGTTATGCGGCGAAGTTGGCTCGCCGCACTAGCGGGAGAATGAGCGTGAATCCTGGGGAAAGAATCTTGGGCCGGAATAATGTAACGGTTATATTCTAACACTATTGCTTTTCGTTGATTAACGTCAATTAAGCGCTTTTCAAGTGGCACAGTTGGCGAAATTCGCGTGGCAAGTATTTGCGAGCGATGCGATAAATCCAAACAATAAATCTTATGGATAACAAAGACCAGGTGCTGCATTCCCAAAACATTTCGTAAAACACGCTTTCGCTTAACTTCTGCCTTCAACAGAAGCTGCCGTGCGTCGGTAGACACGCGCAGACATAGGCGAGCGCTCGTGTGGTCTGTAAGCTTTTTGCCGTCTACACGCACCGATGGAATTTCTTGTCACAACACGGGCGGTGTCGTGCTTGCAATATATGCAAAGGCCGCGGGCAACGGCTCTGGAATAAGGAAGAAGGAACGCGTAAAAAGACAAGCAGAGAAATCGCTTACGCGCGTTCCAGGTGAAGCGCTCGGGGCGAACGGGTCTTGCGAGACGAGTTTGCTCCAAATAAGACCTCTGGGCGAAAATATTGAGGGAACACAGAGGCGGCGAATCTGGTGAAAACTGATGAATACGAGCAGACCCGACGAGTAGCCCCCGCACGTTCATTAAAAAAGCAAAGCCTTTTGCAGCGGCGTCCACACGTTGTCCTTCGCGGTCACTGTGAAAGGTTGGCGAGAATTATAAGTACGATCATCCCGCGGACGCCATCGAACGTCGTTCGAGAGCGTTGACGCGCATGTCGCTTGCTTCCAGCATCGCGGATGGCTCGCAGCGGCATTCAAACGGAAAGGGTTTCTGGTTGCCTTCGGGAACAAAGATGGATAGCAAATATTTCGAGACATCTCGCGAGGCCATTTCGAACGCCACATCGCAAAACACGTGTAACGCAGTGAGCAAGGCAGTTCGCGGGCTGTCTTTGCTCTGTATTTCCATGGCTATTTAACGCATACCTGCAGGCACTTTCCGCATTCCTAAATCTGTCTGTACGTCTCTATTGAGCTTGCCTTGATATGCAATTATTACGAAGATCATGTTCCTTCGTTTCCTAGTTCGTCTTTTTTTTTTTCCCCCGGTCGAGTCGGGTCGGTCATATGTCTCTGCAGAGCGAGAAACTTGCGTTTGTGTTGACTTTTTTCGTTAGTATTTAGATCCGTGTTTGCTCGCCTGCCTCTTAGTAACATCACATGCCAGTTTTACTAGGCTTTGCCGAACGCCTGCTATAGTAGTTACTTTAATAATAATAATATTTGGGGTTTTACGTGCCAAAACCACTTTCTGATTATGAGGCACGCCGTAGTGGAGGACTCCGGAAATTTTGACCACCTGGGGTTCTTTAACGTGCACCTAAATCTAAGCACACGGGTGTTTTCGCATTTCGCCCCCATCGAAATGCGGCCGCCGTGGCCGGGATTCGATCCCGCGACCTCGTGCTCAGCAGCCCAACACCATAGCCACTGAGCAACCACGGCGGGTAGTAGTTACTTTGGTTTTCTTATTGTTTCTCTCTCTTCCTTCCTCCCATATGACCCCATTTTCCCCCATCCCCGCGTAGAGTAGCAAATCGGGAGCTTGCCTCTGGTTAGCCTCCCAGCCGTAATCTCTTTCTTTCTCATTCTACGTTTCTACAGAACCCGTGCCCCGCATGCCCATGGAAATGTGCAATAGAGTACTTTTAATGTGTAAGCATTCTAGGGCTGCTTCTCTCGGTCCGTCCATCTGTAGCGCGTGACACGATGCGGTCCACAGGTATAGGTGGTGTCCTGTGACAGTTTGATATACGACAATGTCTTATGACTACGTATGACCACTGAGATTTACGAGTATGATCATGTATATATATTCGCCTCGCTTTACGAAAGAGAAACAACATACTGTGTGACCGATGTGGGAGTCGAGTCCCTGCCGTCGAGCACAGCAACCGGGTGTCCTAACGATTAACTAGGCCAGGAACGTACCTCTAAAGCCAGCCTATTACATAGTGTTTCATAGATGACATTTTCGTGATTTGGCCAAATGGTGAGGTAAGTTTGTGAATTTTCATAAAATACTCCAATGACTTCCGTTCTCACCACGTCTATAGACAATAATAAGAGGAAACATCAGCACCCGAGTGGTCGCACTATCACGCGGCAATGTAATCCGTATGCGCGTTTCACGGAAAGACGGGAATCGTGTTGCATTAGTCCTCGCTCCGCATACCGCTGTTAGTCGCGCACAGTTCAGTCGGTAAATCTATAGAGCCCCGAATAATGCAGCTGACGGTCGCGTCGGGTGGCTTCGTTTCGCGAAGCGCTGCGGCAAACGTTTTTCCGGAAGCGAAGTTTCGTTTCCAAGTAACCGCACTGCCTTACTTCGCGGCATTATGTTGCGATCAGGTGGAATTCAAGTTGCCCTTTAACGGCCCTGTCACGAGGATTTTCGCATAACTCGTTTATACTCCGTCGTTTCGGCACACGGTGCGTGCGGAGTTCACCGAGTACAGAAGGTGGCGCCATAGCGTCGCGCTTTGGGACCAATTTCTTGTTGCTAAAAAGAAAAAAAAAAGTTAATTAAAGTTATAAAAAAGCGCTGCTCTGGTCACGGACGTCAGCCGGCAGCTCCTGGACTTTGCGAAGCAGACCGAGCATTAATTCTCTCAAGCAGCAACCGTTATAGCGCTAAGTAAGGACAGTGCAACAAAAAGAGATAAACAGCGACCTCCACACGATACATCCGCATGTATACAGCTTAATTCAGGTCATACGAAATCAATGGGACACCGAAACGGCTATAGTTTAGCCCTTGAAGGCCTAACCGAAAATACGTTCTGCGAAATATCGCACACTATCCCTGCCAGAATCCTTACGCGACGGATGTCGCAGCTGGCACACATAGGAATCATGCGTCGAAATTAATTTGATATCATTTGGTTCGGTTCGGTTTGCTTTTCCCTTTATGATGGCGCATGCCCACTGCGGGGGATTGGCCAAATAGCCCTTCTTTTTTCCTTCTTTTTTGCTTCGCACGCAGCATCAAACAGCCTATGGGGTAGGCAGCTGCCACTATTCGTCGGTCGCCTGTGCTAATTTCGTTGAAGCGTTTTGCGCGCAGCGGAAGTGGCCGAATCGGCGGGCTCTGGAGCGGGGCGTGTCGGCGCTCTGTCGCCCCCGCACCAGCTGACGCGAGAATTGTTTTCCGCCTGCATCGCGGGCCGCAGCCCTCGCGAACGAATTCTCCGCAAGCGTCCGTATTTCCTAGGGAAAGCGCAAACGACCCTCCCTCCTTATGCTTAGAGAAGCACGTTAGCGGTCATACGCACGTCGTCTGAAATGTCTGCCTTCCAATGAACAGTTTCTCTCTTTCTTTCCTGGCTACGACGCCGCTATAACACAGGGTGCAGCCCGTTCGAGCTATGTGCATCAGAAGTCTTTACCCTCGTCGTGCTGCTTGACGATGTTTCTTGCTGGCATCGAAACAAACCCCCAGCCTTACTTTCCGTATTCCCGATATAGATTACTTTCGAGGACGTCAATTTCACTGCGCGTTGATTGGCTTAATCCGGAGGAACCGGATACGGCGGAAAGAGTACGGACATTTGAGGTACGTTTGCGCCGTCGGCGCCGCAGCCATCATGCTACAATGGCGTCGACAGCGCATGCGCAGGCCACACGTGGAGCGTTAGAAGCATAGGAGTCTAAAGACGCGAGGGATGCGCCATCTGGCTGCGAAAAATAACGAAGACAAGCTAGCAGTGCAAATGACGCCAGAGAACACAAAGGAGAATTTTCGAGTCCAGTCTCCAAGTAAGGAGACCGAGGCGATCCCAATGTGCAATAAAAAAAGCTTTTCGTGATCGCATAGAATAAACGCTGGCTGACAAGCAATAAGCCGAAGATACACTTAATCACGATAAAGAAACAAAGGCTATTACGTGTTCATGCCAGATCGCGATAGGAAGCACATGTTGAATATTTCTACAATAATAGCTACGTGCTTTGCAGGTTTCCTGTCCATGCTTTAAAGGGACCCTGAAACGATTTTAACGATTTTCTACAAACGTACTGAGTCGTTAGAGTAAGTCCTTCTGATCATTAATTGACGCATGTAAGTGCTCCGCGTAAAACGTGTAATTTATTATAAGGTTTTAAAAATGCACATCGCTGCCGATCGCAGCACACTATACTCGGCGGAATTTTAAGCCGCCCCTACCCATATGACGGAATTCACCCATATGACGTCAGTGGGGCGAGCTATCGGCTGACCAGGGCGCGTGATCGATAATTTTTCCAACTTTATACATATGATGTTCGTAATAGTTAGAATGTTAGTTAATTTATTTTTATAAGAAGAAAGTAACATAAAGAGAATGCCCAAGAACAATTTTTCAGTACACTTAAGCACTTCCAACACACAGCAAGTGTTGTCTGCTTGTGTTACAACGTGCTCCGTCTTTGACAGGAGCTCCGCCGTCAGTGTCGGTCTGTCTTTTCGCGAGCGCTATGATTCGATTTTGTTGCATTGTGGACTGCAAATGTAGTGACTGGCAATATGTCAAGCTGCGACATCGTGTCTCTCTGCAAGCCAGTAGACGAGCGGACTGGCTACAGCGCATCGGACTGCCGCTATCCGATCGGCGCCAGGATTTGCGCGATTGCGGCCGTCACTTTACACCGGAAGATTACTAACGCAATAGCGTTTCGCGAGTCCGGTATTATTAGGGTAAGCGCAAGCGCGAGGTGACAGGGCCTGGCCGTGTCCCCTTGCGTGTCGTTTCAGGGGATGAACATAAGCGCAAATGTGAATGGTCTGCACGGTGCAGCCACCTGGTGACATAGAGCTCAACCACACACGGTTACAGTAACAAAATGTATTCTTCTTTGCTGCTGGTGTAAATTTTTCGCGGAAGTGTAATCGTTAACACGTTGTTTTTGTAAATGTTTAAAATATTTTACACTTGGTTAGAGCAATATTAGCTCTTTCTTTGGCTAGTTAAGCTCTGCGCCAACGGGTGCCTGGACCGTGGAGACCGATCAGGCAGCACACGTACGTCTACGCTCCCTTCATCAGGTTGAGTTTATGCCTCCACTGTTGCGTCGAAACGTTCAGCTAGTGTGTGATTACCGGAATACTAGACACGTTCGGCGCTACGACAGAACGCTCGCAACGCACGCTGCTTCAATCGCTCTCACTCGGGGCCGACGGCCAAGCGGCTAGCAGAGAGGTTTCGCGCTGGCGGGGGCGGGCTCCAAAACAAACGGAAATGGACGATGTGACGTCGCATCGTGACGCAGAATCAGTGAAGGCGGAGCTCAGCCCCGATCGCTCGGCGAACGAGTTGAGGGGGAAAAGCATGGCTAGGGAAGAGTATAACTCCCCTCATGTATAACCCCTCTCCAGGGGCATTTGAGGAATAAATAAATAAATAAATAAATAAATAAATAAATAAATAAATAAATAAATAAATAAACTTGTAATCGCTTGTAGCTCCATTAATACGTAACACTTCGATTAAATTGTGGTGCGAATATTCTACTTAAGCTGTACCCTACGCGTCTACAAAATTTGTCCGAGCCTTTCAGGGGCCTCTTAAAGTTTGAATAACAGAGCAAGGAGAGCAGAGGGGACAGAACAGAGAACAGAGCGCTAACTTTCAACAGTTTACTTTCTTTTTCCGAAGGCACGCCAAGATACAAAAAATTGTAGCATCATTAAAAAACACAGTGATCGTGTCACGCGTGAAATAATCGAAGCGGGGAAAATTCTATGTTTAAAAGATGGGTGCGTCAGCACACACGCTGTCGCGCTAACTGACAAGGAGGTCAGATGCCTCGGGCTATCGATGCCACGTTGAATTTTGTCACGGTGCTCTGCGCCAGGGTGGTGTGCTAATGCGTGGCTATAAACAACGTTTGCTATAAAACTTGGTATGCTTACTGAAAATAAAAGAAACTGTTGAAAGTTAGCGCTCTGCTCTCTCTTCTGTGCCCTATGCTGTCCTTGCGCTGCTATTCAAACATTAAAGCATGTTTTACCAACAAGCCCAATCCTACACCCTTCTTAATTACATTT
The DNA here is from genome assembly GCF_050947875.1 of Dermacentor variabilis. NCBI lineage: Eukaryota > Metazoa > Arthropoda > Arachnida > Ixodida > Ixodidae > Dermacentor > Dermacentor variabilis. The sequence continues at coordinate 103,375,463 of NC_134573.1, forward strand.
TTTTCCTGTCCAACAGCCTGTGTCACGTACACGTCTACGCCTTTTATCTTTTTTTTTTTCTTTTCGCGATGCCAAGCTATGTAGTAGCACATTCCAGTATGTTTTATTATTAAATTTAGTCAACCAGGGGAACAGGCATGTTCCAGGAAGGGATACTCTACAATGGATCACATCCATTTCATCAATCAGGTGATCGAGAAATCCGCAGAGTACAATCAGCCTCTCTATATGGCCTTTATAACCACGAAAAGCATTTGATTCAGTCGAGATAGCAGCAGTCATAGAGGCATTACATAATCAAGGAGTACAGGACGCTTACGTAAATATATTGGAAAGTATCGACAGGGATTACGCAGCTATCTTAATTCTCCACAATAAAAGTAGGAAGATACCTGTAGAGAAAGGGGTCACACAACTGGGAGACACACTCTCCCCAATGCTATTCACTGCGTGCTTGGAAGAAGTATTCAAGCTACTAAACTGGGAAAACTTAGGAGTGAAGACCAACGGCGAATATCTCGGCAACCTTCGGTTTGCAGATGGCATTGTCCTGTTCAGCAATACCGGGGACAAACTGCAACAAATTAATTATCACCTTAACAGAGAAAGTGTAAGAGTGGGGCTGAAGGTTAATATGCAGAAGACAAAGATAATGCTCAATAGCCTGGCAAGGGAACAGGAATTCAAGATCGTCGTTCAGCCTCTAGAGTCTGTGAAGGTCTACGTTTACCCAGCTCAGTTACAGGGGAGTTTGATCATGAGAAGGAATTTTACAGAAGAAATAAAAATTGGTTGAAGTGTATACGGCAGACATTGCAGATCTTAACTGGAAACATACCGCCATCATTGAAAAGAAAGGTGTACAATCAATGCATTCTACTGATGCTAACATATGGGGCAGAAATTTGGAGGTAAAGTCAAGCGTTGCCCTTATTCTATCGGAAATTACCTTGGTGAATATGTTATACAATACTGAAAGTAAGCTAATGGGCCTATAGTTTTTCAATTCTTTAACGTCTCCCTTTTTGTGGATCTGGGGGTGCGCTCAGAGATCGTTGTTCGGCGTGGGGTGCGATCGGAGATGGTGGTTCGGCGCGTTCGTTCGGTTACCGGCGCGCGCGATTGGTCTACTCCGCGCCGACGTCGCCAGCCGCGGGGCGCGGCCACGTTTTTGGTGACGTCAAAATGACGACATGCTCCTGTCAATCATCGTGCAACCGAGCACGTTGAACCGACGGGAGTTGGGAAGTTCGGAGCGATCATACGCTCATACGAGACCGGCTTCGCATGGCTCGTTTGGTGGATTGGATTGGATCCAACCGGCGGCAGCGGCTGCGGAATGGCACGTTCGAATCCAATGCAGAGTTTAATTCGAGAAAATGGCGCTTGCATTGGGAACTTAGGGTGTTACGCTGGCATTGCTCGAAGAGGAAGGAGCGGATGGCAATGCGAAACGCGTCTGAAGAAGTGGCAGAAAGCAAATTACGATGTCGCTTTCGTTTCTCGAAACAAATAGTGCGTTGGTTGTTCAGCGAAATCGACCCCATCATCGGTGCCAGCGAGCCACTGGAATGTTGTTGCTGCCTCTTGAAAAGTGCGCCACTGTTCCCGTCGTTTCTTTTTTCTTCTCGCTGTGCGCGGCACCACCTAGGGACGACGCAGAGAAACTAATAATTACGAATTGGTAGTAGTCACACGTACTATTATTTGAAAACGTGTCCAAGTTTAAGAAGAAAAAAAATACATTTTTTAGATAAAGATTTCATTCATTGGAAAACGAGAAACATTTAGTTTTGTAGTATAATGTCTGCAAGCAGACCACAACCGAAGGAAGTAAACTTCCTGGGAGTTCACCGCTTGCCGATTGGCTGCTCTCTCCGCCCTGTTCTCAGAAATTTTGCACACTGCCACTTTATGACGTTGCAGTAACCGAACAAAACGCGTATCAAACAAAGATCTCCGATCGCGCCTGGTGACGGCCTCACACATAAACTCTTGCCTGTGTCTCATTTCGCGCAGCGCACGATTTTGCCAGCTGTGAACGGGAACACCTGACGTCAGTACTAGCGGTACAAGTAATTGGCACAGTCACGAGCACTGAGTCTGACGCAAGCGGATCAAAGAGTACGATTGTGCACTGGAACGCTGTAGAAAAATGGCAGATAGTTTCGTTTTCTGCACGCCGTCCGTGATATAAGTCACCTGTCACTGTGAGTGACGTCACAGCACTGCACATTTACGTAGGTGCACTTTTGCAACTGACGTCGACTCTTCTGGGTGGAGCGCGGCTACCGGGAGAAGGGTCGACGTCAGTTGCAAAAGGGCACCTACGTAAACGTGCAGTGCTGTGACGTCACCTCCCGCTAGAAGGGTGCACCTCGTTTGCTTTGAAAATTTCACCTCTTCCGCGGAGTGAAGCCATACTTTGCAGACAGGACGTCACGAAAGAGAGTGCTGCTATGATGATCGATTAAAAATGTAATGTGCGATTAACATTCGTGCAAGTGCGGCGAAAAAAGCTACGGCATTGCGTTTTTCAACCATTTAAGTACCTCAGTCACGAGCGAGGTGTTGCAACCACGGAAACGACACATCACATGCCCAGCACTTTGGCGTGCCAACGGCTGTTTCGCAGAAGCTGTTGTGACCATAAAAGTGACGCCATGATCGGACCGCGCGTCGCCTTATCGCAGAAATTATGGGAACGCAATGGCACGCCAACAGGCTGAGCAGGCTTGGCAACCATGACGAGCCGCCTTCCACTGCTGCCCGGCTGCCGTTGGGTGGTACCAAATGACGTCATGCGGCAGTGAAAGGCACGCCTTTAAAGGGACACCAAAGGCAAATAATAAGTCGACGTAGATTGTTTAAAAACCATTCCAGAAACCTCGCAACGCTTCTTTCGTGTCAAGAAAGGATTTAGTTGAGAAAATTGCATCTGAATGGTCCGAATGCCTTTTTCGGAATTCGTGTCCCGCCTCCCAACCTGGGGAGTGCTGTCGTTGCATACGCTACCATCGCCCTTTGCTGCCGTCGGTGAGTGAAACGGCGCCCGACAGACGGCGGCACCGAGCCAAGAAAGAGCGGTGGATTCGCCGCTGCAGCTGCTTTTTGGTCAAGTGGCGTAGACCATAGAGTTGCATACAATAATTATTGTATGAAACTCTACGGCGTAGACCGCTCGGGCATGGCGCGACATCACATGGAAGCTGAATTCTCTGCTACTTGCAGTTTGTGCGAGTTTCGCGAGCCAGCAAACCCAGCGCAGCACTACGTGATAACGAAACTGCTAAAACGCGAGAGCATGGGTGGCGCACAGTCGAGCGAAAACGAAACCTTTCGACCGCCTGCATGCGTCGTTGTCAAGCGTAATTTCAATCGGCTCTTTTTTCTAAAGAACAAATAGAACTGGATAAGTAGCATTTAATTTGGTCTTCTAATACAATAGAATGGTTTTCTGCAACGAGTGGTTGAGTACTGGCGACAGAATTTGACTGAGGAGTGCTTTCGTCATTGGGCAAGTGCTCGAATGTCCCGGGGGAGTCTCTAATCATGTCCTGCATTTACCTCAGTTGGCCTTGTTCGCGATAATATTGACGCCTTAAAGATTCTAAAGCACTAATCGAACACTTTAGCTTGACTTAATATTTGCTTTTAGCGTTCCTTTAAGCCGCGAAAATTTGTGTGGAGGGAAATTAACTCTCATTTTGCTTGTATTTTGAATTTTCTCTGACCGATAATTTAGGTTAGTGCGGGTCAATTTTCATAATTATTTTTGCTCTGTGCTCTACGAAATGCTGAGAATTGGTCTAGAGGAAATATCGTGACTTGAAAACTGCGTTGCTGGGCCCCGTTAATGTGTGGGCCGGAAAAGTAGGCCCGGCTGTCAAGTCCTCGGGACATCCGTGGTAGAATCACCTAAGATATGAATTTAAAGAAAGCGCCTGTTTGGGAAGCAGACACACCGCCATCCGCATACCTGCCAACCTGAAGATCTGGAGATTCGTAATATTATCGCGGCGGGGGGGGGGGGCGGGGGCTCACGCGTATCCCAGATGCTTTTTCGAATCGATGTGGACCTTGATGTCAGACTTGCGTACATGCGAGATGTTCGCATCGCAGGCGCACGTGGCGCAGAATCCGAACTTCCCCCCTTTCTTCGTCGGCAGGAAGCACGGAAATTCTGCCGCGTACGATTTCAAAAACACTTGGAAGTACTAAAGTCCCTCCATCCACGCGCCACCGTCGCTTTCTTAAGTAGCGACAACCTTTGTTGTGCGCCGCCTTTTCCCCTCACACCAAATCCGGTTCCGGCGTTTCCGCTTCCTGGAGTTGCGCTGCGGGAATTTCCGCTTTGACTGCTGTTACGAGGGTGAGACGCCAGCGCGTGCTTAGCAGAGCTGTGGCAGTCACCATAAGAAGAATGCAAAGGGGACAAGCTGTTGTATTCCGCTGAAGTAGTAGTTCGCGGTCGCTGTTTTCCAAATGCACGAAAAACGGCAGTGGTCTCCAAGCGCCCAGGCACTACATTCCACTGTACGTTGTCTCGTGGCACAACCCGTCGCAGGTTGACGCGAAGCAGCGAACACGACCAAATCGCTGATTACAATAGGCGGTGGTTCTTGGATGGAATCACATTCACAGTTTAACCCGCAGCTGGTGCAATTAAAGCCTCTCCGTCGACGGGAAAGTAAACAACGTTAAAAAACGTAGCATCACTTCCACTCGGAACAGGAAGCTGCAGCTACGTAAGTTCCACTTGACGCCGGAAGCTAAGGGGGTGAGTGGGAGAGGAACGTGGTGGAGGAGGGTAGGTTGGCGGTACTTAACCTGGTCGGCGGAAACGTGTATGGAGGGGCTTTAGGAAGTACTTTCGGCGCTTCGAGCCCGCCATTACGCTGCGTCCGACATGGCAGCTATAGTCACACAAAAGGGGAGGACAACGCGGCAGTCACTGAAGCTGACTGAAGACCAAGCCCGCGCGACCGCGCAAACAAAGGCAGGAACATGGAAACAGGTTTGCGCAGGCGCTAGAAGCACTATCGGCACTGTCGAGCTTTGGATATGGATTTGTGACCCCCCTATTAGACGACAGAAGTTACAACCTTGTAGCTGCTGATGATGATACCACGCATACGTATTGCCCTCTCGTGGCGGTGCAAGGTACCAGGGTGTAATTTCACCACATTTTCACGTTTTTTTTCGCA